>NC_135064.1:27115373-27424737 GCF_051401765.1 Calliopsis andreniformis
AATACATTTCAAATGATAATTCAGTGAACTTATACAGACATGTACATAAGATCAATAACTCTAATATAGATATGTGTTAGTGTTACCAAATGAAACGCAAGTTGCTTTTTCAAACGACCGTTTTTACAATTCGTTTTTAGAAACAATGGCCAATTTTAATTTTCCTATATATACAAGTAATTGAGGAAAACGTGATGGCCAGGACAGTAAAGACCAAAGTACCAGTGGATAACACGTCATTAGTTTGATGAGGGTTGCGAAACAAGACACCGCCTTCTTTGAGGTCACTCGAGTCTTTGCATACTACAATGTCTGTTTTTCAGGAAAAGTTCCTTCAAGAGGCTTACCTGTCAAAAGAAACCACATACGATCCATCTTCAAATTCCACCTTCTTGCCTGGAAGAATTCCGCAATTGTCATTCGTTACCCAGAAAGAATGTTTATAACTGTCTCAAGAGATAATGATCGAGTTTCTTGCAATTTCCTCTTATCATCGACTTTAAACCTCTTCATCGAGTGACTTTTTCCAGTCATACGATATTGCTGACTCAGTACATGTCAAATCGGGATCGTGCAATTATTTGTCGGACGAAAGGAAGTGGTGACACATTCGTGCGTGTATTTTTAGTTCCTGTGTTAAATTAGTGATAAATAGAAATGAAGGGCGAAAACGAAAAGTGAGTCCTAGAACTTCTGTAAACGAAATTGTGTCACACAATCAGAGTTACAGACACCAGTATATCAAAGAGCAGATTCATTGAAATCACCTCTGGCGAATTATCGCGATCCATGTATATTTGAAAAGTACTGAAAGCAGTAAAAATACGTCAGAAAACGAGGACGAGCAAGTTTGGCAATTTCGCGGTGTGATTGCGGCCACGGACGCGCTCGCAAGACGTGAGTAAGCCGCTTTATTACCAGTCGGCTGGAAGTTAAGTCCGCTTCTCGAACCCCTCGAACCTTTCTCAAAGTATCGATTAACTTCTCGATGGGGAGGTTTAAACCGATGTCTTAAACAACGAGCGTCAGGATTTTTAGGAATCCCGAGAGAGCTGAGAGTCTACGGACGTTCCGCGATTTCCAGAATCTTTAGAACCGCTTGGCCCCGGGAACTGTTTTCTGTTTGAGCTTCAGTCCGCGCACAGATGCTTTCGCTTGAGCTACCCAAACGCAAGATAAAGACCTTCGTAAGTTGGCTATCCTTAAGTGCATCCCCCAGTTTAAACGAAATGGATTCTTTTGGTCTTTGTAACTGATTCTCCTGCTTCTTGCGTTCTATTTACGAAATGTATCAAAGCAACGAAGTTCCCCTATCGTCCGGTATGACCTTCGCGGCCGATAATAATCTCCCGTTATCGTGTATACGTGCAGCAAAATCGAGAAAGATACCCACACATAATCGCGCCAATCAGCTCTGTTTACGCACGATATATCAAAGAGATTCAAATCTTCGATAACCCAGTGAACATTATACGAGCACTGTCTTATTACCACCATCATAATGACAATAGCCCCGATGCTGCGCGCAACCACTCCAGAACCAATTCATTCCCATCTAGTTAGCGCGGAACAATGAGTCCAACTTGACAGATCATGATATTAATTAAACAACCCTGCCGCTCGTCGAGTCGAACGGAAGTACAAAACTTGAATGAGAAACCTCATCGAGTAATTCGGTGTTCAATGGCCTCGCGCAGAAACAGCACAAAAGTTCCACTCGACTGGCGCTTCAAAGGGCCAAGATGTTCCGCGGATAAGCACAAAGGGGTGGGCGAACAAGTTGGGCCAGACGAGAGGGGAGGGAAAATAGGAGGCGGTGGTGCACCGTAATAAGGGCAAAAAGAGAAGGGGGTAACGCGAAATCCAGTCGACAGACGATGGACGCATAATTTCGAGAAGGGATTCTCAACCTTCTTTGGCTTATGGCTCTCCTCCAAACATCGACCATCTGTATCGAGGACTACGTGTTAAAAGTTAAAACTTTGGAAACGAATACCTGGAACGGTGAAATTCCTTAAGACTTTAAGAAACGTAGATGACACTTGTATTCACGCGTCATCAAAATTTCAAAAAATTCCTAAATAAATCGTTTTCCGAGACAACTACCTTAACGTGCCCTCAAAAATTCGATGCTGGGTCGGTCAGGTGAGCGATGTTGCCCTCGGTGAGAAACCCTGATTTAAAAGCGCCACTTATTACAAGGCGAGTGGTGCTCGGTGGCGTGCGCGGCCAGTTTGAATGGCAATCGGGCTGAGCGGTCACGAAGCGGTGCTCAAAGACGCGCGGGAATTAAAGAGCGTGGAAACTTGGCTGGACGATAACAATCGACGATTTCGATCCATAATCCAGGTGCCTCCTGCCCGTCCAAACAGTTTAACTTCGGCAAAACTTCGAGCTGGAAACGCGCGTGATAAACGATCGAAGTTTCTCCTTTCATCGAGCGACGCCGTTGTCGGTTGGTTGTTCGACGAATACTCTGGATTCCAACGCGTCGTTGACGCCTCTCGCCTCCTGTTGTCGCTTCCCCTTCCGTCCCTCGGCTCTTCGGTAAATTATTACATCGCGCCCCAGCGTCGATTCATCCGTGTCGATCGAGCATGGCTTCCTCTTCGCGCCTGTTCTCGCGTCGCTGCTCAAAACGGCCGTTTTTGCGAAACACTTCTGACAGACGCACTATCTTTCATTCTTGACACTGAATAGAGAGTAGAAAGTGCTTTAGTAAAGCGTAGGCACGATGTTAATTTATGAGTCTGAGAATTATATTATAAGTTGGACAGATCTTCGCTTAGAGTTTGGGACACTGTGCAGTGTAAGGAAATTATAGCGAGTTTAGCGCTGCAGTATCGCTGGAAATATCTTCCAGCTTTCCAAGAGCTTGAAAAGGGGAACAGTAATAGAGGAATGCTTAATTGGTTACGAGCAAAGTAGCGTATACGCGTAGAAAACCGCGTAATTATTTTCATATTTAACGGAGCAATTTTTCATCGTGTAACTTACTGCGAATTCACGACCCTCGTCACGGAAGAGGAAGAGAAATTCGCGTAGGACGTCCCCCGTGCGTGGGGAAAGTCATTAACTGATTAAACGAACATACGTTGCTTTTTATAACGCCATATCGGCCCGCTGAATATTCAGCATCGTCGTCAGCCTGTTCCGCGATTTGATAGATCGCTTCGACCTATAAACAGAGATTTTCTTTTCTTACAATATCGAGGAATATCTTGCGCAAGCGCGTGTTTTTCACGCGAAAGAAGGCGCGATATTTGACGATAGGTGCACGCAGCCCTTACTGGGGGAAAATGTAAAAAGCGACATCCCTGGAAAACGTCAGGAAATTCTTCGGCAAGAAACGCAGGGGGAAAGCAATGCAAACGCCGACACGGTTAATTAGCATCGGGGAGAACTTAAGGAGCGCGAGGAGGGAGCTAAAAATGGAGCGTTGTTCGCGTTTACGCTAAATTAACTTACGACAAAAAACTTTATCGTTGGGAGTCACGAAACGAATTAAGTTAACGGAGGACGGATGCTTTTTCGTGAAACTAGAACTCTTCTTTGTAAGAAGCAGCTGGATTGGAGTTACTTATGTTTGGATCACTGCTAAAGCAGTCGATATTGGTGGTACAATTATTTATAGGGATTAAAGTTGATAGAAACAGAGGTTCGATTATTGAACTAAGTTCCCCAAACTTGTTGCAGACTCAGATTATGCATTTCTCCAGAGTTTCACCTTTCTAATTATTTCTGTACAAATAAATCTCTCGTGGAGTACTAATTGTTTTTCGATGACATCTTTGACCTCGATGTCTGCTATATTTGCTTCTACCATTTGGTCTTTTTGTTTGCTCGCGTTATACAAGGCAAACATTATGCGAAGTAATGTTTTGTGTTTCTTGCAAATCGATTCACCGCATAATAGAACCATTAGTAACTGTGCTGTTGAATTGATATGCCGCGAGTAAACTGTAGCTTTCCCACCGTTCCGTGACCTCGTATCTGAAATAAACAGCATCCACTTCCTGAACGAAGACGTTATACCTGTGGACTCGTAAAGTACACGCGCCTTTTCCAGTAGAGTTATACGAAATTACGACTAGAACGTTCGTCAGATTGAATACTGGCTTTCACAGAAAGAGATACTAAAATCTACTCGTAGGATTAAATTGTCGAGTCACTTCGATACTCGGAGCATGAGTCCTCGGCAAAGATTTTTCCCTGGAGAAAGGTTAAACGCGATATTAGGGCTGTTTCGTGTGGAGAATAATGTTAATAGTATGTTTTAAACTTTATTTCGTCAATGGTCATACGAAAGTAATAATAAGAGAGATATTTTGAGAGAGGATTTACATTGTTTGGTACATATTTTAACTGATAGTAGCCATGAAATGAGATTGCAGTAATAAGTCCGTATATGATAAAGTAATGGACAGTGTTCCACCGCTGAAGAGCATTGCAAATAGAGTTAAAAATAGTACCACTGCTACTTATCTATTAACACAGTTATATTATCACCAGCTGATATCAATAACGATGAATCAACCTGGTTAAAGTTTCTTTTTACTGACCAAAGTCTGATACAGTAAAACCTCAATTAACCAAGTCTCTTTTTACTGAACAAAGTCTGATAGAGTAAAACCTCAATTAACCAAGCCTCAATTACTTACAGTCCTTTTATTCGAGGTTACTATTCAGTAGAATAGCAGAAAGGTACGGTAGAACCAGTTGACAGTTGAACCACATTTTCTAATAATCGACTAAAAATAATCAAAATAATAGTCATGAGCATGATATCTCAGACTTAAAACTGGTCTTAAGCCAGTTAATCAAGATCTTACTTTATATAAAACCTTCAGTGCCACCGTCCCACAGATCATATTTAAGCAGATTAAATACTCAGCACTCACAATGAGAGTACCAGCTGCACATAAAGTCATAAAGAAGACTCAAAGGTTAATACCTAAGTCAATTGTCAATAGACTTACGTGTACCCACTGATCGTGCTCATCGAAAGCCCCTCCGATTGTGCATATCCAGCGTACACAGTGGATCGTCGAGAATAACACGTTCATCGGCCCGATCTTAATTACACAACCTCGTATTTATCTTGGGGCGAACGATTCGCGAGGAATTCACGTGCTATCCGACGGAGCAATTAAGCGATGGCGAAGAGCGGGCGAGAAGCTATTAAGATCGCCAGCCAGCGAGGCAAAGGCACGGGATTGTTGCTATACTTTCGCGATAATGGTGAATTAATAGAGTAGGCGGGATTGCTGGGCGGGAAAAGTTCTCGGTATCCATCGTCGTCGTAATAGCGAGGAACGTGGACCGCGGCGACGGTGGATGGTTAATTAAGGAAACGGTTAACTGGGGAAACCGACTTATCTGCGACGATTGGCTGCTAAGTTACCCTGCAGAGCAAATGTTTCAGAGTTTCAATCAGCTTCTCTCCCTTGCTCCCCCTGGAATAGCTACTTTGCAGCCGTTGCCATAAGACGCTCTTGAATGCGATTATAATAAATTCTTCCCTGAAAGTTATCGAAGCACTCGAATCCGCTTTCGATGATAATAGGGGAGAAGAGGTAGGATAGAGGGTGGCTAAGAGAGAGAGAGAGAAAGTTTCTCGTCAACCCTCTTTTAAACCTGCAATGGCAGGATTACGATTTACATGATAAACCTCAAAGTTCCCTGCCATAGCGTTACTCAGTGGCTTCCCGTGACTATATCGAGACCTTGGAAACATTACACCCCATCTTTTTTCCGCTAAGTAGCCACGGTTATCATCGATTGTACAGCTAAGTGTTTTGAAGCGCCACGAGAATTACAGAAGACAATGGCTCTTTTATGAGTACGTCTAATGGGCCATCGTCACGTCGTACATCCTTTTTACCTGCGTATTTATTCACCGCTCGTGTTTTTTCTGTTGCAGGTGGCTACTTAAACTGCTTTTGCGCGCGGACTACATGCAGGTATGTACCGTGTAGTTTGCTTTTTCTAATTGCTCCTATCGTGACTCTGCTCTGATTCGTATCTTTATTTAACCAGTGGAAGCTTTGTGGGCGAGTTGTTTTTTAAATTTACTCAGAATTACGATAAAGTACAAACACGTGTTTCTATGCTTCGTGAGATAATGAGAGGTAAAATAGCTCACGAGAAAATGCGACCTATCAACAATATAAAATATTTTTAAAGATTCGATCTCAAGAGATTACGCTGTAATTTATAAAGTAATCACGCTTAATTACAAAAATTCAGTAATACTATAAGAAACAGATTTCCGAAGATTAGCCCATTTGCCAGCCCTTCATTTAGCATAATCTCTTAATATCCCCACAAGAAATTTATATTTAAAACCAAATTAAAGCAACCATAGACGCTTCTAACAACGTTTTGAACGATTACAACACACGAGCCATGCTGGGCGGATTAAAAGACGATCCTACTCGACATAAAAATAATCGACGCTCAGATGAGGGAATTACGGTCGTATTATCCTCGTGGGAATCGGCTATTTCTAGCGATAATATTTGACACGACGCACTGTTGCCATCGCCCTCGTCGTACATCACGCGGATTCCGATTGGTTCGCAGGAATATTTCCGGTATTTTCGAAAATAGGATTTCCTTGCGGGGAGCGGCACGTTTTTTCGAGAAATACCATTCAGCGTGAATTATTCAAATATCAACCCAGTGGTGGGCGGTTTTTGCCTCACCCACCAGTAAACGTTATATCCGATGGAGTGCCGAAAGCTATCGGTATCCATTGAACGGGTGGAAAAAAATTGCAGCCGGGGAAAAAGGAAGAGAATTATTTGCGGGGTCGACTTGATAGCGCAACGACGAGTTCGAAGAGAAACCGTGGCCGTGGGCGTCCTATCTCTATTGAACTTTCGTATCAAAGTAGAAAAGGATTGTCTGTATCGTTGGGCTAACGATGCAGCCATCACCCTTCGTCGCTCCATCCCAGCGCGTCATTCGCCAAGAGAGTATTTCCTTCGCGCTAGCTGCCATGGAAATTCTTGCCGAAACGGAGAGATCGTATTTTTACGCGGTCACATACTTTACTCGATTTAATTAAACGTTCGGCTGAGTTTAAAGTATGATAATTGAAGCTGCGAGGGGATGGTGTGAGCGGGCGGATTTTGCAATTAATTGTAGCTGTCTTTACAAATTGCAGATGGTATATTCGGAAATATAGTCTGTCTGTCAGTCTTTCTAAAATTTCTTCTCTAAACTTATTTGGGTAGCACATTTTTTATTAAAATAGGGTAATTTTACTTCCGCGCTGAATTAAAAATCCGCTTTAAAATGTCAGTCTCGTTCACACCGAGCCATTTCCATTTTGCCCGATTGTTTCCTGGCTATCTTTTTATAAAAAATGAAAAACACAACGACGGTAAAAATGCTTCGGTCAGGTGATAGCGTCGCGTGTCGGCGATCTGTTTGCGGTCGAGATTAATCTTCACGTTTCGCAGGAAAAATTTGATTCTCACGCGAAACCGCACGCACGAACTGATCTGGTTGATATACCGTTGCATGGGCCGCTATTCCATGTCAGTGTAACAGGATGAACTTTCGAACTCAATTCGAAGCCCTCTGTCAGCCTTTCGAGTTTGATGTAGTAATGCATAAACTCGTTTCTATAGTTCCTGCGGAGAGACACACCTTGTTCGTCATGCTGAAATAGCTTTATTCAAATTGAAGAGTCATTAGATGAGCTGAAACCAAAGTTATTAGTCTTCAATCCTGCAATAATTGTATGGTTTTATACGCATCCTTATAATTCAATTCATACTCAGCATAGATAGTCTATAATCAATAAAATATCATATATTCACGTTTGCAACGTATTCTACGCGCGCGAAAATTAACGAGACCTTTTTCAATCACAGCTAGTTTGATACGCTCAATATTGCCCTTAAACAATTTATACTGGATCAACAATTGTGCCAATATAGGTCACTAAAATTTCCATCGATATGAACTTCTTGTTATATCACAAAAAAAATTCCCTTTTTCGTAGGGGCGTCGCTGTAGATCCAACAGAGGGGAAAACACAGTGCACGAATTCGCGAAAAATTAAAAATATTTATCGATTGATTCCGTCAGTCATTCGAGCGACCGACGATTGAAGCGTTACGTTCTGGTAAAATACGCGGGCAGAACCAAAATAGAATGAGATGTCGGAAGGTGAATTTCGTTTGGTAACGTTTAGGAGGATACATGAGCACGGAGCGAGGATACGTAGTGATCCGCTGCAGGCAATTTTATCCTCAATTTACCAGGGGGTGGAAACGAGGCGGTGGGTACGAGCCACTCCTCGCACAGCAGACACGTCGAAAGGCTTGAGGCTCGGACAACAAGTGGTGCCGTAACGAGCTTTTTATGATGAATGTGATGGCCCCATGTGCGAAAACGTGACTTTCTCGAGCACGTGCTTACCTGGCCGGTTCGCGGCTCCTTGACCCGTGAAACAGCTTCAGGCATTGTTTACTGGTGCAAGGCTGCAGAGTTTGGGAAGGTGTGGAACGTCGGGCAGAAATGCGCAACGCTTTGGCTGACGATAAATCGAACGTAGAGTACTAAGGATTTTGGAAAGTATTATGGTATGACTGGAAGTGAAGAAGAATATAATGAAAGTACTACAGAAAATCAATATACTGATTCAGGTATGCGATAAGAAATTCAAGACTCTGTTCGATTAGTGTATGGACTTTCTGACAGTAAAACAGTACCTCTGGTCGAATCCAATCTGAGTTGAGAAAATATTTGATAGATTGAAGTAGAAATTTTCGTCAAGCCTACCATTATAGAATCCCCAACCCCATTAACAGAGGGTCACGAGGTCATTCCACCAACTTTCTTGAATATTTTCCTCAAAGTGCTAACGCAGCTGCGATTTACCATCCGCTTATTTGCGAGATGATATTAACACTTTGACTGCCACGCCGAAATTACATGTTTCGCTCAGGACGCCATGAGAGTATTTATATTGGTGGTCACAGGTGACCATTGTGACGCCTTGGTTACGATTGATAACGACAAATTAAAACAAGTCTTTGTTACGATTAAGTACTTCGGTCACCAATGACCACCGTGGCGTCACAGGAGAAACCGTGGCCGGTCATATATGACCAACGTAGCAGTCAAAGTGTTAATCGCTCTAATTATTAAGCAATACGTTATTTACTGAACCATGCATTATTTACTCGATTACCTATATTTAGCGACTGACGCAGTGACCGATCGATTCACAATTTCTGGTGACCAAGCCTACCAGCGCTTATCAGCGATCGTGGCAAAAAATAGACTTTAAAACACGAAACACGGACGGTGGGCAGAAAGAAGAGCTTTATGGACGAGACCTATTCAGTCGCGATCGTGGCTTTGAAATCGGCGTTTCTCAGTGGCGTGACTACGTGGCCGTGACAGTGCGCGCTGTAGACCCTTGGCCTCCTTTTTTTATCATCCATTTCGTCAGTTAAACTGGGGATGTGGCAGGGCCTGTGGAAGTAGAGAGGTAGATATAAAGTGTGTAATGTAGCTGGCACGATAACGCATACTCACGCCGAGCTCCATTTTTCTGAATATCGAGTGGCAGAAGCAGGAGCAGTCGACTTTTCGAGTGTGTGTTATTGGACGCTTTCGCCGCCTCTGACTTTCAATGTGCCACGGTAGAAAAAACTTTTTCCTTTCGTTCGTTCCATTCTTTTAGATGCAGCCTTCAAGCACGTGGCGGCTCGGTCATGAGACAAAGGAAAATAAGGAAAAAAGTGTTTAGAAGTTTGATGTGCAAGTTGCTCGTTCCTTCGTGCAGCTTGTTCCTTTGCCAATTTCATGGCTTCACTTTGGTTGAAGTGGCTCGGACGTGAGAGTTAATCAATCAGCCAACTTGGGACAGGATAGTTCACGTAACTGGATCGTTCAGACAATAGGTGCTTAGCGAAGGTATAGGAAATTGGATGTTACGTAAAATTTCGTTTAATGTGGAGTTTGGGTGAATAAGCTTCTTAAAATAGAATCTAGAATATACTAAAATAAGTAATCCCTCGTGAATCCTTTCTAATGAGTAAACACGATCGGAGAGACAGGTTGGATAAAACATGCAGAAAGGACGAGGACGTAGCGAACTAGTCTGGATCAGGGCGAGTGGGACAGTTGACGTCAACGAGGGTTGAACAAAGTAAAGTAGAGCAGCGTTCTTCAGGCTTTCGCTCGTAAATTTTTATCGGTTCGACAAACTTCGACCCCCGACTGTTCTTTCTCTGGAGAAGCTTGATTAACCCGGCGGCGATAGCGCTTTAAATAGTAGCGTTAGCGACCGTCCACGCGGATCTGATCCTCCTTCGATCTGACTAAACGCTGTTACATGTGGAGCACAAGGACGGCAGGGAAAATCGAAAACGATTAAATTACGTCAATGGAAAACTTGGGGAAGTTTTGCCAAAGTTCTGAAGACATAAAAAAACAATGAAACGTACATAAATTGTTTTACAGCCTTTTCTGGTTGAAATTAATAAATTCTAGACAAGTGGCGGACCGAGGATAGTTAAGGTGTTGAATATAGCATTTGGAGGAAATTAAATTTCCCTTTGCGACACTTTCATATTCTGCACTCCGATATTAAAGTGAAATCCAAAAGGACAAAAAGGGACGATACATTACTTTTTAGAAATTTGTCAGTCGTAATGCAGCTGGAGTGTTAAGAATTGAGTCGCGACCAGGATTTATGACAGGGAAATGACTTCTTTCTCAATTCAGCTATTCAGGCGCACGAAAGCCGGAGATCTTAGTCAGTATTCGTCTTCCTGGAGTTTCTTCCTCGCTTTTTAATGGAGGGGAAACTTTTGCTTGGACAAATTTTTCGCGCACGGAATCTGTCGGATTCGAGTGCACGGTCTTGCGATCTATTTCACTTGGGAATTTCATTACGGGCGCCCCGGCATTGCTCTATTTACATAATTTTAATGGATCGCAACTGGGGAATTGAAACGCCTCGATTCGCCGGCTGTGACGCGCCGGAGACTATGGAACAAAGATGAAATAGCGAATGAAATGTCGGCTGGAATACAGTCGTGTCAAATTTGGAGAGGGAAATGAAATGTAAACTGGGACGCGCGCCGTTTATTTTCCCCTTTCTTTCCATCATCGCTAAACACGAGGACGCCCCTGACAAAAGGGTCAGCTTCGCGAATTAATCATTCACCAGTGACTGCTATCGACATCCAGTTGTTTCTATAATGCGACAAGAATGTTTAGACCAGGGTTTCTCAACCTTTTTCGGTTTTTGACTCTCTTTGAATATCAAGCAGTTTCATAGCTCCTCTCCTCCTTTCTTCTTTTTCCCTTCCATTTATTTACCTCCGTTTTCCTTTCCTTCGCGTGGTTCTGAAATTTCAGACATCACCGCTGTTGCAAAATAGGTTTATATCTTCAATGTAGATCAAATTTCTAATTAGCCACGTTGAGCTTATTTGGCTTGCCGTTTAATTCAAAGTATTACACTGAAAATTCTATGTTCGCTAATGATGAAAACACGATCACTTAAGTCTCCCTCAAGAATCGTCGAACTGCTTTTAAATAAAATCACCACGTTGGCACGAAAGCTGGCACAACAATTTGCTCAACAAATTATTGAGCACGAAATAACGAGATGCGCGTTTCGAGAGCACCTTTAGGAACGTCGTGCTTCGTGGAATTACGCTAACCATAGAAGCGAATCTTTCATTGGGAAATCGGGAAGAGGCACCCGGATTCATTATTTTTTAAAGCTCTTTCAAGAAACTATAATTGTATGCCACGTTTAACGCTTTATAAAAGCTTGGAATTAAAGAAAAGCATCAATTAAAAGAGTCTCTTGAAGTTACAAGAAAATGCTTAAAATTTTCGACTTACTGAAACATTTTGCATATAATTGACGATACTCATTATTCTTTCTTGGATATCTGATACTAAAATAGATTCCTGTCTTCTGAAGCATCCGCAGAAAAAGGTAGATATGCGTTCATAGTCAGTAACTCCAGCATTGAAGAAATACGTGAAGCATAATAAACCCTTTAAATAACAGCAGTAGTATTCTCCTGCAACCAGTGCCCTAACTACATGCACAGAGTTCATTAATACGCGGCAACAGGAGATACGGCAGAGAACAAAAGCGCGCAGCGCGTCGTTAGATTTTCAGAAAGAAAAGTAACGAGGCAAATAGGGGTTCACGTAGTCAGAAAAAAGCGTTCGCGTAGGGAAAAAAATTCAGCATCGCCGAGTACCACTCAAACCATTTCGGTTCGTCGAGGATAGCATAGGAGTCATGCTCGCAGCTCCCCTTTACGTTCTTGTGGCCACACGCGTTCCACATTCAGCCGCTTCGTTGCCGTTTAATTTGCATTTTATCGCCTCGCGGCGTATTGTTTTCTTTGCCCCCTGACACATTTCCTTTCGAACGCTAGTCGATCTCCGCTGAATTCCATTTTCCTCGCGGCGTATCTCTTTCGGTCATCGCCTCGTTACGATCGAACCGCGAATTTCTTCGGTCTCGAGGCGTGGAAATTCCTGGTTCGTTCCGCCAATTCTCGCGAAAACACGGCCAGGTTTCTCGAAGAGAAGGAGCGCCGTCGCGACGTCAACTTTGCGTTCGTTAGCCTGACTCGCGCAAAAAGCGACGCTGCCACGTTCGCCGCTGCCGTATTCCCGTCCCATTGCATTATTAATAAACTTCGTGTAACGTCGAAGACAAAGTCACACGCAAAATGCAAATCAGGCATTTCTCATTCCCGCGCCGTGTGTAAATCCGTGGGTGGCGCGACGAGAACAAGCTGGAACAGGGAAACGGGGCCAGCGAAGATGGAACGGGACGAGCGTCAGTAGAAGAGGTATATCCATGTTCAGCCGTGGCGCCGAAATGCACGCACACGTGCTGCTTTTAGTCTGCATGGGGTGGATGTGTGGAGCGACATGGTAAATTCAGAAAGATTATTCGCAGAATGAAAGAGATTCGAAGATTTTCGCGATAATAAGGCAAAATTTGGGCACACCTCTCTTGATTAGCCTCCTTCTCTGTCGTGTGTCGCTTTTTGCGCTTCCAGCTTTCGTTTCTGTTGTCTGTCATTTGTCAGATGTAACTCGAAGACCACTATTCAGGTTTTGTCGAATCTCTCTCGCGTCTTTGGCCGCGTGTCAGGTGTCGCGTGTGCGTCGCAATCGATATTGCAGTACGAAGCGTACTTGGACCGGTTAGAATCGTTAATTTATGCCTTGGTTAGAGCGTCTTGGGTTTCGGTGCATGAACTAACAGCTGGCTTTTGAAAGCGGTGTTATCTACCCCTGAGAAAAGCCGATAAGAATGTTCAAGACCGAAAAGGGCCGCGGATTGATGTCGTTTTTGTTAAGAGTCACGAAGAGAAGAATTGCGCGAGCAGTCGTGTGCCCTTTCAGGGGAAGTGGGTGCGATCAATCTTATCCTTATGCCCTTATCGCTTTGATAATAAAATATAATTGTCTGACTTGTTAGAAGGGTACTACTTTATTTCTTTCAAGAAACGCGCTCATTAGAACTGGGTTATAATTTTATCTGTGTTCTACTTTGAAGTAGCTTTCAATTGATCATTCGCTTCCTGCTATCTAATATAATAATTAAATGCATTCGCGGTACTAATAATACGCCAAATACTGAAGCAAGCATTGTTCCATTATTGGAGATAGTGGAAAAGGAATTAAGGTAGTATTCAGCAGATTCTTGCTTATTAGCTTCTTATTTAATGATTATGCAATTATTGTTCAGCTAATTTATGCTTTCCCAATCTTCTTACTTAATTAAGCTACATGTATCCAATCTATTCATTTATTATTGAAATCTGTCGAGCACAAAATACCTTGCACACAGTCTATGGTAGAATAGTTCTCTTCGAAGAGCTTCAATTTTATCTGTCGAAGACCCGTCTCAGGGTTTCTGGAGAATGCTTCAGCGACCACTAGTTAGTTGGAGAAAATAAAGAACGTTCGGAGGGATTCCAATAGCCGCTGAAGCCCTCTTGGGGACCCTTGATCTCGCGTTTCCAAATACCTTCGTTCACGAAGTGGTTACTTATTTCATGCATCGACCCACCCAGATCGTTCAATGCTCTCCGAGGTGGCATTAAAACGCATTCAGCCCCGAACCACGACAAGTTTATAGGTCACACGGTATTTTCGAATGTCTTCAGAATGTGAATACAATAAGTATACATGAATTTCAGTAATAAGATGAAGAATATGCAGTAAAAGGGCGAGAGTCTGTCGCATAAATCTATCCCAGATTATGCTGTTCCTTCGTTACATCTTACCTCATCGGAGATTCTTCCATTAAATGAAAATACCATCTAATACAAATCGTGTTCCTGTAAGAAGCTAAAGTCTAGCACTTGTCTGGCACTTATCTAGCACTTCAAACACGTTCATTTTACCATTTGATTCATTTTACGAGCAGACTATATTTCTAGTTCAACAATACTGTTATTACCCCTGCACACTATTTGTCTCTACTGTCATTCTTGACATAAGCATCACCAAATGACAAAATCCTCTATAAAAATGGGCGCCAGTTTCCGTGTGAGGAAACTAGGACTGGCTGGCGTGCACTTGCCGAGGTCGGTAGATGCCAAGTCTGTTTCCTTTGTTTCTCTGTCAATGCTAGGCCTGGTAATACACTTTGCCGTTCTCGCTTCTTCTTTTATACACGTCGATAAAATGTCTCTCCGTGAACCGTTCTATATTTTCTTATATCCGCCGCGTCCCTGCGAACCGAATTTTCCCGATGCTTATCCGTCAGTTCGGCGGATATAAATCCAGGTATATACAGCAGTTTGTCACATTTCCCGACCGTTACCCGGGCTAAGGCTGTAAAAGTATACTGTCGTACTTCACTTTGCTGCGAATCCTATTTCTACAGAGTATTCGGGATCGCGGGGGTTCGTTTACCGATTGATCCCCCGATGTAGGACACTCGATGGTCCTGGAAATATTTCTGGGACCGCCCCTTCCAGCTGCCGCGACTTCTTCTTCCCGCTGATTCGTGTAGCTCGAGACTACATCCGTACCACAATTCGCTGCAGGCATTAATCCACGTCAATCGCGATGTCAGACTGTAACCTATTCGAATTATTTATACTGTGACAGCGCAGAGAAGTGAGAGTTCGTTCTTCAGAAAATACTATTGACTTCTTGCACCTGGATCGCGCGCATTACTCAAACGGCTTGTGCGTGAACGAGAACGTGATTGGCAGGTTACGGGTTTTGCAGGAAATCGAAATTGAACCTCCAAGAGCGGAAAACGTGGGTGTTGTCTTTTGTTCGAGGGGATCTGCTTGAAATCGAATGCGTCAGAAAAAGATGTTGGAAAATAGAATTTTGTTTTTATGATTGGTTTGATTTTCTAGTATTGGTTGGTTTAAGGATGGAACTCGGCACCCTATGATTTATTGGATTTCTGACAGATTTGCGTAGGAGGTAGAGAATGATACTTTTACTTCTCTTCTGGGAGAAACCACCTCGACTATCTAAAGCAGATCGATGGATTTATTGACTTTAATGTAATGTAGAACGCGTAGATTGGGCAGAGATGGAAAGGTCAGACCAGCAAGTTAATTTCTATAAAAAAATATCAATGAATGAATATGATTTCACTTTCCTTTCCGTTCATTTTTAGCTCTTATAATCATTCTGGATGTCTATGTTTTCATTTAATGCTAGCTATCATTTTGTAGGCAGGGTTATTGCAGTAAAATGAGTTTCAATTGCTTTACACAGCAAGATCTATGGAATCGATATGGGTAACCTGTTTGAATAATCGTACATCGATTATTAATGTTGCATGAGCATTAGGAGACTGTTGACTGCGGAGCAGACTAGTTCAACGTACTGTACTATAAACTAATCCAAACTAATCTGATGTAATCTAGTCTAGTCTGGTCCATTGTGATGTAAACTAATTTACTGTACTCTAGTTTAGTCTAAACTAGTTCATTATGTCCCAAACTCGTTCAGTGCTGTCTTATTTACCCCACTCGACTACCTAGTTTAGACTAAATTCTTTCCTCGTCGCTACAAAGATGAAACAATGTAATTAAAGAATCGAAATGATCCAGCTACTTCGTAAAAGAAGTTAAGCTTAGAAAGTACTCGAAGGCAGTCGCAACAACAGTAAATTCTCCACCATGTTTCACGTAGTTACAATCTGTAACGAATCGATCGAATTCCCTCGAAAGCTGTTGTTGAACGTGATAGAGTATCGCTGGACGTAACTTCGAAATGAATCTTGTTTGTAAAGAATATAAACTTGCTAGCTTATCCTACTGTTCCTGTGCCTGCTCCTCTTTATTTCGGGCCAGCGCGTTCGTTTATCTCTTCCGCTTTCTTGGGGATTAATGGACGAACCTACCGTTACAGTCGCGAACGTCAAACGGAGACGAATTACCACCCCTCGTTCGACCATTATCAAATAATGTCGATTTAAGATCGAGCTACAAAAATACATTCATTATTTGGTTAATGAAATAATGCGGTTCAAACAAATCTGCAGGAATCACGGCGTTGCGATGGGAGTTTTAATTTAATTACAGGGAGAATGATCGATCAATCAGTGGAATATTAACTGGTATATTGCACAGGTATATGAAAATATTATTCGATTTGTACTGGAAGGTGAACCTGAAATTGCTAGAAATTCTTTAGTAATCCAATCAATGCTCTATTATTTCTTTTATTTTGCAAGAAGATTATATAGATAATTATGCAAGAAGAGGTATGGAGTAGGTGATAGAAGGCGAAGGAAATTCCGGACGTAAATTAGAGTTAAAGGACATTCCTTTCGGTTGGAGTGCTTTAAAAAATGAGTAACTTAGAGCTTCGGCTCTGATTCTCTGAGTAGGAAACTAAAGATAAAGTTTCACGTTCGAAAGCTACCTGCCATAATTTCAACTTTAACTTCCACTTACACAGCTTGAATATTAAAGTCTGCTCGTCGTGGACGCCCAAACAATTCTCCTAGATATCTGCAGACGAAGAAGTCTACGTAGCATATTCCAAGTAATAATTCAAGATCGTTTCTTCAATAGTCAACGTCAATTTTAAGGGGAAGCAATTACTTCTGGTATGGCGTTAAGAGACACATCAAAACTCCCATATTAAAAGACCCGGTTAATAAGTTTAAGCAATAAAGACTCGCGAATGAAGCTTCCAGTATTAAAGATCGCACTAAAAAGAAGATAGTCGCTGACGGCTCATCGAGGACGTTAGCTTCTGAGGAAACCGTCTTAAAACCCTTAAGCAGCAGCTCTAAGGCTTTGTGAACTCCTCGATGCTCGACTGATCGATAAACTCGGGATTAGAAGCGAATTTCTAGAATGAAATGTACGTGATAGACACGTTCTTATCTTCATTAGCGCGAGGGGGTGACTCTCCGACGCGGCTTCATCGTCGTGGACGTTTTAGCGAACGATAGAGAGCCCTGCACGCGCATCGTGCCGCATCAGGGTGCCGCTTTATCTTTATCCCTGAAGCGAATCGATGGATTTTCTGCAGTTTCATCGGCCCGATGGTAGATAAACAGCGGCCTGAAGCGTCCTTTCATAAATTGATTGGCGTATATAGGCTTAACGAAAACAGAACGCGACGAAGAATAAAAAAATTACGAGGTAAACGGTAGTTGACATGCTACTTAAGCAAACACTGACATCAGGTTCCAAGAAATAATAAATCGGAAGAAGAGGAAAAGTGTATCTCTTTTAAAAACCTATAGTTGACTCAGCTGCGCTACGAGTATTGCGGATTAGAATAGATGTTCTTATTTCAAGCGTTTTCAACGACAGGTTATTCGTTTTCAAAAATTGCTTGGATAGAGAATTGCCTTGTTATAAGGTATAGCCTCGTCGAGTCATAAACTATTTATGGGTGGCCACGTGCCAGCCCATTTTTCCACGAGTGCCACTTCGAGCTTCGTGGATTCTTCGATATTCCTGTAAAACGCGGGCAACTGACCAAGAAAGAAATCTCCCCCATTTTTACGATCGCTTAGGGGTCGACTTTGAGAAAAAGACTTAAACAGGAGCATGAAGAATATTTTATCGGCGATTTAGGAGCTCGTTTGTACGTTTAATAAGACACATGTTTCACTGTAGATAGGCACCTACATTGTACGATCATCTGCAATTTGGAATGATGCAAGTAACCAAGTCAGTCATTATTATACAAAAAGTCATTATTATACAACAGACTCTTATACATATACTATTATTTCATCCTTCAATTGCTTGAGATTCGCTTTATACAACATCCAAGCAAAATAACCAAATACTGTATGTTTGTAAGTATACAGAAACGATCGTCAATATTTGAAGCATTTTCATGGCGAGACGGCCGATTAAACGCGACTTCTCGTTTCCAACGAAACTTAGGAGAACCGTGCTTATACTTACGACTCGACAAGGATTCAGGCAAAGGAACGGCGAGGAACGTAGAAAGGAACATCCGTTTAGGAGGAACACAGCCAAGAAAGTAAGACTGTTGGAAGAGTGGTGGTGTGGTGCCTAAATGAAACGAGCGGGAAGAGAATTCAGCTAGATCCCGAGCAACCGTGTGTACCGTGTTTCTTTTCGATTTATCGTCTCTCTCCTCCTTCGTTTTCCGAGCGAACCTCGATGTTTCACGTCGCCTGCATCTCTCTGCGCCACAGTTCTTCCTTTGACGAGGGGAAGTTCATAGTACGATTGAATAACGACGAAATGCAGCGAAAACGATGAAAGTGAAGGTGAACGAACGAGCATCCAGGCGCTTTTCGTTATCTCCATGCAAGGAGGAAGGCTAAAATTGCCGATGAAACGCGAGAATTTCATTTAAGCCTGGCGAAAATTATACCGGAAATCGATTCTTTCGTCTTTTACGTTTATTCCGCTATTTCTCTGTCTAGACCGAGGCTTCTACTTCATGTGCTGAAAAATGTTGATATCTCAGTATTGGAAAAGCAATCAGAGAATGGGGGTTGCAACCTGGATAAACGTTTTTTGAACAGGATTCGAATGGAACTACATTTAAGTCTTTGGACTCGATGTTTATAGTCCCAACAATGTCTAGGTATTCTGATATACATTGGCAAAAACTTGTCAAGTTTGAACATTTTTTATTATATAACCTGTACCTACAGGAAAGTAGAGTATTTGTGTGTCGAATATTTTTCACCTATTACTAGGCATGTTCAGTTACACGAGCGACCATCACAATCGATACATTCCCATTTCCTAAGCTTTCGCCTATCGACAGGGTGCAGATGGTTACAAATAGCCAGAAGAAATTGCACAGTCGAACTATCGGGGCGTCGCGATCTCGGATCTTCCGGGGGTGCGCTTAGCGCCACTTATCTCCTGACGAGAGTGAGTCATATCGGTATGAGGATCTCTAGGAGCGGTAAAGGGGGCTAGGGGAGTTTGGACCGCATTATCTTTACCGTTCGCGCCTCATCCGTCACCAGGTTTAATCCCAACTCGTCCAATTGCAATGGCGAACATTATCTCAAAGGTTCGGTGACCGCGTAAATCAAGTTGCTCCTTGAATGTCAGAAAAAGAAAGACGAACGACCCACTGTACTATAAAGAAATCGACGTAGGGACGTCGAACGTGGTGGAAATTTAAGGGGACGCTGGAGATAGATTTTTTGGAAGATGAATATATATGAAACGATTTTTCATAAAAAGTACTTTTGAGGCCGATCAAAAAACGCCGAACTCTGGGTCGATCGTAACTTAAACTTAACTTACATTACACTCTTTGCATATAAAAACTGGTTTGAGATAACGACATAAAGCGTAACTTCTCAGAAACACTGCTCTTTTGTCTGTTAATAGACTACCCATTCTATTCAAGGCAAGTAGTAACAGTCCTGTTTCTTTTTTTATTGATTACTTTCTCCGCTTTGGGCAGAGACTGCCCATTCTCTTACGAGTTCATTAACCTAAACGTTCTAATAATAAATTTACAGTCACACTACGCGTGAAATAGCACGAAGGCTCAGGCGGCACAATGCATATATTGATTTTATTTATTTACTTACATTACTTACAGGATAAACCCTTTAGAACAGAAAAGTTTACATAGAAAAAATACGTAAGTCTAGAGTAGTTATGATAAGTCTTAAGTAAATCGTGTTATTGTAAGATAAGGCAATATACGTCCCTATAAAATGTATAATGTCTCATCTATGGGACACTAGACACATCAGAAGATTGGTTGACCTCAGAAATCGCCAAAATATTAAGGTACATGATCGAAATCTCCCACGCTCGTAAAACTTCCGAGACGTTCGAGAGCTGGGTATCATATTCGAAACTGTTCGAGACCCATGTCGTACGCTCGAAGCGATTCGATGCGTCTGGAGGCCACGGTTAGCAAAGAGTGCTACAAGGTAGAGGGAAAGTAGAAGGACGAGAGACCGATTCGGGGCCATGCATCGTGAAATGCAGCCAAGTGCATCGAACCGAGTCGATACCGCGGAGTATCGATTTCGTCTCGGTTTGTACTATCGATAACGGAATCCGTACTGTCGCTCGTGACTTTCCGTGCTCGTTCACGCCACAAGAGCGAATAGTGACCTGAGCAGCGAAGGCGTGCAAGCACACTCCTCGCCAGGCATAATTCAAGCAAGCTCAGGGTGCGTTCCAGCCAGATCACAGAATTAAATTATCGGCCTTCCTTCTGTTTCCTTTCGACTCCTACGAAGGATTCGCGTATCCATTGATCGATCGTGATACGGGAAATTACTTCTCCCTCGGTTTGGCGCACTGAATAGCAAATAGACGCTGTTTGAACCTTCGCGAGGTATTTTCTGCTATCAGGATCGGCTCGTATCTTGGGGGTCAGTTCACTTGGAAGTTAGGTGCATGTTTCAAGTAGGTATAGTGGATGGACAAGAGATAATACTGAAGGCAGATCCTGTAAAGAGAGTTCACTTTGTTACATGAAAAAGAGACGGTAAAGTAACCTGGATTCGATGGATCTAGCGATCCAATTGATATTAGGAATTCAGATCGAAATAAAAAAGAAACGATACTTACCAAAGTAATATTGAAAAGCACTGGCTTGATGAAGGCGACAGGAAAATAGAATCTTGAGAGACGAGTGGGAGACTCTGCAACTTAAAAGTTCTACGACGAAGTTCTTGTTGACTCTATGCTCATTAGACACTAAAGACGTCAAGAAGCTGTGGAGATCGTCTTCAACTTTTCGTCCCATAAAACATTACCCTTCTTGTCCCTTGCGATGATTTTCAGGAGACGCTGAACAATCTATCACCCTATCTCCTCCTGTCTCATCTCTTTCCATTTCTCTCGTGACACAGATTACACGGAAATCGATTCATCGCGAGGGAAAAATGACTTGGTCGTATAGAGAGCGACGCGCTGGAAGCTCGACAGGAAATTCTATGTACGGAAGATTATCAAGAATTTTTAATAATGCGACATTTATAATGTACCGAGGTATAGTGATGTGTGTCACGTGCCTCATATATTTTTCAAGAATGCACCAAGTTCGACGCGCCTCGTTCATAAAACGATCGAAGGATAAAAGCATTCGCGTAGCCGTGAATCATATTACAAGAAATTCTAATTAATCTCGAAACGAAGAGAAGACGGTAAGACAGTAAGACAGTAACTCAATGCGAAAGTTTCCCTTTATCCTTTGATCTGAATGACTTCGTGCACAAAGGGGGAAGGAAAAAGAAGGAAACATCTCGACTTTACGTCGAAGTAAATTGTCCTCCAGTGGCCACTGTACAGCGAAAACTGCAAACTGGTGGAAGAAAGTGCCACGTGAGAACCACTGAACCGTAATAGAACTTGCTCTCCTCCTCTGGAGGGCAGTGACCCGTGCTCACGGGACGCGAAGTAGCCTTCTTATCAATTGTGTCATTATGAAGTTAACGATCTTGCTCGCAACAATGGCTCGGCTCCGTATTGAAAGTCTCATAATCCTTCGCTATCTTCGACCGGATGTATCGTTCGTGTCGTTCGATTTCCCTTGGGCCGGAAGTCGTCGTCGCGATTCAGGCCCCAGGTTTCCTCGTGGTATGCCATTCCAAATCGTAATCAATTTTGAACCGGTCATAGACAATAGGCTCTGTTGCGAAATCGTAACGGAGAACCAATAAATGCGTTCGATTGATCGGAAACGACGCGTTTCCAATACGCTTTGACGCGTCTCGCGCTTAACCTCCACTGTGTCTCGCTTTTTTCCACTCTTCGTTTGCGGAACGTTTGAATTTCAGTTAAGGGATTTTCCACTGAGAGGCCAGATACAAACATAGTTTTGGGAAAACTTTGCTTTTTTGGGAAAATTGTTACGCAATGAAAAATCGGTTTGAAATACTCACTGGAGTTTGTTTGATTAAAAAGGATAAAAATGTCAAAGTTTTCTATTTGTTTACAGTATTCGTTTGTAAAATATCGCAGTTTAATTGGAACATGCTCTGCTTCATTAAAGTCCCTTTTTTAATTTGCTCTCTTTTTTGTTGGCGTTGAAAAGGTTACTGTTATTATTTCATAGATTAGTCATTAATCTCCCAAGTGCCATGAACTTGCAAGTCATACTTCAATTAATATTCATTCGACATTGCTACATTGAATTGATTTATTTCCATGCTGTTGTTTGCATTCGTCAGTTCGTGGGTGTAGATACTAATGGGTGGAGCTTAAAAATACTGTGTATTATATTCATAATGTTTATTACAATATCGCATTCACAATTTCTCTTACTTCAGTATCTTCGAATGAAAATGACGTTGCTCAGTTAGAAGACTTTGCGCAGTAGGAAATAGAAGCGAACCTCAAACGTTGTGTCTCATTATAGATTCTCTGAGTCGCGGTTTGCAAATCTATGAATCAATTTATGAACTCCGAACACCTTTCATTCGAAACGACAGCCGGGTTGTAATTAGTTTGAGGCTCTTTAATATCCAGTATTCGTCGGTGCTTCAACACGGATTGATTTTATTCCGCGTAGCTGAACTACTTCCTTGTCTATTATTCCGCACATACTGCCCTATACATAAGTCATCCTTTCACAATATTCGGAATTAAAATCATCTATTTCTCGAATCCCTTAACTAAAAGTCCATACTACTCGTTCCTGTTCGTTTTTATGGATTAGCAATAACGAAGCCTTTTTATATTCGTTTATTACTACATATACATAGCTTTTGCATATAGAGGTATTATCGTTTGTGCATTTTATACTCTGTTAGAAGAGAAATAAATTCCCCGTAAAAATAAAATTCCTCTAAATGATCATTAGATTGTTATAGCGTTCATTCCATTCGATTTAAATTGATTTTATGCATGAATACGTTTCAGAAGTGAATTATGGAACTCTATTAAAATATGATCAATAAGAATATAAAATTTACAGTATTTGGGATATTACATTTGTATTAACAGAATTCAATCAGAACATTAGAAATATGTCTGACTTAACTCATTCGACTTACTTATTCTACTGCCACTGCACGTCTGGTCTGACTACATAATGCACGACGCAAGTAGAATCAGTCTTAAATCTGACACACATTTCGCGAGATGTGACATACAACGTTTTCACAACAATGAATATTTCTGAAACGATACTTCACATAGAATCACCTCGTAAAATTTCTGACACTTCTGTCGAGTTCCCCGTATACGTCGAATACGACATTTATCAACTACTAAATGTTACAAGATTAAATTTGTCGTTCATCCGCGTAGGTGGACCAACATCAAGCAACTTATCACCAATCTTACCATAACCATACAGCCACCCAATCCCTTTCTCCCCTACTTCTAATATTAGAAGACTCCCACGTTCCTCATAAATCGACCAATTCCCCCGCACTTTCACCGAGAAGCCATACCTCGGTACAAGAATAATACACTTTGATTTATGCGTCTGTGCAGCAGCGTGACACGTATGGTCCTCGAACGCCTCGGTCCTCGAGCCATAGGAATCCAAGTCAGAGGAAACTTCATAGAGGAGGGTTGGTTCATATTAGTTTCCCCGAGTGACGGAATCCAGCGTCGGGCGAGCAGCGTGCACGTCCATTCGACGACCGCGATTCCGGCACGTATCCGCGGCTGCAAATTGCGTTTTGCAGGGTCAGCCCGCGCGATTATGTGCACGTGGCCTCTCCGTACAAAGGCGTATTCACCGACCGCGTTATGTCGGCCGATCCTGCACCCGAGGCCGTAGCATCCCTCTCGACAGCGTGTCGCAACTAGGCGTGCACAGCCCCCGTTTACGTGTCACGACAGCCCGCAACGGATACACGGCTCGCAGCGCCGTGTTGTCCCTCGGCACAGCTGCTCCAGATCGACCGGCTTTCAATGAATTCCGCGGCGAGTGCTTCTTTTCGCGCGACGGTCGCTTTGGGATTCGATACTTGTTGCTCTTTCTCGGACCGGCCGCGTTTATTACGCTCTTCCGACGCTGTCTCGGATAATGGCCTCTTGAATTCGTGCACGAGTCACCTCCGGAATCTCTGGGACTCGGAATCACCGCCGATATTGCAATATTAAGCTGGACGGCTTTACCGAAGTGACCCACCTGTAAGCGCCGCGCACAGTGGGAATGATAATGGGGCGTTCCACTCGTGAGAGGAGTCGTACTTCTGTGGGGGATTCTTGATGCTGGGAACGGTGCTTTGGAGATGGCACGTGATCGATTAGAGGCTGTGTTATTGGTTGTTGGAAAGTGAGGAAAGGAGGTGTCAGGATTTCTTGACGGTGAGGGTTGTGATATGATATGGCACTGCTGCTTCTGAGATGCAACTGGTTTGGGTATATGTATTTATTGCTGAGTTGCAGAGAAGCGAAGGGTTAAGGGTCTGGAGATGGGTCACAGAGATTAGACCAGGACCAAAAGCCATCAGATATGCATTTCTTGTCCCAGTCTTCTCATCTCTCTAATGTACGAAGCTGCACAGGTTATATCTGGAAGGAATGCGGGTCTAATTAATCACAGTGAATAGGACCTACTGTAATGTATTATTGGTCGTAGCGGGCACAACTACTAATTGAATCGATGTATACTCTATATACAGGAATCTTACTACATACTATAAAAGTGGGGATCATGGTAGCAGAGAAAGGTGAAATTAGACGGTGCAAGCAATGGCGTATCTTGCTCTTGTGCTATCCCAAGTGCAGCCTGTCCAATTCTACACAGTGCAGCGGCAAGCAGTATTCAAATATAGTACCGCAACGACGAAAACGAAGTACAGTACGCTTCTTTTCTTCCGGAAATTTAACTTATGCAACACTGACGTACATGAACCGCATTCGTATCATTAAAAATCCACATCTGCCTGCCCAAATTGCAAAATACAAGAGGGACAAGGTTAAATTGCTCCCTGTAAGCATTGCCATTTAATGATTCAAGGCAGCGTAAACAACGTGGTCGGTCCCGAGTCCGTCAGTATCGCACTCAAAATCGCGCGAGGCGAATAATGCGCCACAACGACGGGAACAATGCCAGCGTACCGTGAGAGGTTTTACGCAGGCGTGACAGCGTGAAGTCCCAGCGCGAGGCCCGTACGCGCATACTTCCGCGGGCCAATGTTTGTGAATTATAAGCACTCCGCGTGAAGCGTGCTTGCGGCGATGCAACGCAACCCACTCGAATGAAATATTTAAGCCGCTGGAATGGCGAATGTCTGAGCAAAAACACGTGGGAAAGGAGGGTTGCGAGCCGCGGAACATACGTAATGCGCTCTAGGAGTTTCGAGCAGATTCGGGTGAGAACGAGCCATTCCTCAAATGTACGAATTCCTCGACCGTCGGGACCAAGTTTTTCTTGAAGTCGATCATCGATTTTCGGTATACATCAGGGAGAGTTAGATCGACACCGTTTAGAAAGCGCAATTTTATTCGTCAAGCCACGTTAAACCATTTTATCCGTTTACCGAGTTTCACTGGCGGAACAAGCGCCTGCGAGCACGTAGGTGCGTTAAAGCGTCAAAAGTAATGAGAGACAAGCTTTCCATTTTGTCGATCCTCGTGCCGTAATGTTTGATATCCGATCCAGGAGCAGGGTATTTACAATAGACATGGAGGGATGGGAGGAAAAATTACGTTACTCTGTGATGTCGAAATGGGGGTGTTTTGGGACATTAGACGAGTGCTTCAATCTAAAGAAACTTTCGTGACTGTTGAAAGAGCATCGAGGAGTGAGATTAACACTAATTTAGCAGGGATATAAGACGACTCAAAGGGCTTCAGTGGATGGGGGATGCGGTGTTGTGAGTCTTTGAATCTTTAGACTTTGACGGAATTTGCATTTAGCAGAGAGGATCAAGAGTTTGTAAGGATTATACATTCAGGCTTTCTGCTCGCGATAGTCACCAACAGAGACTCATTCGAGTAGTTCAATTAGGAACCTAGGCTTCACTATTTCACTGTAAAATTAATAATATCGCCTGCGAATCAATATGTTCCCCTGAGAGAACTGTCCACTCACGCCCGTTTAAATCCACGAGGTCAACTGCTCCACATTCACCTCGAAATAAATTTCTCTGTATGAACATACAGTCAACTGAATACTATATAAACACCCTGATCAAGAGATCAGTTAATCCGAAATTACATTAATAGCACTCCGTATGAAAACTTCAGCCACCTGAACGTTAATATCGCCGAGTCGGTCGATGGCTAGAGTTCATTTGAATAAACTGCCAGCGATCTCGTCACTAGCGAGCGTTTAAAGCGAAATTGGGCCTCGGGAAGCGAGAGTTGGAATAAACCAGAGGCAATATCGGGCTGGGACAAGCGAGCGAACCGCGGAGAAATTGAAAATCCGCATTCTACGATCGCGCTGGGATAAACGTTCCTTATTCACTTATTCCCTGGCGTTGAAATACCTCGCACGTTGTCCGATCCCAGCGCGGTGTTTGCCGAGAAACGAAAGTCTCCGTGAATTCGGGATGTTGCCAGGTTTGCCAGCCGAGGCAGCCGAGGCAGCCGAGGAAAATTCACCTCGTAACTTCTTGCCGCTTCGCGCTCACCGTCGTTCGCTTTGATCTCTGGGTATTTGCGAATATGTACGCCCGATACACGGAACAAACGCGAACGTGAGCTCTCCGAGACGCTTGGGTCAGAATTCGCGGAATTAGGCGGCGACGGTGTACACGCGAGCGTTCCAGCAGCCCGCGACTTTGCGAGCTGCATGCACAATCGAGCGACGACGCCGCGCTGACGAAGTCGCTGACGCTGGGGCGAAAACCTCGGAGGAAGTGGGCCGAACTTTTGCTGGATCCACTCGAGGCTTTCGCGAGAAAGAACTTTCGCGGTGGCTTCATGAGCGACGAACTTTCTTTTTCGCTACTGCTCTCGACTTTCTGGAGTCTGGGAGTCGGCGACGCGTGGGTGGAGTGAATATATGTATGCTTAGTTTGTAGAATGTGAGGATAAGCTTGATTGACTTCTGGGAGACTAGGTCCTATTCGGACCTAGGGTCCTATTAGGGTGGTGCCTAATATTTCGAAATCTGTGTTTCAAGTTTTATTCACTATTTTATAAATCTGTGGGTGTCTACTGTACCTACCTGCCTACTTTCATCACGTTTCTTGCGTGCGTATTGTAAAATCTTTTCCTGTTTTCTGTTTCAGGTGAGTGCCATGGGATCAGCCTCCGAATCACGATCGCTGAAATTAACGTCACACCGCGAAATCTCATAATTTGGTGAGTCGATATTACCCAAAAGGCTCTTAAACTCTTAACTGTTCTACAACCAATTACATCGAGCATTGCATTATACATAACGCCACCTCGTTATTTCCTCTTTTACTCACGGATACACGACTGAGTTTGACTTTATTTAATTTCGCGTTAAGCACAGTCAACTGGGAGCTGTAAAGCATTATAGCGCGAGCATATTTGCCGGGTATCGTATGACGTTTACAGAGAGCGCAATTTATCCGAATATATGGTTAAAACGAGCAGATTAATCTTACCAAAGGGAATTCACTGTTCGTAGTGTAAATCATTTTTACCGTTCTCGTAACAAGCTTCGAAATTAACTCAACGAAACTGAACAGCTTTTGTTGCACTTTTCCAGCCTGCACACACGTGCACAGTTTTTTCGCGCTGATAAAAACGTATTTCCATTGTGACAGAGAAAACCGGCCTTAGAGCCTCGTGTATTGGACCCAATTAAGGTGGTTAATGGTAGCGCAATAACGAAACAAACGCATGAAAAATATCATTTTAACCGTCGACGGTAATGCGCATCAACGCGTTTGATTTAATTAAAATTCTACAAATTACACGCCTCTCTACTGTGCGTTTATCAGCACGCGCGCACGTTCTTCCTCTCTTCCATGGATGCGTTAATTAAGGCCCGGAGGGAATTAATTGCACGCTTTTTTCCTGCCGATGACTGGCTTCGGTGGAGCCAGTGTCTCGGGACCTTGAAGACGCGTCGAGTTACTGTCGTACTAAATTCGGGTAAATTTAACTCCCTTTGCTATAAGGCAGGCACTCCTCTCTGCAATTGGAACAACTGCAAGCATTCACTTTGTTTCGATGATATACCCTATTTTCTTAAGCTAACATTTTGTTCCATCTCCCTTAGTTATAAAACAGTTAAAAATTTCTTCATTTATGAGTTGAACTGTTCACGTCCTGGCGTCAACACGCAGCAAACTCGTATAACCAATCTTCCGCATCTCTTGCCCCTTAACATCGCTCCTACCAAGATATTCTATTATAGTCTGCAACAAAACGTCGGAGTAGCGTGAATACCTTTACAGAGAGCGACTATCCCTCTCGCCGTATCGAACAGTCTGCCCCCTTCCCAGAGAGTATCTATTAATCGCCACCGTGCGGGGGAGCAAACGTTGCTCCCGACATTGACGAATTTCGTTATTGAATATTAATCCTACGGCAGCTCGTATCGGGACGGCGGCGGTTTCCACCGGGGCTTGGACAGGCTCGTTACTTTTGAAATATCGATTCGCGAGGCGCGTCGACGTGTCCGTATCGAGACCCTTTCTTCCAGAAAAGCAGCGAGCTCGGGGCTTGAAAGAAAAACGGTGTCTCCCTAGTGGGAGGGAGAGCGAGGGAGAGAGGTGGGAGGCAGGCGGGAGCGCGTGCAACAAGCGAACATATTAATGGATCGTTCGCAGCGTCGTTTTGCTATTGCTCGCGACGGAAAAGCTGTCGCGGATGAATAATAGCCGCGCCTCCTTTATCCCCGTGCCCGTCCCGGCCGTTCCCCCTAACGCGGATTAATCGATAGCAGGCGAATGTTTTCCTTTATTCGCGGCAGACCCGGCGAATCTGCCCGGTTACTCGATTTAATTGATCGTCGAGAGCGGCAAGAACACACCGCCGCCGCATCCGCGAGATTGAACGTGTGCCTGCGAGGATCCCGCGATTCTGACGCTTTAGCGCACCCGGAATTATTCATGTCACGTAGCCCGCGTTTTATGCGGCATTGACGCCCCCTCACGATCTCCCTTCGCGCCTTCTCCCCGCTTTTGTTCCGCGAACCGCGCGGCGAAAGAAGACGCGCCAGCGTTTTCGTGGAAAAGAGATCGAGGCGCCCTTATCCGCTCTCTCGACGGATTTCGAATCAGGCTTTACTTAATTGACGTCTGTCGTTCGAGGTTTGGACTGATGACTCGTAAAACGCAGAGGGTTGCTTTGCGGAGACATTAGTCGACTGTGACGGTGCTTGATTTAGAACCGTGTTGAAAATTGAGATTGGTATTGCTTCGAGACTGGTGTCGCGAGGCGAAGTAGAATTGGGTTGCGATGGAATTGGAATGGGATTTCACGAGATTCGGTATAAGTCTGGTTCTTGTAAAGGGGGCATTAGTAACGAGCTGGAGAAAGTGGTAAACTGTAGTTTGAAGAATACACAGTGACATTACTGATCTGTAAATACTAGATCCTGTATGCAGAGTTTTAATTCGTTATGCACCTAACGATAATATCGAGAACAATATGTTCAGTATATGTACTGATTGGTACGTGATATGCTGTAACTGCATCTATTTCTTATCAGATTTTATGAAGTATGAAATGCAGGATTAGTTTCATGCAGACTGTGCCTCAAAGTTTCGTATTCATAATTACCCATGTCAAGTTAATCTTATTCTGCCTTTAACGTTTATGTTCTTTAAAAATGATCGTTAATACACGCTGCGTGAGACTAGAAAATAACGCGTTTCTAACTCTCGTCACGCTATTCACGAGAACTAATCGCGACAAAGTAGAATATACGTTGCATTCCAGAGTAGTGAAACTTCTGTTGTACTTGTCTGCTTCGACTAATTGCAACATTCGAAGATATATAGATACTAACAGGCAACGGTTGCGAGCTTTCTACGAAGTTTCCAGCTGTAGTTCGTACAAGGGCACGAACAAGAGGAAAATACAGCGGCGCAGCCGCGGCCTCTGCGGCTAATTTAAATGCGAACACACCTTCAAGTAATACGTTTCGGGTCAGTGGGAAAATTATATCGCGATATTAAAATTGGCCAAATTATTGCTCTGTTTACTAATAAATGAAATTAAATCAGGATGCTCTGCTTTAATCAGTCCAAATTAATAATACGAAAATTTATGATAGAATGAAGAATTTATAAAACTCTTAAGTAATTTCTAACTGGATCAGTAGTTAGAATAGCTTGTAGAACAATAGCTTCAGTAAAGTATAGTTATGTCTGACAGCACACTGCCCGTTTTCCCTTGCCCACTTAAAATATTTCTAGCAACAAGTCACGATTCCTTATTTAACGTGACGCTGAAAACTATTTGGAATAATCTCTATAAAAATCAACAGATCTCCCACTCCATTTAAGTCCACAAGAAATACAAAACAATCATTTCAAACTTTCATTGCTCGTAAGCGAGAATACCCGATTCAAACGACATGTCGTCTCCTCTTTTTGTAAATAAAAGAGTCTCATACAGTGTGATCGAGCAGATAACAGAATAACGGGAGTTCCAATAGCCGAGAAACCATAAAATCGAATCGCGAGAACTAAATATAGGTACCTCTCTATTTAAAAAAAGTAACTCATTACGATGGAGTACCCTCAACGAGTCAAAGATTGAACCATTCATCTATAGATTTTTCATTGATATTCATTGAAAAAATAAAGACTAGAGACAAAGCGTTTGCCATTATCTCGCTCTAGGCGCAACTATTTTTCCCCGAGTTTTTCCAGCAAACAGCATTTTAAATCGCAATTTCTTCTCGGTTACGAATGTTTTTTCTAAGGGTGCAGCGGCACGCTTCAGAGTAAAAATTCTCATTATTCATGCGCAGCAAGTGTAATCCTTGCGAGCTGATGCGGTTTAAGCCGCCTTCTGGAAAGCATACTCTTTACAATGCACGCGTGGATACGTGTCTGGAGAAGTTTACTTGCGCCAATGTTTTCTCATGAAGCTCTCGTTTCCCTTACACGATACGTAAGGAGAAAGTAAGGGCCACGCTGAAACGAGATGTAATTTCTGCCTGGATTTCTGAAGCCTCTCAGAGCTTCAGACAACATGCTCACTATAAATTGAAAACAATGTAGTATCCCTCACATTTTTTTAAAAGAGATAAAAATATGAAGAAAAGCAACGAGAAACTCAAGAAGGTTCTAGCATTTTCTTTCACTCCTTTCAGACGCTGTGATTAATAATTCACAGTATTTATAGATCCTAATAAGTTGTAAAGGGAAACGCGGTAATTATACGTATTAACACATTCTTCCATAAGACAGCGAAGGGGAGTACTTAATTTCAGTTAATTTAACCGTCTAAAAATGTTACGCCGTTCTCGTTCCCCTGTAATCCGTCCTAATGTCCCGCCTTCCTTCATCCTCCCTCACCCTTAAAACCGAGGTTTTAATTAAAGTTTATTCTATCCATCATCTGTCTCTTTAAACCCGTCCCGGGACTTACTTTTATTTCCGCTCAGCGTTCACCGTTGAATTTCTCTCGTTTTCCCTCACTGCTGCCATCACGATTCCTTCCGATTTACGTGACTGTCTTCCCTACCGCATAATGGCCTTCCGTCCAGAGGGAAAATTTTTCTCAAATCTCTTGTATCTCTATCAATGTGTCGCGAGAATTTTACGACCGTCGTCGCTTTATTAATTCGGCGACCTGTTCTCGCGTTTCACCAGCTCGAATCCAATTATTGTACTTCCAGGGACTTGACATGCAGATCGATTCATCGATAATGTTTGCGGTAATTGTTCCGACGTTTGTACACATCGTTTACCAGATTATGGAAATCTGTTGAACCTGATCATGATATGTATTCGTAATGATGGGCAATTCAAAGACCACGCATCGATTGAAGGATTTACGGTCGTATTAATAAGAGTTATAATATCATATGTTATACGATTTAATAAGGCATACCACTAAGGCATTACTGTATCGCTGTCTGTGATGCATTTAATAACTGGCTGAGTCAAAGTTTAAAGTTCAATTTGATTCACTATCGCAAAGAAAATACAGAAAGGATGATCAATTGTTGATTCATTTTTTCTGTGATTTTGTTGATAAATCGATATGTAAACTACGAAATTAGAACATAGAAAATATGGTATTTCAACAGTACCTGCTTTCACAGTTTCCCTGTAGCATGAGCACGTTTTTAAATTTCGATTGTTTTCTCTTGATCGTGCACGGCAACATGGTAATCAAGTTTGTGTCCTCTACCGGTTTTGTAGAATATCGTAATCAAATATTAGGTTAACGAAAGAGCAGTTAAAAATCCTTCCTTTCTTTTTTGGTGGAAGGTAACGTATCGAAAATTACTGTTTGTTCGATCGACTAGAGGCTAGAGATATATTCGTGTTGTTAGAATGTAATCGTTTGTTGAAATTGAATTGCCGTTTCGACGTAAAAATGTTTTCTAAATCGAACGCTGGGAAACGAGTTCCATGGAAATTAAGGAAACGGGAACGAGAAATTTTGGCTATAGGACAGTGTTACCAGTAATGGAAAATGACTTTTTCAACTGATAGGTTTTATTCAGTTTTCAATTACACGGAGTTCATCTTGACTTTACCGAATTCCTGCTAAATCTATCTCACATTTATTTAATATTCGTAAACTATACTAAATGTATTCCAAAATTAAATTCAATGAAACGAACATTAAAATTAGAGCTAACGATCTTCTAAAATAGATAGCTGGCCAAAACTTTGGAATTACTTGTCAATTTTCATTACAGTCGATTTATCACTAGAAACGGATTAATTAAATTGTTTAAACTCATTAAGTATATTATTATCTTTTCGAATTTGATCTCTCTAAAACCGCTCCATTTTTATTCGAGCGATTTTTCCTTATTTTCTAACAATTGTCCCAACAATTACACATAGCCATCGATAAGAATAATAACCACGTCAGCCTCTTTTATAAAAAGAGAAACATTCTACTAAAAATACAAGAGAGAAACCACACCCACGTTAGAATAACAATTTTCATAGTCTGTGTATCACCAGCAACATTATCGTCAAGTTCGTATTAAATTGCGGTCGACCACACACCATCGGTCGCAGGGAAGCTTCTTTTTTTTAAAGCGCAACGTCGCGACTACAGAGATAATCGTTGTTGACGGTAACGGTAATTAAGAACAATTTAATGCCGACGACCGACGACCATTAATTCGCAGCCACGTATTCCACGCGTATCCGGTGGTTGATGCGGTCAACGTGGTTGGCACGAATGCGCGTGCGCGTCAGCGTTAAAACCGGAAGCCATCCGGAGCGTTTTTCAGCGAGCAGCTGCGTGCACGAAAGAGAAAAAATCGACTCGAAATAGCAGAATTAGCAGAAGACTATTAAAGTAGAGCTTCAGTTACCGAAGAACTCAGTCAGATTTGATGACTAGTAAAATGTGGCTTCTGTCAAAGCTGAGAATTACTCAAATTCGGTTTTAATTATCGCAGATTTCAGTCATACCAGAAGACTATTAAAATTCGCCTTCAGTTACCACAAATTTCAGTGAAATTGAGGACTGCCACAAAGAACGCGGCTTCAGCTATCACAGGATTCTTTCAGATCTAAAATCTACCAAAAAACGCGCGTACGCACCAGCGGTAAAATCAGATGCCATCCGGAACGTTTTCCAGTGGATGGACGAATGAGAGTGAATCGATTCGAAATAGCCGAATCTCTTTGCGGAATAACGAAACATAGCCTCGAGCACATATCGAACGTGAATTGACAATATGCTATCCTAAAACAATTACAACAACGGGAAAAAAGCGAGAAAAAACGCAGCTACCTGTTTCGTTCTGCCATTGTTTTAATCTTTCCTATGACACTATATTATTCGGACATTGTGACGTTGAAATTCGAAGTACCAGAGCTGGAGAGCTGGACTATTTCTTTCTCATTTTCTCCGCAAGAGTAGTTGAAATCCATGAAAACTGTTAATCCAATTCATGTCCTCATCATTAATTCGTGGAAGCCCAGAAGTATATTATACTTTGTTACGAGACGCAAGATCGCGGTGTTATTTCAGTCTCGTCCGGAAACTCGAAGGCGGCGGAAGTTCAGCGTTGAATACTTTCTGAAATCGCGAAGACGAAAGATTAATATTCTCGTTTCATCGTCTCCCAACTCGAAGGACATTCAGAGATACCCTCTCAGGGATTTCTTGTTGGACTCCGCCACTCAATTAGAACTCAAGTAAGTAACTACAAGAGAGTTCGCAGTTCTCGTCCCGAAACGTCCCGAAATTCGTTCTTGGAATAAATGAAAACAAGCCGACGGCTAGCAAGGGTGGCGAGACTTTGGGGATGAGAGAACGCCTGATACTGTGATATCGAGCATCCAGCAACAATTCTGTAAGCGCTTCTCTTTTTACTCAGTCGAATACCGACGACTTATCGCGACCTGAATTCACCTCCGCGGATCCACCTGTAAAGCTGGAAATATTGTGTCTGTGCAGCTTTAAGCATTTATTAAATATCGGCACCAGCGGGAAAAGCGTGTAACAAGCGGAATAAAAGCGATTGGCTGTCGCAGTACAAGAAAAATCGAGTCCGGGCACACTGCCGATAAAACTGAACGCGAGAGTTGAATATTAGATTGGTGTTTATCGATCTTCCTAGGCGTGTTGGTAGTTCACGGATGTAACGAGGCCAAGAGCGAAAGAAAAAGTAGCCGCTTTTGATGGCAGAGACACGCGTGGCATGAGATGATTAGATGCAAATTCGATGGACGTCATCCAATTAATCCGTCGATCGCTGCGATCATCGGCTGTCCCACATAACTGGGAGACTTTGAATGGTGAGTGGCTGGCTAACGGTCCTAGCCATGGAAATTAGTCCGCGTGTCTGTATAGCTGATGCTGCGGGGGATGCCTGGAAAAACGGGCAGACAGGAAACACGTCAAAGGAAAAAATTAGAAGGAGCACAGTGGAAAGGTTGTGGTGGGTCAGTGGTTCGGGAGCTACCAAATGGACGCATATTAAGCTCTTTTGATCCAGCGCAGACAATTAACGAGCTCCTGCCGTTTGATGCTGGGGCAGACTCGCTGCATCCACGGATCTGCGCTTTTGCGGGAACTGTCGCGAATTCGCGCAAAAACGTCCGTTACAGCGAGCGGGTCCGCAGAGGAGACGGGCGATGGGGGCGTGGATGAGTCAGCAGAGTCCCAGGGGTAATAAATAGGCAGGGAAGAATTACAGTTTGGCCGATGATTGTCGACAATTGCTAAACCATAATAGCTGGGCGCGCGTTGCGAGAGAGTTACGCGCCCGCGCCCGATAGCCCGTCACATTCATAAGCGGCGAGTGTCGTGTAATGAAAAAAAGGAGCTGGGGGCGTTGGGGCGCGGCGGTGGGAAACAGCCGAGCGGAAAAGAGCGTGCGAAATGAACCATGAAATTAACGAATGGCCCCGAATTCATATCTGCAAGTCCCATTTCGCCCAGCCAATTAATTATTTAAAACGCCCGCGCCGCTGGAAACAACACCGCCCTGTTGATACTCATATTCGCGTTTGCAAGATAGATGACGCCCTCGGACCACTTCCCCTGTCGCATTGGCCCCCTGTTCATCCACCCACACTCGCGTGCATCCATGCATCGAAAGTTTAGCTCGTTGCAGTTGATAGCGTTCGAGGTGTGGGTGGACACTGAGGCTACTGGAAAACAATTTATAGATAGTTCTAACTTTCCTTTTTACAATTTTCCTCTTGCACTTTCTGTGGCGTCTTTTTTTGTGATTCTGAAGATTGAAGTGCACTTTGCTGGTGTCTGAGTTGGTCAATTCTATATATATAGTTATGTTAAATTAAATTTCTGAATATCATATTACGTCGACTTTAGTCCATCGCAACACCTCAAACTGTAAATTTAATGCATCAGTGCGGTTCGTTTGTGCCAGACTACCGTCGTGGCACGAAGTTCTTATTCTACTGAATTCACGGCAAGAAATTTAGCGAACATAATCGGTCTTCAGGTCCCTATTCTAGTACAGCTATAGACGGCTTATGGCTGGAAACCTCGACCAACATTTCCAGCAAGAACCTAACCAGAGGAAGCTTCAAGAATCTCGTTTGACAATATTGCTGCCGCAGAACAGAATTGATACTCTCATTATTCGACATTTGCGTTACGCTCAATAGATTGCGCTATGCACGCGTTGGAATCTGGGACCTCGATCGACAAAGAGAGAGAGGGCTGAGAGATGGAAGTGCCCACCGAGCCATTAATTTAATGAAATTATTCATTAGAAAGCGATCGATTCTATCATCCGCTTCGATAACGTTTCTAGGCAGTGCCATGCTGGAAAATGAAGACTGATAGCTTTTACCAATTGATAATACGCCTTCAAACTTGTAAATGAAAGTTAAAGAACAAACGAATTTAGAGAAATTAGAAAAACTCACGTTCCAAAATTACCAAACGTTTCAGCGATCTCGCTATTAAGATCTCACTGAAACAATATGAATGAACCTAGCAATTTTCCTCTGTTCGGTCTAGTGTCTATGAATTATTGAATGGCATTCTGTTTTCTATGATGCGTGGCTAACGAGCGAATGCCACGAACATTTCAGATACTCAGTCGTATTGCAATCGACATTGTCAACGACGCAATAATACCCAGATGGATAGGACGTGTCCAGTCAGCATCCAATCCATTCCCAGTGAAATTACCAACGAACGAATTATTTGGTCAGAGGAAAAGCCAGACGAAAAATTCGATGCGTCGTTATTGAAAGGGAAGAAGCCACGAAATTGAAGTTTTTCCATAGATTAACAACAGGGACCCCGATAGCAGGCTACATTCACCCTCTGTTCTCCTTTTGTTCTATTTTTATTCCCAGTCGTACGGTCTGCCCGGGGTCGAGTTCGAGCCCTGTCGAACAGAGTGCACCGGTATCGGCGTTGCCTCGCTCGTGAAAGCACGGACCAAGATGAAAGCGCTAAATTAAAAGTAAGATTGATCGTACGCTCCCATTCGTTAACGCTGCGTACGTCTGTTTTACGCTCGCCGACTGTTTTCCCAGCCGAACTAGACTGACGATATTGCCGCAACGCGACTGTTCGTTTCCAGTCGTCCCGCGTTGCGGTTCAATTGAAACTGTTGCGTCGACGAATCGATTTGAATCCTAAAAGCGCTCTCAGCCCCTCTGCGATAGCGGCGCGATTATGGTGTTACCATCCGAAAGCTGACTTGCCTGTCCCTCCAACGAAATTCCGATTTCGGCGCATCTCTGGGATTAATTTATCGTGCGGCTCGTGGGGAAAAGTCGGAGCATGAATTGGGGCAAACTGAATTGATGCAAACGCGAGTAAGGTAACGGAACGTGTCCCCCTTTTGTACAAACCTCTCGTAAAGGAAATTTCAAATATCCATCAGATATATAGTGGATATCGTGGACTACTTCTGTTTGAGTTGGAGCTCTGCTGGTCAGCTTTGCTTAACCCTGTCCAATCATCTCACTGACGGGATACGAATATATTATCTGCAGTCGCAATCACATGCTACGGACACCACGTTCATTCGGCCTAGAATGGTTGAATACGATTGGCCGTCTATAAACTGCCACTTGTTATTGACATCTACGTTCGAAGTCCACTTAAATATCATCTACATGATGAGACTTGCCTCTATACTCTAGGCAAGGTACCAAGTACTTTCTATATTAACTCGTTTTTAGGCCGTGCTATATGGAAATACCTACTTCTGGCAATTAACCAATTTAATTACCACTTTCTGCTTTCTTTTTTTACTGCAATTCTTGTTCGCATAGAAACATATTGGAACACCATTTCATCGCTGCGAAAACGTGCGTGCGACTGGTCGTGAGTTATGACCCCGCCTCGAGTCATGCAACGATATCATCATATATGCCCTATAACATAGGAGATGTTTTAGAAAGGTCCTACGATGGTAATCGATAATGCTGGATACCAATCAACACCACAACCGACCTAACCCTAATGTTCCACATGATCGCCGTTTGCAATCAAAAGCTTCGATGTTCCGCGTCGCGAGCGGATCTCCAATTAATACGTGAGCATGCAGCGGGCACAGGGTGGCCGTTGGTCCATGACTTTCCCACACGTTTGTTACGTTGGTCCAGGATTAATGTGATTTTTAGCTGGGGCAAACGCGATCCCGTATCAGAAACCCCAATAACAATGGCAGAGTCGAGCAAGAGCTCTCGGTTATTACCTCGGAGTCCGTCGTTCCCATTAATTCTGCCCATTCAACGTCACATTCCTCTGCTCTGTCCTCGCTGGCGGGCGCGACACAGGCGTCATCCTCAACGAAGACCACGCGATGGCTTTTGGGATCGTGGCCGTGCCGCCGCGAATATCCATTCCCATGAAAGATAACAAAGGACTCGTGCAAATAGCCGTCGCGACTCGAACTGTCACTGAATCGCCCTCTCGACCGATTACATCCTGTGAATGTAGGGGGTCTTTACGTATTCGTCATTGGCTGGATTGAAGGATGGATTTTGAGGAGGAATCGTTTTCATGTATGGGATGGAGTACATGGGAGTAGTGAGTTGGTGACCCTCTAACACTCTGGACACAATTTTAATATATTAGTGTTCAGTAGAACTTTGATACTCTGGCATTTGTTTCTGAATTGTAATCGAATTTCTTGACACTTTATGAGAGAGCATTTGCTATTTCATCTGCAAATATTTATTGGGTAATCAATATTTAGAAATCGAATGTAATTGGGGTGGTTGATAAAAGTTTTCCTTTGCATTTTGTTTGAGGTGAGATATAGAAGAATATTTCACTCTGGTCTGAAAACTATGATATCGACCTGTTTGCGCAAGTTTTCTCAATAATATTGAACTTTCAGGGAGTAGAAAACACGAACTTCGATTCGTGGTAACGAAGTTAAGGTTGGTGGAAACAGAGGATTCGTAAATTTCGGCACATTTGAAAGTTTTTTTGAGGGGATCGTGGATAAATTTATTCGCGAACAGCATTAATATTAATGCTCCTACATGCGGTAGAGGCTGAATTGATGGAGAAAAGTCTTCGAAAGGGGAAACGTTAAAAGTTTTCTAAGCTCTTTTACGCGTGATTACGCGCTGAGAAAGAGAGAGAGAGAGTAAATAAACGATGAAAAATATTTCAAGGATGGTATACTTGGGATTAAATTTATTATTCAGTAGTAGGTTAATTTTAAAGCTGCCTCTACCTGCAGGCAGCAAATATGTTGAAATTTTCGTAATTAAAGAGTCAAATGGAAAAAGTAAAGTCAAGGTATATTACAAATTAGTTTAAATTATTCTGATTTCCTTCAGAAAATACAAATTTAAACCTCCCAGTGCACTCCTGTCTCGTTCTCTCAAAAATTTGAAATTTTCACTCATATATTAAAAATCCGATAGTCAGCATCTGAGTTCTTCATTATTCGAAAATTTCCTAGTCAAGGCTGGTATGTCTACCTATTAGCTAAAATAATAGAGATTCTCTACTTTTTGTCTGCTCCTTCCTACGTCACGCTGACATAACTTACTCATTATCTCGGTCATATTTTTCCACCATCTTTCTTCTCTTTGCTTTAATGCTGCACACATCATTTCGTACAACTGACAATGCACGGTGATTCCTTTGACTTTGACGGCTCTTCTAGAATTTTCCTAAAGCAGTGATGGTTAAACGCTCTCCTGAAATTCTCGCTGCAGAATATTCCGTGTAAAGTGGAGAAACGTCATTCACCCGAGGAATTAAACGAGCAGATCGTAGGTACTCATAAGAGGCTTAGACAACCGAGCGCTCGGCGGTTTACGCATTAATGAAGTCGAAAAAAGGAAGATTTTAGAACGAAAACACGCGTTGGTTCACATCCATCTCCTTTTCAAAGCACTCTAAACGTGTACATACTCCTTGCATTCAAATCTGCTATTTTCGATTAGCTTTGCGATGACCAATTATAGAGCGTTGCCTTTAGAACGGTTGAAAGACGATGCAAAAGCGTCTTCCCACCGCGGACCTGTGTGGGGAAATCGGTTTCGGTCTATAGTCAAAGCCGACAAACCAGGAAATGTTCCTTTGTTTTCCTATAAATCGCTGTCGAAATGCATTCGCTGTGGTGGCGGCGGTAACAAAGAACGATGAAGGTGGACGCATGAAAAGGCAGACAAAGCGGTGGATCGTAGTCATCGCGCGGTCTACGAGAGGTCGATCTCTCAAATTGTTTGCGAAAAGGATCGGAGAGAAATGGCGGACGTATACTCGTGGGGATTTCGGCCCGTCCACTGTATCGAGCAGGGTCTATGCAGAACACGATTTCCATTTTAAGCGGCAACAATTTAATCAGGGTAATTTCACGCGTATAATCGACGGATGAAAGTTTAAGCAGAGGGTTCGAATATTTAATGGAGGCGAATATGCGGTATCGTAGAACGCTGACAATATCTTCCACGGAAATATTATTTGTCAAGCACTTTGAAGAGCGTCGAAACCACTCCCAAATTCAATCGGAAAGCGGGCTTTTTATTCTTTTAGAAAAGCAACGCAAGCAGACACGAAATTTCCCGTGGTAGAGGGAAACGAGAGTGTTTCAAGGTAATTTGCGCCCAATCAAAACTTTGGCGCTCTAATAGAATGCAATTAAACGATATGAATAGACTTAAACAAATTCGACTTGTTCGGTCGCGATTCCCTTGATTCCGAGAAGCTTTCAGATAAACGGGGAACTTAATTAAACTCCATAGTTTGTAAGAGACTAATCCAGGTTTTTCTATGAAATCATTGTCTCGGGATTAAAACACGTCTACTAGTGGCAACATTTCCCTAGAATTAAAAAATGTAAAAAAATGCTAGCTTCAATTCATATGTACCGTCACCTAGCCATCCAATGACACATGAGCTCTTCATCATCCTAAACACACAGGAAAATACTGCACGAAGAATGCTGAAAAGCAGCAAAAAATCCGCATGTAAAATTTTCATGACCCGTTTTTCGGTAATCACGTGTTGTCGTTGGCCCTGTCAAACGCGTTTCCGAACCAGAAACGGGGTCAACCGCTCCCGACCCAGAGCATCTCGAGGCGACCGTTTTTCTGGCCGTTCAGGCTCGACGTCGGAACGCGCCCACGACTGGGAACAATCCCGACATGTCGCTTTAATTACCGCTCGACCGTAACATCGTCGCGCGGTAGGCCAGGCTCTGAAATTAGACGTTCGAGTGAAAAGCGGCGCGGCTTAATTGTCTCGAAAGCCGAATCGATCCCTTCGAGCCGATTAAATTGCTCCGCCGCCATGGGCCACCGAATGATCTTGACAGTTCCCTGTATCTCCTTTGTCGAACGATAGTCCCATCTCTGCCTCCTCCCGTGTCAGGTTCTCGTATAAACGATGCTCGATATATCGTGCGCGTCCGAGGAACCGAGGCGGAAACGAGACGTCAAGCTGCACCTTCGCTCATTAATATCAATTAGAACGTCGACGGGTCCACTGGCAAAGAAATTGGAGTACTTTGGTAGATTGCCGAATACAGATAAATACGCTTTTAGCGGTATGTCAGGGGGAAACAAATCGCTACATCGGTCGCTGGAAAACCATTTAGCCAAAGAGATGTATCGGAGCACCCAGGGACCCTCTGATCAATATGTAGACGATGTTGCGTTCGTAGATATGCGATGAGTTTACGAGCTACGTTATGGTTATTTCATATGCTGTCCATGGGGAACAAGATCATCGATCTTTTCGAATGATTTGCGTAAGAGGTGAACGATTTCTTTTACCGGAAGAGCAGTGGGGTTTAGTCAGAGTTTGGGCAAGGGCGTGGCTGTGATCGATAACGATCACTGCGAATTCGGTGACCTAGCTATAACGTGTATGGTGAATCGATGGAAGTGTTCAGGTATAGGTGAATACATTTCAATTGGAATTTAATTTTTAGTTTATTTGTTCATTGGAGTTATTGAAAAATACCGTGAATTTGTTGAATTTTTTGTATGGCAATATTTGTTACTTTTGTCCTATTTATATACCGGCAGGTATAAAAACTGTGAACAGTATAGGTATATATCAAATTTAATAGCAACTAGTAGAGCAACGGTGATCCTTTATCGGAGGTCATCTGGTCACCAACATATTCATAGCTGGCTCCACTTTTGTCGACATCTACCGTTCTATCACAGCGAGATTAGGTATGTAATTACGTGACTAGAGCCTTAGAATCTTGAGAAGAGCGACCTTGATAAAAAAAAGTTGTAAATCATAATATTCGTGATTTAGGTCCCATTAAATTGGACGCCCCGGTGATCTTTAACCCAAATCACAAGAAAGACCATCAACTTCCCAGACGCACTAGTCACCTAATTTAAACTCACGATATAGACGACACACGAATGATGGTATTTGTGGTTGGACTGATTGAAGCGCGCCGTTTATCGTCGGATGCCGCAGGTGCGAAGTTAGACGACGCGATTACGATCTTGGTCAGTGCCATCAATGCCCGCCCGATGGTCGTTATTCGAGTTTCTTGATGGGACCGCAGCCGTGTTGTCGCAGCATTGCGCAATAAAATCGATAAGCGACCATTTGACGGACGGCGGATATTCTGCAGGCGAAAATTGGGATTTTATTTATTTATGTATTTCGGTGATAAATGAACGCGGCGCGAAACAATAATAACGAACGACCGCAGCGTGATATCATGTGCCATTCTAACGCACGAAAACAGTTATAAGTTACAAAAAAGCGTTCTTTCATTTCGAGCAAAAGTCACCTCGCCCGGAACGATACGATCGAAAGTACAAAGAATTTCCATTCTAACCAGTTTTTTCCTTCGCTGTAATCATTCATGCAAACGACACCGCATTGATCCTTGATTCTTCGGGGCACAGTGGCTACGTCCACCTCGGTGAAATATCGCGGTACAAAATACGTCTTTTTCAGTCGTCCACCAAGGGGAGTAAACGTGTAACGTATGCCAGTGGGCGGTCGACCGGAAGTCGCACCGCATTTGTTATCTTTACAGATGAGACTCTTCCTAGTTCGTAATACTGTCGGCGTGCTGCCTCGAAAAACGGTGATATATTGCCACGAAACTGGTAGCCATCGTAAAACGGGTGCATAAAATCGTGGTAAACAGAGAGCTCTGAATCTGAACGCAACGGTTTTCACGGTTAATTAATTGACGGTGGATAGGTAGCACCATAAATATTTGCGAATATTAAACGTTAACGAAGCGGGAAAAAAAGGCTGTAATTTATGAAAGATACTCACCTAACCCAAATGGAGAGGCGAAAATTAGTTTAGACCTTGAAATGATGGAGTATGTACACGATATAAAAAGCTATCAGGACTTTTGATATGGGTTTTCAATGTAATTTGGCACTTTCTACAGCGATAACCGAAGAAGATTGGAAACTTCATAATTGAAGTTTTGTCATGAGGAACACGATTACACTTTATTAGGGCAATAAATGCGTATCTGAAGCTCCCAATTTCGACAGTAGCTATGAACGAAATCACCTAAGGGGTCGTTCACGTTTACAGGCTAGTCGTTAATTACGTTTAACGCTGCCATCAGCGGGTCTGGTAGACGTGCCACCCTGATGGAACGTAAATTAGCTAATCGACCTAGTCATTCGTGATATTCTCCGAATTCTACGGCCGATCTAACATCAGCGATTTCAGCAATGACATGGTGGAGATCTACATGACTAGGCCTTCGCGCCTAACTATGCTTAATGCTCTACTGAAATGGACGAGTGTCGCAAGGTGAATGAATTTTTTTAGGGTACACGGAATGGGCTCGCGGGTGGCAAGGATTTTAATGGATGATAGGACTTTAATGGGGACTTTGGGACTTTAACGTACAGTCATGGGACTTTGGTACCTGTTTAAATCGACTTCTCGCAAGTTGAATGGAATTTAAACGTAATGCGCTTTCTCAAGTTGACCGACTGTTAATTACCTTTTATTTCCACTTTACAGTTAACCACTTAGGAGCTGGTATAATGTGATGAAATTTTTTACATGGATCAGCAGTAACATTAATTACTATCTCTCATAAAACAGTTTCCATCAAGACCTCAATAAAGTATGAGCATCACGCAATCGACAATCCTTCCAGGAACTCGCAGGTAGCCTCTTCCACATCCAAACCGCAATTACATCAATCAAAGAACTCGTACCCTCGGGAATACCAAGTAAGATATTTACATCAGCACATTCAAATCGCTGACCACTCTCTCGCTTATCTACTGTGCAGCCCTAAAAGACGGTAACTACCAGAGCAGTTGCAAACTAAGGAGCAAAGTTTCTGAGTGGGTCGTGATCCCAGGTCAGCTCGCCTCTTCCACGGATCGCGACAAAGTAATATTCGCGCAGGAGTGAAAGTGGAATTAAAGGGAAGTTATAATTAAACACGTATTGGAGCGTGCCCCGATACGTCAGTTTCGCCACGAGAATAACAATCGGGTCTAAGTTGGTGCTCTCGAGAGCACGAGGATCTCGTCGAAAAGATCATCATCAGCCTTTGTGCGATTCAATGTTTTTCCGGGGCGTTTGTCGGTTCCTGAAGTTTCCGACTTCGACTGTCTTATCTCCGACTCTCGGTCCCTTTCTCTTTCCCGGCTCTTCCCTTTGTCCACGTTTCTCTCCCCCACCCCCTCTCGCAGCCCCTTTCTCTTCCCCCTTATCTCGTCGTCGTTGACTGTCCGCGCCCTCTCCCCCACCTTGTTTCTCTCTTTCAGCTATTTCAATCTCCCCGGGCAATTCCCTTTTCCCATCTCCCACGATTCCTCTCGCCTCTCTCGCTCCCTCCGTCGAGTTCTTTGTCCGTTCCACTGCTTTTCTTCCGCATCCAGCGGGCCTTTGTTCCTCGCCAGTCGTCTTCCGCGCTTCTTCGTCTTAAAAGGACCACCCTTGGCGCGGGGATCGCGACGATCGCGAGGACAGGGAGTTTCGGCCGGGAACTTTCGGCAATGTAATTATTAATTACAAAGAGCGCCGCGTCTGTTCCCGTGGCGGATAAAGGCACGGTTAAAAGGGTACGGCCGAGGCAGAGAGGCGCGCATTCGACGTGACAAGCAGTTTAATATTAATATCCTGCTTTGGGAAAAGAGACGCGTTGGGCTTTCCTTCTCTCTCTCCCACGAGCCGACGGCTTCGATCCCCAGGATCAAGCTCAACCGCTTTGTCGTTATTGTTATTATTAGGCGGAACGTGTTTATTACGTGAAGGAAGCGTTTAATGTGCGTTATATGAATTTTAATCGGATAATATTGTAGCTGCTTTGCAGTTTAAATATTCGTTCTGAATGTAATTATAATTTCAGAACTATGATAAGATTCCTCCCTCCTATTCTGTGACGTGGGGAAAATTTTAGCTTGATGGATGGGGATTTCTGCCTGCTATTCGGTAAGGTGGACTGGATATTGCGATTGTTGATTCGGGTTTTATAGAGCCCTGAAAGTACCTACAAATTGGACTTTAATATTTCTTCATAGAAAGATAGAAATTTTACCAGTTTATTCTACTTTATTTCTATGAACAAATAATTCCTATAAACTATCAGTGATCCAGGCCCAGATATTATTAGTAATTAACAAGAAATTAAATATTCATCATTATACAAAAGGCCTGCTTCCGCGAGAATGAAAAGCATCCATTAACTTCATACACCCACTGGCCACAGTACAGGACAAAGAAACCAGCCCAATGCCCAGTTTTACGAGAGCCTTTCAAGGAACAACTTTCTCAAGTCAAAGACGAAACCCAACCCCAAACAAGGCTCTTCATTAATTCGCAAGTTTTCCACTGTCAGAGCAGAAAGGAACCCTTCGTTTCCAAATACTTCCCACGAGATAACAACGAGCAGAAGAAGCGAGATATATTTTCGACGAGCACGCGGTCGTAATTACCAGTTTTTATTTAGGGATCACCTCGGAGGTCCTTCAGGGCCAAAAGGGGAGACAGATTGTTGAACGAGCTGCGTTACACGTTAATTCGGGAAGTAAGAGTTAGAGTGAGTCGGTTAGGTCGACAAAAGGCTGCAGTTAAGGGCATAGAGCACGCTCAAAAGACCATGGCCTGGCTTTGGCCGATTGCCCGTGTCTTTAACCCCCACAACCCCTCGTTGTATCCGTGCCTCTAAAGCACTGGCAACCAGTCTCTCTCTTGCTCCCTGCAGCAACACTTCTCAAGGGGCCGGAAGCTACGATGCCACGTTTAGACGGAAGGGACGTGACGTTAAATGGGTATACCTAATATCCACGGCAGGTTAGAGTTATACGACAATCCTTACCGCTCATTTAGTATTCAGCGAAGATAATTTCGCGTGAATCCATTAGACACCCAAACCAGAGACGTTAAATTCTATCCCTCTTTCTGCCCGCTTAACTCTGGGGATGCTGCAGGGAGCGTGGTCGATCAAGGGCAGCAAACGAGCATCGTTTGCTCGATCCACGTCCGTCTGTCCCTTCTTGGGGGGTGAACCTGCGACTTGCTTGTGATTTACGAGACAAGTGGCTGCGGCAAAGAAGCTGGGGAGAATTTGTAGCAGCGTCTTTACTGGATCAAGTAATATGGCATCTGTGATTAGTGAATGATCTGGCAAGAGACTGTCGGTGGTACTTTTTGGGAGAAATTAGACAAAAGTTTAGATATACGTGTAAGCGAATAGTAGCCCTTCTTGTGGAATAGAGGTTACCTAATGTTTCCTATCTTTCTTATTTCTTTTTTTTAAATAACTTTTTTCGAACTTCGCGACCTGGTGCCTTGTGTACAGTAGCGAAAATTACGTACGCAGCAGTGGAAAACTTCACGGAGTAAATAGAACTCCCCCAATTTTATGCACGCCCGTCCAACTTTTGCTTTGCAAACTGTGTAACACTAGAAAAGAGAAAGTTTTTGAAAAGAGGAGTTTTTTTGTGTCTTCCCCTTTGCAACGCTGGCTTTAAAAAACAATTTCCGTGCTTCCAGCTACATAGGAATTAAGGTCAAACTATTCCCAGTTCCCTCATAAACTTTGAAAAATTCAGAATAGTTATGGTACAAGAAACATCATTCACAGTTTATAGCCTAAAAGGAAGCTGTGAAGCTAGGAATTTTATTGATCGTCGGAATTATTATCAAGCGCAATAGACGTTTTTCCACGAAGGTATAATGACATTAAGCTTTAGTATCAGACGAGCTTACCAAGCACGGGCTGCTTAGCAAGAAAAACCTCGCTCCAGACACGATTAAACTGTGCTCGGTATAATCTATCGAATTCCGGCTATTATGTCATGTCGTTAAACTGATGCGTTCTAATGAGCACGCTATAATTTCCATCCTGCTCTTCCTGCTGTTGCCAATAGTCCTTCAAGATATGCACGTTCCATTGTAGCGACCCGAACGGGCTGGCACTGCTGTAACGCATGATAGAGCAGATCAAGAGGTCAGAATACTAATTCCTTCCACTTCAAAAAGTCTGTAGAAACAGGGAATATCTAGTATCTAGCATACTCTTTGGAGGAGAGTTACATGAAGATATGGCTAATCGTCTACAAATGTCAATTCTGGTTACATCTACTTAGGAGACTTTTGCAAGATCTGCACAACCACTTTTTCCATAAAGGTCTATTTTACAGTTAAATTGTATTTTTTAACTGAAATAAATATCTATCGTATGACACGCTACGTCTCTTCTTCCTTTAGTAATATTCTCTAAATTGAAGAATACTTAGGAAGAAGAGTTATATTTCCAACTGAACCTCATATCCATGAAACAAGGAAATCTGCAATTCAATGGAAGCTGAAACAAGCATAAAGAAGAGAAAAGAATCTTTCAATCACAAGAAACAATCACCCAGCCACCGGATTCACGTTTCGCCAAATCTATCACCAGCACAGCAAATAATCTGAAGAAGCTGCCTGTCTCAGAAGAAAAACTCGAGGGAAATATCGATATTCCGCTGCAATGCTTCTCAATCGGTCAAGCAATAATTCTTTAGACCACAGTTCACCCTGTGCTCCTCACATCAACAGGTACCCTCACCACCTCCTCTTTCCCTCGTTCAACGTGTCCACAATGCTAGAAAAACGTGCCCCAATTGAGGTGGTATATTTTGCAGGCTGCACTAGGCTCGAGTATCGACCATGCACTCAGAGCCCAGTTCCTCCAGCTCCGTTTCATCCTCTTTGACAACGAAACGCGCGGTGCTCGCCAGATAAACGGCATGAAGGCGGCTTATTGAAAGGTCTCCGGGAACAACGAAAGGCTCTACTGGGAACAGAAAAGGGAGGAAAAGGGACGATAAGTTTTTCGTGACGTGTCCGTCGGCGTCTCACGCTTCCGCGGAGCCGAATGCGTATTAAGCCCAGGGAGGCACCGGAAACGGATTCGTTCTACAGCTTCGGGGGACACAATGGGAGGGAAAGAGCATCGGACAGATCAGCGTGGCGCGTTCAATTACCACGTTTTAGCCCTGGGACATCCTCGACTAGGCCGAGCGATCGTGTAATCGCGACCACGTGACCGGAATCGAAAGGTCGAATTTGAATTCGCCGCGAGGGAAAGTTTTCGCGCGCGGATAAATTGAATGTTTGCTCGCGAGAGCGACGGAAGTGGATTCGATTAGCGCACAAAGACAGCCCACTCCCTTCGATCGGGGTATTAAAAGAGATTCCGCAGTTTCATTCGTCGCTATCGTTTTTCGGGAGGTGGATAGCGAGCTGAAGGGGACACAGCTAGTTTCGCACGATGCTCGCCAATGGGGAGTGGATTTGTTGGGGGATTTTAGTTAGAGTCTAATCGCTGATCGCGTGAACAATAGTTTATTTTAAGGTGTCCTATTTTATTCGTGATCCATTTTGATATTGCTTGTGGAAACAGTACACGTGGATTTTTAAAAATTTTTTAGACCACTAGGATTTCGACAATTTAAAGCTTCTTTTTGATAGCTATTTCTACTATCTATGGTAGACGACTGTTCAATCACTATTTCAGTCCCAGTTAAATTTTATTGTACTGAATTCAAAATGAAATTTCGAATAAAATTGTAATTGAATGGTGTATAAAAGAAGAAGAATATAAACTCATAGTAGATTACAGGAATCATGGAATCTCCCGTCTATTAAAAGAGAATGCCACTCTAGCTATTATCGGTCTTGAACAACGCTTCTCCTTATCCCATTTAGCTTCCGAAAATCGCCGCCACAAATCACCAGGAGCTGAAGCACTCCACTTACTCCTGCCGTTGTCACTATCCACTCCCGAAGACGCTAATTCAATCGTCCTTCGGAAACGTCCCGCTGACTCGGGGGTTGCTGAATTCAGCGGAATCTTTCAGAAAGACCAAAACCCCTTCTCGGTTCGTTAGTATTCATAATTAGCATTAATTTGTATTCATGGTTCACGAGCTTAACATTCATTATTCCCCTGGCAGGATGGTAGTCAGCGGCCGTTCTATTCCGGCGATTTTATTTCAACTCGCCTATCGAAACGGCCCCACGAAATGTTATTCGTGCAGCTAGCCAGCGTTCGTCGGATAAACGACGGATTAATTCGCTCCCTCGAAGCGGACAGCCGCGAAGCTCCACGGTCGCATAGTGTGCACGTAACCTATTAAACCAGTGGTCCGTCGGCTGCTGCTGGAAGTAATCGAATGACTGGCCGAAAAAATTTGCATAATCTGTTTTTACAGTTAAGAGGTCACCGCGACGACGCTACATGCAACTGGTTGTTCGTCGTAGCGCAGCCAACCCGCTCTAGATCGAATAATAAATTTCCTCTGTCTCGGTCAACCCTCTGCTCGCGTCGTGTAAACAGATGCTGCAACTAGGTCGAGTTTTGCGCAGAGATTCGATGAAACTGATTGCACCTTCATGGGAATATTTGTTGCATTCCAAAAGCCCTTTGGTGTGTTTTTTATAAACTTCGTTATAAAACACAGTGCTGATTATATCAGTTTATTAACCGATATTTACTTTGTTTACAGAATTCGATTGATTTGAAATTAATTCACTCCATGGGAGAGGAAAATATTACGATATTCGATGAAATATTACACTTTTGATGATGCAGTAGGTACCTTTATTAATAATTACTGTTAGATTTCTGATTATTCCCTAATATTTATATTCAATTTAATCTGCGTCAAGGGGTTTTGCGTAATTGTCGAAACAGCCAATATACGCAAATCGTCGACTACACCGCGGTAGGATGTGTTTTGATTAATGAAATACATGCAGGAACTATTGAAGTTGTCCAGGTCCACGTAGTACATAACTTCAACACTGTCGTTCCTCTGTAAAGTGTTTACTCCGACTTTGTTTGCATATCGCGATAAATTTCCCCACTATACGACGCACCGCGGCGCGGCGTAGACGTCGGGAAGTTAAGTGCGAGGGGATTGTAAAGCTCGGCGTACACTATTTTTACGACCACTTCCCCGACCGTTACCCGCGATATCGAAACGCGAGCAACCTGACGCGATTTATTCTCTTCTCTACCGGAGATGAAATTTCCTCCCCGAGCGGAAGATCAATATTTTCCAATCGTTCCTGCCACCCCTGCTCCGTTCAGTGTTCGCTAAGGATATCAATTAAAGTTGCGCGGAGTGTAGCAACGAGGAGGCGTAAACAACGCTGGCGTTGTGAAAAGGGCACAATCCTGTCTCTGATAATAGATTAATGAGACGGCGTTGCCGCCTGATCAATTTCTCTGTGCCTCCGTCTGATTCCGTCCCAGAGTCTCAGCTCGGGCTGAGTGTACGTGTTTTCGTTAAACGGAATACGCTGGGAGAAAGGACAGATATGAAGGACGCTTCAGAATTCAAAGGAGCCTGATCTATTCGTCCGTGAAGCGGTGGTGGCGAGAGATACTCGAGTGATAGAGACGGGGAAGGGGTGGGGCTGAAGGGGGTGAGAAAGGGAAATCGAGGAGCGTGGAAAGGGGGAACGATATCACCGCGGGAGATTGTGGTGCACCGCGGGAAATGGAGTACGCCAATGAAGAAGAATGGCCGCCAAATTCCCGACAGGTTCTTTATTACTTCTTCGCCTCGAGTTCCCCCTTCGAGTGCTTTCGAAAAAGAAACCGTGGCAGAGAACCGATTCCCGGCCGAATTTCTTCCGCCTGTCAGCCAGGCCCGAATGGCGAGAAATCTTTCCTCAAAAGCGTCACTCACCTACCCTCTAGACGAATGAACGGGTTGTCGGGTGTTTCGCACACGACGCTAACTTGCCACTGCTCGCCGGAGTTAAGGATACGTTTCAATTTCACCGATGCTACGTCATTCCTCCCTTCGCTTCGATCTCGGGGTTGCTATATTAAATTCGATTCGTGTATGCTTTTCTCTATGTGCTGAGTCAATGCACCGCACGGTCAAAAGGTTGTACTCGGAGAGTGGAGCAAAAAATTCTAGTCTGAAATATCTCCTCTTTTTCATTTTTGCTAGATCCGATATGTTTCGTCTGTATGATATGCTCCACTAGTGATCCTTAGAAGCTCACCAGTGCTCACGGATTTTATTAGAATTTACAATCATACAAATTTTAAAAAAGACTATTTGCAATTTTTATACTCTATCCTGTGAAATATCACATACAACTGTAACTTAAATATAAAATAGGGTGCACTGCGTTTTTATATCAAAGTTTATATTTCTTACATCAATGTCATTCACAGATTATGAATTAAACTGTACTAAAACATCCTACGTTAGAGTATACTAGAACATGAATTAAACATAGTTCATCCTTAGAATCAGAGCCATCCAAACATTTCAGTAATATCTGTGCCTGAAACTATTCAGCAGAGTGTATTCTAAACAGGTAAACGAGTGACATGTGCTCGAACTTGGAGTCGACAGTTAGCTGATTATTTTCTTTTCCCGGGCATTATCTATGCATCCTGGCTATCCCAACTAGCCAGCATGAATCAATAAAGGCAAACGCCGCGGGTGAACTAGTCATACTTCAACACAACGGAGTAGAGGCTGCAAGTCATCCCCTGACGTTAACCTCTCATCCCCTCAAGCTCTATTCTAAGGCACAGTGAAGTTGCGTTTAATTACGCGAGGACAATATTGTTTCTGCACAAACGCTCATCTCTTTTGCAGCTCGTAATATCGCTCCAAATGACCGCAGGCAGCTTTCCTTAACACGCATGCCCTGTACTGGTATTTTTTAGTGACACTTGCTCCTTCAACAATGGTGACCATGACACGTGATCAGAGTGACCGAGTTTTTCCGATCGACTGAGATTTATGGAAATGGATATAGAGTTTAAGACTTGTATCGTCCTGGGCAATGTTGTCGTGCATATGTAGAGGCTGTGTGAGGTATATGAAATATTTATGCTCGAATGTCGCAGGACCGCGTCCTGGGAGTCATCTGTTTGATAAATCTTGCTGACTTCTTGACTACCTGCTGTTTTCGCTTCTGGGTAACATTGTAAGGGTAGTGAAATATTTCGACATTGAAGTACAGTAGTTTCTGTAAAAATTGTAATACAATAGAAAACCTGAAAATCTCTTTTGACACCAAGTTTTCTTATCTCTAGCAGACTACAGTAAAATAAGTCTTTAGCTCTCTGTAACTCTGAGTAAAGTAGTAATAATCTAGGCTCGGTGAATGGAAGTACTAATGTATTGAAATAGATTTTTCTCCTACTGGAACGTCATAATTTTAACTCATAATAAATGTAGTCTATGAAGAAGGCATTTACTTAGAGTGCTTAGATTCTTAGTGCCTTCAATTAATATTGTAGTTTTCCGATCAATATCAGTAAATCAAAGTAATTGCTCACAGCTAATGGCTGTTTACCCTGTGGAGCGATTAAACAGGACAGCTAAATTGTACATCTATGACAAACTTGTGAATATCAACCAGATATCGTTCAAGTAGCTTGACGGCAGATTAGGTCGCAAAGATTCGGTACATTATATAATCCCTTTGACGATTACTAAATAGAATCGACATGAATTTTCCAGATTTCAGCCTACTTAATATTCTTCTGCTGTCCCATCGGAAATACGAGATGTTATACCTTATATACTTGAAATAGATTTCCTTCTTGCCTTTTCGGTAGAATTCCCTGCGGTTCTACCCTCAGCTTCCCACACCTACTACTTTCGATCATGATATTAAAAAAGCAATCACGTCACGAGCATTCGTTTCCAAGAGAACGGATATGGGTATTTTCGCAAATGTGTTCGCGGACCCAAGAAGCCTTGGAACCGGTCCATTCAGCCGAAATAGAAGAAAACCGTGGGAGCCTGGAAGAAAGAGTCTTACGATCCCAGTAATGCCCATACAAACTATACATTTCCTTCAACAACCACCTTGCAACAGCTTCTTAGCTGCATACTGGCCAGCCCGATATTGATTGAATAAACATACATGAAATGACTTGCAAAACTGATATAAAAGGTGCTCTTTCGTGCACTGATCTCTTTGAAAAAGCTTATACAAAAGGTAACAAAGAAGAAAATTCAACAAAAGTGCTCCATGTAGGTGTAACTACGTACATGCATCAGGGATATCGAAATAAATAATCCTTAAAATCGGCAGAATGTATTCATTTCTAAAAGCTCATAAGATTACGTAGAACGCTCTTCGATATTTTACAAATGAGTTTTTACTTTTGGAAAATGAAAGTCAATTACTGTCTTCAGAATATTGTATTCACATCCTACCATTCGATCTATCACGCTGACTATCGCTGATTTGCGGCTTCCAATTCGAGACGGTGCATTCATTCGGGCACGTTGTTTACGTGTCGCAACGACAATCCCTGGCAAAGTTATCACAGGTTAATTACCGGTGCTAGCATTTAGACACGAGTCAGTAATCAAGTTGAGGGCACGAGACCAATTTCCGATAACCAGGTTCACAAGTCGTCGCGGTAGTCGCGATTGAATTAAACTCGCCGTTCGACCCAAGTACGCTTGCCCTAAGAAACCGAGAGGGGATCGCTATGAAGGTTAGACAAGGAAAGAAGGAAACTAAATCCAAGAAGTATGAATATTAGAGGGTCGATGAACGACCAGACTTTCAGAACTTGAAAATTCCCAATTTCACACGAAGGTCGAAAGGATCGATAAGAGTCGGGAAAGAGATAGCTACAAATCAGATTGTGGTGTTTGTTGGGAGATGGAGAATTCATGCGGCTAGGATTAATATTCTGCTTCCGATTTAATCGGCTTTTGATCCCATGCAAATAATAAACGCCGTAATGAATAATAATGAGTGTCAACGTGCGACCCGGGGAGCATTGACCTCTATCAATACTAGTTCGGTGCACATTGATGGTTAATTTGCAATCCCTTTAATTTTGAGCTTGTTTCGTACCAGTTGTGTTCATGATTTTACCAACAGAAGGATTTTCTAGATTACTCATCGCATAACACTGAAATCATAGGATTTAGAACTTTCAATTATATAATATGTTCATTTTAATATCCTCTGTGGTGGCATCCCAGAGGTAATGAGTAATAAGGAGTACATACGTAGATTCAGATTAACAAAGGCTCTGGTACATCTGGAGGCAGGTCGCGAGATGTAGCGCAACACCTGCCGCCAAGTTCATTGGACATTTCGTCGAGTTACTAATACCGCTATTGCCGCTTTATTGCCACGATGAAGACGTCTTCAGTTTACGAGGTCTGCGCGGTGAAGATTGAACCGACTAGAAATTACTCGAATGCCACTTCGAGCGTTTAACGTAGGGGCAAATGTTGTGGCATAGTTTAGACGAGTTGCACCCTAAGTTTCGTGTTCCTCTATGAATAGGTACACTATAATGACTTTATCAAAGTATTCCTCGGTCTCAGAGTTATTGCCGCTGCGGTGAATTATAGCCAACTGAGATTGAACCCTTGGCAAAACACCAAAAATTTAACCATTAATGCTACCCCTAGTTTTAATTTCCCCGTAATTCCCCCGTAATTTCCCCACAGCTGTAAAGATTATTTAAAAAGGTGGTCTACCTGTCTATTCTCTCACTTCGGTCAAGTTCAGTCATGGTTTCTCAACCTAGATGATATAGTCCTCTAGAGGTCCTGCCACCGAATGTTCGGTGACAAGTAAAGCAAAGAAAGATGGAAGCAAACAAAAAAATAGGCGTAGGAAAATATGACAAGAAGAAGAGGGACTTTAGAAGTGGCCAACGTTTAGAAGAAAGTCATAAACCAAAAGAGGTTGAGAAACCTCGAGTTAAATAATCGTCCACTGTCAGGTAACAGTTTCCTCGAAAACAAAACAGGACCATAATTTTTTAGTTATCAGTAGCAAAAAATGACCTGTGCAACGATCTCCCATTAGAAACACCGTGTTCCATTAGAGCAACTGAATAGTTTTCTGAACTAAGTTGCCAGATACCAAAAAGGAAGAAGACTTTAGCCTCTGCTGAAAGAAATGTACTCCCCGAAACAACATTTCCTACATTACGCCACGAACTTCTTGCCTCCCGGAGCAAAACCTGTTATTATTCCTTGAAATATGATCGACTTCGCAAAGACGATCTCAAAGTGAATCCCAACGAAACGTCGGGTTGTTTCATTATGATATGCCTCTGGTCCCTGTTTTTCTGTGAGAGCAGTCTCTCTTTTTCTGGGAATTCCGCCGGAGAAACTCCTATGGCAAACAATGAGGGGGATGATCCCCCTTTCCTAGACGTTGCGCAAAGATGAAACGTCTCTCCTTTAGCTCCGACTAGAATCGTCCTACATCTGCGTGCTAGGAAGGACTCCTTTTGTTCTATAATTGCGCGCCCGATTATGGGGTAAGGGACATCAAACGGAGGAAAGAGTCGGTTACCGCTCTAACTTCCTTCCTCCGACTCGACTCTCGATCGCATTGCAAGGGGCGGGGGTCGATCCCGAGAATGCTAGCCGATTAAATGAACCGAAAAAAATCGGCTGAAAATCGAGCGAGTCGTAGAATGGAAATGAATTCTTATCGCTAGAAAAGGGAAACTCACGATCTCGAATGCCATAACTTGGCCCGTTACTTTCGTTATTTACGTAGCGTTCTACGAAAACGTTGAAATTTCCTGCTAGGTCGAAACTCTGCTCCCACCCTCGCTCCGTTCCAACCCTGGGAAGATTTATAGATCTCGATAAAAAGGTTGGAACAAAGAGCGAGCCTTGAGTTTTTGACGATCACGCTCGACCGCGTCAACTTTGCACTCGTTTCGTGACAAGATATCTTAACGGTGCTGGACTATAACCGTTCACCCGAATTTCCGGTCGCCTGGCTCGTAAAAACGTTATTTCGGACTTAACACGGCAAGAAGCGAACAATGGCCACCACAGCCTGGAAAAGATTGCGCGAATCTCGTTGCAATGTTTGAAGGGTTCTTTATCTGGCGCAGAACTTCGGGGAAAAGTCCTTCCCTTTGAACGGCAAAGGAGTTGCCTGGATTCAGGATAATCTCGAAATCCCCCGAAGAGTGTAACGCTGAAATGGAATTGGATGCGCGATAAGAAGAATACATTGATTGAAGAAACACGTTGATTCGCTGGAGTCCTGGAAATAAACGTCTCGTTTACGTCGACGAATTTGTCGTTTCTTTATTGAAAGGGATGTAGGTAATTTTATCGAGAAATTTTTAGATGAAAATATATATATATATATATATATATATATATATATATATATATATATATATATATATATATATATATATATAATGTTACGATTTTTTTTATGAGAAATATACTCAAGGCAAGATCTTTATATCCCTTGTCACGAATGATGGTATAACCTGAAGCCCTTACGTTGCAATCAATGTCAATTTCATCGTTGTCTATACCTTTTCTCCTGACTCTTCGTCATATTATAATTTCACGTACAGTATTTCTACATTCTACTGATTTCAAGTCTGAGGAACCATGAAGAGACAGCGCAGAGCTAGCCTTCGAATATTTTAAAATGCAGATAAAAATCCTTTTGAAACATCAAATGCAGAATGCTTTGAAACTGTCAGCTATTTTAACTGTATTTATGTCATCTAATTTGCATTCAGATTGTACCGAGTGGCCCATGGTTCTATTATCTTTCTTGATTAAAATTATGCTTTTCATCTATATAAAACAAGATGAACTCAATACTTCAAAAGAAATTGCAAATGATGGATGAAAGGTATTCTACAAAGGATAATTAACTTTTATTCACATCCAACGGATATTCGCGACACAGAAAGTGCCAGGATAAGTTATAACTTAGCGAGAGTATTGATTTTACCTTGTCTGAATGCGAAACGCGGTAGGCTTCGCGGTTAATAAATAAGCGAGCGTTGGCTCGGAACTAATTGCAGTATCGTGTGTAACGAGTCGTTGACAGGTTCGATAAGTCTTTGTCAGTGGGTTGTGAGTCTATCGACGTAGTGGCACGTTCGTTGAACGAAGATTAGCCACAAAGCTTCGCCAGAAGGAGACCGCGAAAGCTAATATTTCCGAAGCCAAACGAAGGCGAGTTATCAGCTAAATTGCTTACAATTAATTAACTCGATTGCATCGACAGGTCTAAATAAACATGTGAACATTGGAAAAAAGACTTCTGTCGATGAAACACAGTATTCTCAATAAAGTTTCTTCAGCTACACTGATTTTATTATAAGTAGACATCAAAGACAGTAGTACCCGGATAAAGTGATCGCGTTGACCCTGGATAAAAGATCACTTTATAATTCCTTGCGAGAAAAAAATGTAAAATGGAAATTCATAATTTTTCAGATGTCTTAAATATTAAAATTTCTCTTCGTAATTTAGGAATGTTTCTGCCCAGGTGAATAATTTTACTCTCATTTCTACAATGTCGCTTCTGGCGTAGACTTTCGAAAGTGTCAAAGGACGCTGCGAAATGCTCGTAATTTCTCCTCTCTCGTTGAGGTTCTCCTGCTGGACAGAAGAAAAGCGATCCTTGCCACGTTGCTTTTATCTTGGAATCTTGGGACACCTCGCAATCCTCTTTGTCGCAACGCGTAGCGTTTCCGCGAAGAATTGAGCCACAACTGCACGCGTTGCCTCTCGCGTCTGAAAATGCGCTTCCCTCGATTCTTCTTCGATCTGTATAGAGGTACACATCTGTACACCCGCTCTTCTAGGATGCTGAAGACATTAAGAGCTGTGAAACGTTCTTTGCAAAGGTGTCAGAGTTGTTAAAGAGCGATATGAAGAAAAATCTCTCGAGTATTAAAAACTGCAGCAGAGAAAGACTAAACAGGAAGTGTTGAAAGATAAAACTAGAAAAATTCAATTCAAGCTTGTGAAATAAAACAGAGTTTTTCAACCGATTGCTAAAATATGAAATTGAGATACGATGAACATTGGAAATTATACTGAAATAATCTGGAACACCCAAATACAATAGCACCTCACAAAACAGACTCTTTCAGACCCTCACGTCTCACCATCGCGATGTTTTAATACCGTTCGAACAAATGTTTCGATGAGCCACATTTCCCGTATATTAGATTCGGAACTTCGGTCTGCTTCTCTTCTGAACCTCGTCGCGCGAAAATTGGAAAAGTTCAAAGCGGTAGGCCGCATTAACGCAAGGTTAGAGAAAAGGAGCTATCTGCTGAAGGAGGGGGGATGGATCAGACAAGCGGGCAGAGGTGAGACTGAACAACCGAGAGAGAGGGAACCGCGGATAGGGTTTGAGAAGGGGAGCAGACAGAGAGGGAAGCGAGAGGATGATAGAAGGAGAAAAGAGTGGATTGGAGAAAGGAGGAGAGTCCTATTGTTCTTGTAACCGAGGGCATTGTTCGATTTCACGGGGTACTGAGGCGCCCGTGGAGCGAATCACTTGCGCGAAAGTATGCGTCGCGCCTAATATGGTGATTTCACAGTGAATGCTGATATTCTGATGAGTCTTATCGAGCAGACTTGCAACCTCTGGCGACAGATCGCCTTCGAGGGGCGGGTAAACAATTGGAAGCAAGGAGTTCCCACCAGTCGAATCTTCCGCTTGCACTGTGTCAGCTCCGAGTTGTTACTCCATAGATTTGGCATAGTGGAGCTCGATCAAAGTGCAGTTAAACTTCGTCAAGTGTAATGGAGCTTGCAAGAAGAATGCTAAGCATTCTAGTTATCAATTTTAGCATAGAATCATTGACAATTGACCTTTTGTTTTTTAATAAGTAGTATGAGCACCTATGTCTAGGACAGGATCCTACACAATTAATTAATTTTCAGAAAACATTCAGTCATCTTCTGTAATCTTGTATATGAAAAATTGAAGAAAATCCTCGAACACACTTTGCCATGAATTTGCTATGAATTGTTTGAACATTTTCCCTAGTCAAGCTGATAACAATATAATAGACAGAATCGACGGAATAGCGAAACATTTAGAAATTACCCCCGCATGAATCTAATCGTTTGACGTGGTCCTCTTGACAGTCTAATAAATTATCGCAGGCCCGCCGTTTACACGACTGCATAGTTAACAAATCGGCCATGGAATTTGAATAATTCAAGCAGTTCACCAGAATTTCAAACAAAGCCCGTGTCACGCGTACACGAATTTAGCGGAGCAATAATTGCATCGGGAGGATTTGTTAATTGAATAGAACCGTCGCACTGAGGGCACAAAAGCGAGCCGTGTCGCTCCGTTCCGCACAGGTTAATGCTGGCTTTCAAACCGTTCGAGATCATTCGATATACTTGCGTTCCGCGTTCCTGTTGCCCTCGATGTTATTCAATTGCGAGACATTTCCGAGGCTCGATTAAACGTAATGGAAAAGAAGAAGCAACCGCGTTACCGCCTCGAACCAGAAGCCTGACGCTGCGCAAACTGATCTTTGTTTCTCCAAACCCCATTGGAAATTATTATGCGCTCGCGCGTGGATGTAGCCGAGCACGCCTTTATGGTCCATGTACATCGGAATCCTGAAATTTAATTACACGGACACGTGATCCGGTAATCACGCGTCTTTTATTAATGATCATCTTTTTCCATGGCGCGTCGGCGAAACGTGTTCTGGGACAATTATCGAGTTCATTACGGTGGGTTTCATTGAAAGGAGAATACACAGTGTCACCCGAATACCCATCCTGTGTCAATGCATGCGTCGATATCTCGATACCGCTGTACTCGTTTAAGGTAATTAACACGTTCCACGCGAAGTGGGTTATTAGCGGAGATAGATGCGTGGCAGGAGAAAAACTGTACGCGGTCTGTGATAAATAGGATTGACTATGATCGATGAATGAACTATGGTAATTTGAAGGAAATTAAGGGTGCTAAATTTGATAAAGTGGTGCAAAAGTTTAAAACCTACGACAATGTGAATATACCATTTTATTAGACAGCCTCATCCAACACTTTAAGCGAGAAAAGAGAAACTGTCCGTTCGGCAGCATTGTCCACCGCACAGTTCTTATCTAGGAACTTCTTTAACGCTGTTTTTACACAACCAGGTACCATGAGAAGTTTTAAAATATGGGAGAGGAGTTCGTGAAAGTGTAAAAGTTAGGAAAATCGAAGTTGGGGAAACCACAGACCACCGAAGAACAACCTGTAAATGCACAACCTTTAAATCTTTCAATTGTTCCCAATTTAAAAATAGCAGGGAGATTTTGCAGAACCACTTGTTGAGTTTCAATGCTGTCAATAATAAGATTTATTCAAGGTAGAGAGCACCATATAATTATATTAACTTCGCTAAACATAATTTAGATCCAAGATAAAGGTATATAAATTTAACTCAATCTCAGTAAAATCGAACTTGAATGGCGCTAAGTTAGAGCGCGTACTTGATTTAAACTTTAGCCAATATCTACTTATTTCTGTTTAGTACAATACTATCAAAAGTTTCGCAGGGTGTGTAAAATACTTACATACATGTAAATATGTATTTACTCTCATTTTCAGATTAAGCTAGTGCAATTTAAAGATATACTACTTATTCTGTCTTGTTCAATATAACCCTGTTTAACCTCCACAATATCAAGATCGAAACCTGACAAAAACTAAGTACCTGGGGTACACTTATACGTCACTCAGTATTATGAAGATTAAAATAGCGTGCTGAAACAATTCATGGTAAGCAGACCAATAGAACCGACCAATTAGAGCGCGACAAAGTGACCATCACGCAGCAGTACTGTTTACATCCAGTCTGTCTTCAGCGCGCCTGGAGTGTGGATATACGTAGTTCTCAAATTCTGTACACCATAATAGTTCATCTTCCTCTCAAGTTACTAACGCAGTTTTCTACAAGCTATAAAATACCAACTCTCAACATAGCCATCAATAGTCAATCTATCAGTTCTAAACAAACGAAAAGAAAATGGTACCAGGCTGCACTTCTCCAACAGGTAACTCTCATTTTCCTTTCAATTCTCTACAGAGTGTTCTATAACAGATATTAGAAGAGATTCTGTTAACGGCGTATGTCTTAGGACTTATTCTACTGCTGCCCATTAGCCAGGCTAGGCACTGCAGCGTCAGTAGAATAAGTCAAGTCAGACACAGTCTCAAACGTAATTTAACATATTGAATCACTTAATTAAATTTCTGGTTCCTGTTGTCGAACACTCCATACATTATGAACTCTCTCTAAACTACTTGTTGATCACCATTAAGACCTACCCCAGCTGCGGTCGCGTTTTTCGTCGTGGCATGTAACTCGAGATCAAGCAAAGCGACCAGAATTCGATTCCCGACATCGGCTCGTCCGTATGTGTCCAGCGGTTAACCTTGCACGGTATTCACGGGCAACGAGGAACACACAACCCTCGAGAATGAATAGGTTTATACGTGGCTGCGTATATATCCTCTGATTGAGTCGATTCCTCGCAGTCTGTCCTGACTCCAGTAGCCGCGCACATTCGCAAACACACACCACGTAGACAATTAAGCTAGCCCAATTATCGCGCATTCCATTCGCCGTAGCAGCGGAGGTCGAGGCAATCACTGTGTTGTTACTTCATAATCGACGAATGGTCGCCGCTGTCGAACGGTGCACGCACATTAGCCCTTCTCTTGCGTTTCAAGCCTTTTACATTGCCGCCAAGCATGCAAGCGTTTCACAATCGAGCTGCTAATTCCGTGGTCCGAAACGAGATTAAGGCATTATAAATGGGGCCCTTGGTCCCTCGACGGCTTCAATATTCATTCACACGAGCCTTCGAGAGCCGCGAGTCTATTATTCGTGGCGGACTTTGCAGGGATTTGGAAACTGCTCCGACCATTCCCCTTGCGTTGAGGATTAGGAAAGGTGTTCTACGGAGCATTGGGGTATAAAGGTAGAATCGGTTCAGAGAATATGGACAAGGAGATATTAATCTCTGTAGAAATATATTGATGTTGAATATTTTAGTCCTTCTGTTAGCCATGTTTGTAGGACAATACAGGGTGGTCCACTTAAGTAAGGCCACTTAAGTATCTTTTTCTAATTGTAGTGTCATAACAAATATTTTACATGCAATTTGAATGGTTTGAGGAAACAATACATTGCAAGGAATATTTCTTTTAAAGTCTAGTAAAATATTGTTTATACCATCATAATTGGAATAGATATGTAGATGGCCTTATTTAAGTCGACCACCTGGACACTGTATAATACTTACTTAGCTTACTAACTTAAATTGGTGTATAGTTCTATACACTTTTGATGATAATATACTTCAGGGAGAGGAGCGAAAAGGTCGTCGCAGAAATAATGTCTCGGTGGGGAAAAACCCTCCATAGCGTAATTTTATTACATTATATTATTTATAACAGAGTCACTGTTTGGTTCAAAATCGTTGAATCCCCAGTTGTATCACCAGTTAAGCGACATTCTGTACAGATACTGTAAAATATAAACCGTTCTTCCGTGCATTTAATTCCGTCACCAGCTATCGCCGTATCAATGCTTGCCTCTAATAGTGGCCGCGCATAATTTAATAACAGTAATCGCAGTTGACCATGTACGATTAATTCCAGTGAAATGGCTCGGCGCTATCTCTCAGCACAATAATCATCGAAATCGCGATTAGGGGCAGTTACGTACGCTTATGCAGACAATTATGTGAAACTTATTATTATGTGTAATAAAATCGCGTTTCATGGATATCGGTCTCTCGACCCTCTGTACGCTGCGAAAGGGCGCTCGACCCTTTAATAATAATACGTAACTTCGATCCTTGAAAACTTCATTGGTCAATGACATTATACTACAGTGAAACAAAAACACAGAGGTACTAATTGACCACAATAACTTTAATACCAGCTCATATACAAGTTAAAATCGAATTCCAGCTCTGTTTGATCTTTCAATCGGTAATAACCCCGAAAACAAATTACTCTTAAATTTCAAGTTACTTTATCATATAGTCCCACACCTTTAAACTTTCTCCCACCTGTTGTGAAACGCCTCTATTATTCACAATGACGTGTAATAATTTTTCCCTTCATTTACTGATTGGTCGAGTCATCTTTGATCCGAGGCATCACTCAGAATCTTATTTCAAGAAGTCGCGCTCGTTGAGCAGACTGCTGCCCTCGGCTTTTCGGTAAATTTAAGGGAGGTACGTCATTCTGACAAATTGTCCGACTCGGCTGGGCAATCATAAAAAATGATTTAAGAGCGTCGTGCAAGGAGACGCCGCGGGGACGGGGACGCGATAAAAATATATTACCGCGCCGAGGGAATGCTAGGACGAGAAGCCTCGCTTTTATATATACGGGAACGTATCCGATTTCCGCGTGAACAGTGTCTGGTAAACTTTCCTCGCATCAATCGAGATTAATGTTTCAGCGGAGTGATGCTATTTGTCTTCCGCGACGGCGTACGCGTCGCTTTTGCATAACGTCTTGTTCCTGAACGCCAGATTTTCTGGAGACGGCAACCCAGTCAATCTTTGTTCCTTCAATTCTTAAAATATCGTCTCCTTTTCCTTCGATGGTGGATCGTCTAACACGTTGGAATTGGTATCGCGGTAGGAATACATATCCTTTTCCTTATAGAGAATTCTTGACTAATTTATTTCTCTAATATCTTCTGGTATTTTTAGTAACAAGTCGCGGATTATTGATACCATAAACTGCAATCGTTTCTGCTGTACAAATGTTAACACTCGTAGATATTAATGAGATTTCTTATAATGGGTACGTAGAAATACAGTAGGTATATTTACACATTCATATTTCGAAGAAATAGACAAATAGGTAATAAATATGTAGATAATGTTATAAAATCGAGAAATTTGTATAAAAATTTTATTTCTAAGAGAGCAGATTATAATTTACTGTGCATTCAGGGTGAGCTTTAGGGCAAAAGGTTTGTTTTAAATTGAAAGTATAAGTATCATATTATCATACTTTAAACTAAATTTATTAAAATTGTGATCTCATATTATAGAATTCAGTTTTCGCACTTTTCACTCTCAACTCTCTGACTCCATTAACTCCACCTCTTTTATTCCACTCTGACACTTCCCACTCTTTGCTATTCGACTTCCCAACTTTGTTCTTTTCACGTCTCTTACTCTTAAACTCTCGAACTTTAACTCTCGCCCTTACTCTTCGACTCCTGGGCTTCAACTGCGCTCTTCGACCTTCCAGCTGCGACTGCATACATTTTTTGATCACTTCTCAGCTCAGTCGTGCCAACATACTTACCTTTGGGTAGACATTGCTTCAGAACTCGATGTAGAACTTATCTGAATATTAAATTTATGGTTTGAGATGTTTAAGGAAATTTGTTTGCAATTCTATAACACTTGAATGCCCCGAAATGTTAAAAGATTCTTCTACCTATTGTACACTTGATTCAAAATTACTATTTACTATCAGTTTATCAGTCGACAAACAATACTTCTCAATTAACATTTCAATAGAAGGCAGATCTCGCTAGTTCACATGCACAGCAACAGTTACCTGTCTGATAAGAACGTCAATAGTTCGAAATCCACTATAAATTCCACTGCTACCTGCAATCGATCTCGAAGCCTCTCACTCAGATTTCAATAACAGTACCACTCAAAAGTTAGTGACACGATCATCTATATACTGCCAAACGCTTTGTTCCCATTTCTAACGCAAGAGCACGAGTGACACCTAACTCCTCGAACCGCTTATCGTCGACGCAACTCGCGATGCTCCCCTCTGTCGCGCAACAAGTACCTTCTATAAAATCTCACCCCAGTGAGTTCCTACTCGTTCCACCCATAGCTGTGTTTTAATCCAATATCCCATCTGCGACACGATCTACCTTTATTTCGCCTCGCTGCTAGCGTTCGCTACATCGCAGGTCATTGCTGTTCCTTACAGGCGATCATGACAAACACAATGCCCTTCCTTCTTTCCTGCTGACCTTAATACGGATCCTCCCAAGGGTTAAAAAAGAGGCCACTATCGTTCAATATTTTAGCGACCTCGACAGCAGAAAGTGGAAGCACGGCACGCGAGTTCTGCGATGTAAGGGATGATCAAACTTTCTTCTACCTTATTATTAGGAAAATAGAGGGATGCAGCGAACCATTGGACTTAGGCAAGAGGAGCTTTAGTTAGACTCTAGTTAGGTTCTAGTGCAGGGGTAGGAAATCACCTTGAGCACGTACAAAGGGAAATAAGTGTGTGAGGAGTTTCCCTTTAAGCTAATATTGGCATAGAGGATAGTAGGTAGAATACTACTTCCAAGTGAATTCTTTTCAGCTCAGCACAGAATATTTAGCTTCTTTGTTTGACACTGCTTTTCCAAATTTGTAGCTTGACGTTATCGCGGTAGCCACAAGGAAAGTTGCAGAGATCGCGGGATTTTTAGAGACTTGAACATTTTGGGAGACAGTACTGTAGAGACAGAAAATAAAGTAGGAAACGCTCTGCCCTCAAGCGCAACTTCACGCAATTTCGTAAGTCAAACCTTGAACAATCCATGCCACTAAATTCGTCCGCGACCGCTGGTTTTTTCCTATCCTGTAGATCGCGTTTTGGTTGAGATTAGCTCGTACTTGGTTCCTTTCCGCGAGTCACCCAATGTTGTGCTCTACGGACATTTATTAAGAACAAGAAAGAGAAATATGGTTCGCTGATCTGTCTGGTGCGCTGCATAAAGAAAATAGGGTAACTGAGAGACGGGGGTGAAAAGAGGGACAACACTATTCCTATGAACCCACGAGAAATCTGGGGAAGTACATTCGGATAAGAAAGAAACGGTTTAAAGAAAGGAATTACTGATAAGCGAAAGAATGGGCAAACGTCGCGTTCCAGCAGACACAACGTTCGAGATTCTTTCTTACATAGCAGCAGTTTTAGCGGCCAGGCGCCACGTAGCTCCGATAACGACGCCCTGCCGCTAAATTCCGCTTTCTTTGGCTTCCAAACGCGCTGCTGGAATTTATTCGACCTCTAACCGCTGCTTTCGCGCGAATCGTTTGCGAAGCCCGTTTAGAAGGCAATTCAGTAACGCAAACTTTTTGAGTTATGAGCCATGGACTAACCAGATAAATCTACTGCATTGGTAGTCAGAGAAACGAATTACATTTTTTAAATAAGTTGTTTCTTATTAAGTAGTGGGTGCTACAGACCTGTTCTGCTCGCTCGATAGGAAATCATTGTAGTCACGATCGATTATTGGCGGTGTATTGAGAAATAAAATGGTTTTGAATTATTATTCTTGGTAATCTCGTGTTCTGTATGCGCTCGAGCATTTTGCGGTTGGGATGGTGTGCACGAAATGTAGGCAACTTTTTCGGCGAGGTATATGATCTCTCTGTACAGGGTGCTTCATGAACTGTGGACATTGATGTGAATCTCAGAGACAAATGGGACTATTTATATTCAATGAGTACTGAATAAAACTAAAAAATATACAAGTATTATTTCCTTAAATAATTTATATGTATTTTCGAGAATTTGTCGCTTCTAATTTTGCAGTAGAAGTAGCTATAGGTTACCTCCAAATGCATTATTTTGAATTTACTATACGTGCAACCGCATAAACATATCACCGATATTTAAAAAATGATATTAATCTTCGAATAAATTGTATCAGAATTTCCGAAGCTAATACCGAAAGCGTAATTAATATAGCATTAAAATCAAAATGTAATCAAAAATGAAATTAATGCGGGCATTTTCACCTATCGTGGATCAAAGAGTGGCTTCCGATCAGCTTCGTGCATTCTTTTCAATACTGTATTTTCTGCTTTTATAATGATTAAATGCCATATGAGCCACATAAATACTACACAGATCGTCGTATACCATCAACGATATTATATGCTTTAATAATCACTGCGATACCAAGTAATTTATAACCTGAGTTAAGTAACATAAAATATAAAATATTTGCAGTCTTTTGTGCTGAAAACGTAAAAGAAGAACAATTCACTGTCGATGCATATACCAACCCCAAATGAATTCGAACGAGTTGAGAATATGACAATAAAACCTGAACAACAAATATAATAAAATAGAGATGCTGTATTCTATGAGAGAAATAATTAACAATTGGTTCCTCTTCATATGACAGAACCTTTCTCGCCTCATATTTTTCAGTATTTTGAATTCAACCAAGCATAAACTCTTCCATACCTTTCTGGACTGAATTCACTCCAAAACAAGCTCCCATATATGCCTTGAACCATTCTCTGCAAACAGACTCGTTTATCCAGGAAACGATATTGCCAGTTTGCGCAAGAATTCATGGATATTTGAGGCGCGCAGGAAAGAAGCCATCCTGTTGTCCCAACAGCACGGACTCCCGAAGAACAGGGCACTACAGTGGCACTGTTTTCACAGCACGATGGCACTATGTGGACAGAGTACAGGAATGTAAAATCAAATTATCATCGTATTGATACCACAGGTGTATCAACAATAGAGACGCGGCGTTAATCGAAGATCGAATGACGCCGATCAAAAGAGAAATCAAGTTGCGGTGTTGCGGTTTACCGCGTTGTTCCACGAATAGCTGCTCTAAAGCCTATAATACTCTGTAACAAATCGAATTACAAATCTATCCGTCACTTTACGCGCGGAACGAGTGTGAAAAGTATAAGTATACTATTACACACGTTCGATTAAAAAGCTATGTCGAGGTAACGATTAGTCAATACGGAAATATCCATTTTAAAAGAGACACCATTTTAAATATTAAGTATTTGAATATTAAAAAGTCTTGGATTCTTCCTTCGCGGATAAAAAATTTCCACTTTAATAAAGGTTCGAGAGGGAATAATTCTTAAATGCCCTTAGGTTAAACAATTCCTCTTAAAAGAAAACAACAACTAAAAATGGAAGTTTATTCGGGTCAACGACAGGGTCGGCGGTTTGCAGATTCGTGATGGCGAGGACCGCCGATTGGTCGAAAACTTTTGTCGTCTTCGCCTTGGAAAGACCACTTTTCTGACTCACTGAAGCTGAATTAATAGTCAGTCACTCGGCCGGTTTCTTTTGTTGATTGTTCTTACCCGCGGGCCTCTTTCATCGCATCTGGTTCCGAAACTTTCTTCCAGCGACTATATTTTTCCACCCTCGAATCAATTCCTCCTCAAAAAGTGTCATTTATTCGCGATCATTTACGAGCAACAAATACGAGTGCCAAAGAAGCGATTCAGATTATTGTTTTTCCCAGACCTCTTCGATTCGAGAGGGATTTACCACCCTTCCTCCCGTGGTGCTCTTCAGAGAGCTCAGACAGCTTGCACAATCCCGTTCGCGAGTGTTCCACGTTTAATTTTTGCCCCTTCTGGCTGGCAAGCTCTAGCCTTCGTTAAGCTCTCGTGGACAGAGTATCTGAGACACGCAAAAACCACTGGCGTGTATAATGGTGTGCCGTTTAAGGGTAGCGTAGTTCGCTCAAACTAGTGTAATGGATGTAACGCGGAAGTTAGCATCGAGAATAGATTGCGAAAGTGAAGTTTGACTTTATTGGCACGAAATTAGAATTGATTTGAGCTAAAACAGAGTATGGGCTAAAATTGATCTGGATTCTCGTCATGCTTTTGGCTGAAAGTTTTAAATCACTTGCCAATATTCATTATCGTACTGCGTACAGAAGTTCTTTTATTAGAATAATATATTTAGCTATGTAATTAGCACTTTATCGAGTACCTACCAACTTATGGCACCAAGTAATGACAAAAATTTCGAACTAAAGTACGCAGATGAGAAACGCTGTGCAATGTAAAAGTTAATTAAAACCGCTTTCGAGGAAAACGCAGGGAAAATGTCAGGCGTGGTCAGAAATGATTGCCTTTTAGTTTGGATTAGCGCATTACAGTGGAATAGCCAGGTTGAACGTACTGTAGACGCTAACCCCCGATAATCACGAGGTACGGCCAGCAAATTTGCACCTCCACGTTGCTTCTTGCGGGTATACACTGCGGTTCAATAGCGGTGTTCTCTGACGCTCGATAGCGGTGCTCCAGATAACGGATGGCCGTGAACCTTGTTGCGCCAGGTTGTATCTTATCCCGTGCCAACTCGAAGACAATGCGAACTTCGTTTATCGCCGCACGACCGAGAGTACTCGTTGAAAGTTATCGCTCGCGCTTGGATTGTTTCGGCTATGCTAGTTCTGCCTCGATACGAATAACAATCGTTTTGAAAAGGGGATGAGAGATAGAGGTATGTACCTATAAAATCTGCTTTGTGAGCTATCAACCGGGTTATCGTGTTATGTTCGAAAAATGAAGACTTTGTAGACTATTGTTCGGACTCAGATGAGAAATTTCAGGTACAGTGGAATTTCTATTAAAGTTGAAGTGCTTGTTCAATGGCAAGTATTTATATTTTCTCTACAGCTACTGTAAATAGTAAATAGAATTTTTAGTTACTTTCTTAACACCTGCATACACTTCATATTGAATGAAATAGTTAAAAGTTTTCAGATTGAACGACGTCCATTAATCTACCGAGAACAAACTAGAAATGCAAAGTGTTACGTTTTCAGTTAAAGTGAAATATTAGATCATGAGAGTTTCAACCTCGAAAAGCTGCCGCCCGCAAAAAATAATGAACTGAAGTTCTAGGGAAAAGTTCAGAGAAAAGTCTGGGCAAGTTCGTTGGAAATTAACTAGCCTCAGCCGCTGATTATAATGTTTCACGTAATATAGTGCTTCAGGGCTAGAACTTTTTGGTTCCCTGGTGCCCCTAATATCGTTTGCATTAAACTTTTCCACTCCGAATATGGCGAATCATCCCAGCAGCGTATACAACGCCACTAAACATATGTAACATACAGGAAGCATAAAGGAGAGTATAAAAGATATATCTAGTTATTGAAGTTTATACTTTATCGATCAAAAACCACATTTCCATTCATATGAAAAGTAGGTACATTTCCCTTTTACATAAATATGCATCTTTTTCTCTAAAACCACCTCTGACCTCGCCAAATAGGACTCCACAATACAGCGCCCCAAAAAAAGGAGAAGATAATTATAAATAAAGGCCAGGAGGAAGGGGGCTAGGAAACGAAACAAAAGAAAAATTTTTCTCCGTGCAACCAGGATCATTGGCTCGGCCACAAGCGGGACTAATTTACCGTCGAACGAGGACACTTTCATTCGGTCCCTCGGCATGCATCGTCGATTGTGTCGCAATGCTCCATTGTGCTCTCGCGACGCGGTCGTCTGCGAGTCTGGAAACAGGAGGAACGCGTCGCCGCACAATCAAGGAAAGAGCAAGATGGCTCCAGTCAGCGAGAGAGGATTTGCGTAAAAAGTGTGGGGGAGCGGAGAGTGGTGTCGCGGAGAAAAAAGGGGTGTATATCCAAGGAAGTCGATGCATAACTTACGAACACAGTAGAGATGTACGCGCATCTTCACGCGTCTCCTCTATAGCGGGACGCTTGTGTACGTAGCGTCACCTTCGCGACGCCGATGAACCACCCTTTTAAGCTCTCTCCCTTTCTCTCCCTACCGCACGTTTAGATAGCAACCGCGTGCATACATGTACACGGGAGTACGGTTCAATCTAACCTCACCCTCGGCCCGTTGTCATCGAGCACTTTGAATGCCGACCAGTCAGAAACCGACGGTTCTTCACCCCGTCCTCGTTCCTCCTGCCTTCCTTCCACTTCCGTGCGTTCCGATGTCCTCCGTCGCAGTTCTGGTGGCCAGAACCGCGAGCAAATTGAAACGACTGGGGATGCTGAAGCGCCCACCACCTCCTTCATTTCGAGTGGTATATATGTGGTTAGAGAATTTCATGTACGCTTCGATGTATAAATGATATGAGAGAATGTAAATCGTATCTGAAAGGGTGTAGAAGGGGTTTCTGAAATGGTATCGCAAAGGAGTTTTGCAGATGTTTTTGATTTGCAAGTTCATGTGTATTAACTCTTGCTGCTGAAACCTACTAAGATAATGTGGAGCACTTTGTCTTGTAAAGTTTTAGACATGCTAAGAACATGAAAGTTTGAGTTGCTTTCTGATTGCTTTGATATTACAGTAGAATTATCTTGAAAGATGTGAATGTTAGCAGAAGTTATTAAGAAGTTGCTGCTTGTGACAGCAATTCCCAGAATAAGAGGAAAATACAATGTACATCAGCATCACTAGCAATTCTAAGACGTAAAAATACATCTTGAGAAGATGGATAAATTTACGAACCCTGCAAGATAGATATCAAAATTCTGTCGTTTAAAATTATCTGTCACGTCCGAAAAAGACATGCCAGGATTTTGTTAGAACAGACGAGTCTGCTCATACACCTTGTTTGAATAAACCGTAGAAGAAGAGAAATGGATTAAACAGGTGACTGAACCGAAATTGGAACCGGGACCTTTCGTTTGTCTCGACTGCTTTAGCTAATTAAATTATGTAGGCCGAGGCCGAATCTTTCTTCTCCTAAATTAAACTCGGACAGAGTGCCACCTACATTGGGGAATACTTTTACAGACGTGACGAAAGTCAATACTTTTCTTCTACTATCGTTCACTGGAGCGTGTTAGTTCTGTGCTCCTAGCGATTTAGTCAGCTTGGAAAAACTATACACGCGTTAATTATCATTCGGGATCGTTGAAGGTCGTGCCTCGCCGTAACAGGAATTTAATAACACCCTCGTGACAAAGGGAGCAAAAGCGAAGTCCGTCCCGACATCGATCACCACCATAAACCTGTCTACCAGTTGATTTAATGGAGACCCATCTGTCTTGGCTGTTTCAGTGTCACGCGTACCTGGAGACCGCCACTACTTACAACGACAGCGTCGTGGAATCTTCGAGTCAGCAATCAAGAGCGACACATTGATGCACCGGCGATCGATCCGCGACGGAAGTGACGAGGCACCGACGACGCGCCGCCAAGCAAATCTCGATAGACGTAAGTAAATCCATTCTATCGCTTGTGTAAAGTTGAATCCCCATTGTGAGATTCTATAAACTGTCATTAGACGAAGGGAATACGTGAAGAGTGACACTTTGTAACAAAGTAAGGTAAAGATCGCAAGCGATAAAAATGTGATCATGGCTTTTTGAAGCCTTTTTATTACTTTCGTTCCTTTATTGCCGAATTTAAACTAGCACATAATAATTTTCCACTTTCACGTGGTACTCGAGTTGCCTTATTAGTTCACATTTCGTCCACCAAATGTCCAAATTTTGCAGAGAAAATATTCTCCCTAGGAATTCTAATAAGAATTCAGCAGTATTTCTCGATCATAAAAAATCCAAATTTCAATTCCCTTGCCGCGTATTCTCCTTTGGACCACGTTCTCTATAAACACTTACGCGGTTGTCATGGCCCCTGGAGAGCCAGTAGGATCACTGGAACTCCTAAAAACTGCTCACATGCGCGAGCAGTAAGAGAATGAACGCGGATTCTTCCGCGCGCTTTCGAGCTGGATTCTTCGGGGTTGCAACAGCTCCGTTGCCGCTCTAAAGGAAAATGGCGAGAGAAAGGGGTCTGTTAAGGGTTGATGATATTACCTGGGATATGTACATACACACGGTCGGGAAAGACCGAAATTACTGGGGCAAGTGTGCGGTGCACCGCAGCGCATTCTCGTTCGCACTCGCATTCGGATTCATAACTGCTACGAGCGCTAGTTCCAGCGGAATGGAGGCCGCTTAACGAATGCTGGAATTACCGGAAAAGTAGAATTATACCGGAGGTGATATCGAGGGGCTGGAAGTCCCCCTGGAACGATACTTGTATTTTTAGTGCGAATCGATACGCACCAGTACGACAGAAGGGAGGCGAAATTTAAATTTTCCAAGAGAGGAATGTAGCTGGCCGGATTATTTGCGTTCGGAGCAGAGAAGCTCGCCAGCCTTTTCTTTCCTGCTTTCTTCGCTGCAAATGGATATTGATTGCGACTATTGTGCGATTTTTATTGCGCCTTGATTCGGTGCCTGGAATTGCCATTCCTCTCGGCCCTCATCAAATTTCGATGTGTGGTTTGTTGTGGTTTAATATTCTCCGCGATTTATATTCCTTTTCGTTTGTGTTCTGTTGTTTCTTTGTCTTCGTGTTTATTCGCTGCGATGCATTTTTATGAGTCATTTATGGATTAATGAATCTTTGTTCTTTCTCATCGATAGTGTTCTATTTATTGGTGTGTGTTGCAGTTTCATTTATCTCTCTAATGCACTCGTCCGACACCTTGTAGTTATTAAAATATATTATTAAGAAATAAATGAGTAGAAAAAAGATAAGTTCAGACAATTCTCGAGAAATTCCGAAACCTATTCCCACCTCTCTCGGTCTCGCCAACCTAATGGGAATGACTATACCATAGCAGTATCAAATAATCGTCTGTATGGACATTCTGTGCAGGACAGAAAGCCCATGAAAGACAGCCTCTCGCGCACAGACGGTGACAGAGTAGCCGCGACGAAATCTCGTACGTGTCAGTCACAGTTTGCGTCAACCTGTACGCCCACGTGCGCGTTTATTTTCCCGTTATGATGATTACGATCCGCCACGGTATCGGTCTACAACCGATACCACATCTGCCTGTCCGAGAGTTGCACGTGCGCATCACGAACTGTTTATTCAATCCGAATTCCGTGAATTCCGCTGACAACGCGTCCCCTTGTCTCCCCCGCTCGCCAAATCCACATCCTACGTGTAATATTCCACTGGATACTCTTACACGGATGCAGAGAGCTACGGTTTCCGGTATCGCTGCAAGCGTATCGACCAGAAGTAAAATTACTCATCACCGATGGAGATTGAGCACGGTCAGGCTGAGGGGAAAAGCCACGCTATTTACAGACTTGTATATGTACCTGTGGTTATGCTAGGATTTGATTCCTTCACAAATGCAGACCGATTTGTTGGGCTGTAGAAAGGCGTTCTGAAATCAAGAAAATAGGAGGAGAAAGGGCGCGTAAATAGAGGACGGATCAAAAAGGCTGAAAGGGAACATCCGGTGACCCTGTTTCGCTCCCTTTTCATACGCACCGGCGTGACTGGAACGAAACTGGGATACGCCCGTACGGAAATACGTCAGTGGGTAAACGGGTCCCGGGATTTTCATGGAACAACGTATCGCTGCGCGAAATCGACCTCGTAGTCGCTCGACGTAGTCGACTAATCGCGATTACTTCGCGCTGCTACCATCTGTCGACTTTGCAGTTAGCCTACGGCGCGGCTAATTGCGATTACTTCGTGACCCCTACCGATCATCGACGTCATCGTTAGTTCATAGTTGCGGCTAACGGCGTCACTATCATTTAGGAAGTAACTCGCTCTTTTTAAAATTTAATCCATCGTGACTACCTAATCGTATAAAATAATTTACTACCTCAGGTCCATATTATATGCAGCGTAAAAATATCGTGAATATTGTCTGTGGATATTGATGAACAGTGTTGAAATGAATTGGGTATAAGAAAGGGCTTCAGAGTTTGATGAATAAATATTAATCTCGGTATTGGAGTTATTGGAGAATAGTAATTACAAATAATGTGCGCTAAAAATTTGTGAAATTGTTATTAATAGTATGTGTAGGGAGGGTGCCCATTTCAGTCGCTACTTTCTCAGATATATCAATCTTCCCTGAATTGTTCTTTAGTACCTTGACTTGACGGGTTCAATCACCCAATCAATTGAATCGGCGTCACTATCATGTCCTCTCGGAAAGGTATAAATACAACCCCAAGAGCCGAGGGATCAGTCTCAGATCGCTCTCTGGCGAAGCCCCTCGGGGGCTACCTCGGACCCCCGGGGTTCCTTAGCGGGTACCTATGTGATACCTATGTGGTACCCACTATGATCAGGGAATCCCACTCCTTTCCCACCCCCGTACTGAAGGTTATTCCCTCGTCATCCAGAGGGCGTTTGTCCTCCCTTCTTTCTCTTTTGTCTTTTCACCTTAGTCCTCACTTTTCTCTCTGTTCCTTCTTCCCCTCAAATTTACCCTCTCCTCTCTTCTTTCTCTTCCTTCTTCTTTCTCTACCCCCTCTTGGAAAAAGGCTGTGGAGGAGGAAAAAAATTGACAGAAGATATGGAAGGAGCTGTAGGCAAGAGCAGATGGAGGATAACAAAGAAATAGGAAGAAGGGACAAGAGTATATTTCGTATTCATCTTTATGCAGACGTAGATCTTAGATAAAAATAAATCATACAATCGAGATCGTAATAAAAGACTTAAGATATTATAGGTATTACGATTTGTTAATGAGTTTTTATGACCTCTTAGATAAAAAACAAGAGCCACGAGAACATGGTCATCAGGGCTTGCGGGCGCGGAAAATTTTTAAAACGGAAGAGTTAAGACGTCCCCGAGAAACGAAGTTTCCGCCTTAATCCGTAAAGTTTCGCAAAAAGTTTCCATCTCCTTTGACGCGCAGAGGCGACGCTAAATTCTTCACGAACCTTTAGCGCAACCGGCAACAGTTATCTCGTCTGTCCTGTACCCCACTTTCCTTTGTTCAAAATTACATTTTCCACCCCTGTCACGGCCAGACAAGATTTGCCCTTCCCCCGTTCAAGTGTCGATCGATACATTTTTCTTGACGCCCCCGGCGACTGGTTCTTCGTCTCTACATCGTGCCGAAAAGGCTACTAAACTCTAACCAATTTTACAGGCGCTCGTCGATACGTAAACTCGTAAAAGCGAAATTCAATACAGCGGCCGCGGGACTAGAGCGTCCGACAATAAAATATTTATACACGACAACGATGTTGCCCCGCCCTTTGCCTTCGTTCCTTATTTATTTCCTGTAAATATAAAATCGAGCGTTCGGTTTCGCATCTAACGTCACTGCGAGACCTTCCCTGCTCGCGAGATTCGAACGAAGCGGATCTCAGAAACGCCATGTTCCCTTCGTCGTTCGATAGCTCATGCTCGAGCGAATCTGCGTCGACGAATTGCATTGAGATTCTGGCCGGCGACAGCGGCAAACGTCACCGACGCTTTTGTTTATGGCATCCCCAGTATGAAGTATGAATCTCTGTTTTCCAGACAGTCTGTAAACCCAGCACACGCGCTGTTTCCTGCATCGAAAAGTCACGTTCCCCTCGTGTAAATCTTTATTCGACCGTGGAGCGTAACGCGAGACGAGAGAAGACGGGTACAGACAATCAACGGACTCGATCCAAGCGACAGCTTCGCCATTATCGCGGCCGAAAATATGACCAGAGAAACCGCGCAATTATCGCTGCCGACCAACCACCGGAATATTTCAGATAACAGTCTGTCGGTCGAACAGTTGCAGAGCGATATGCGTACAGGTTTGCTCCGCGTTTAACAACGCGGAATCAGCCGGCACAAATTCGACCGAATTCGAACGCGAGAGGGATGGCCGGTTAAATAAATAGTACCTCCCATGCCGATCGTATATCATTTTTGACGGGGACGTCAGTCGCCGATGAAATGAATTTAAATTTATTTCGTGCTTCCTTCCTCCGTTTTATTTGTTGTGGATCCATACGGCGCATCCCATTTGTCGCGGTCGCGTCAAACGCGAAAGAAACGATCGTAGATCCTCTCTCCTACCTCTCTTATCTGTTTTCTCCCCTCTCTTCTCTGCAGTTCGTTCTTCCCTATCGTCTCCCTCCTGTCTCTTCAGTTCTCCCTCTCTTCTGTCCCCTACACTTTTCCCGCTTCTTTATAATTCAAGTGTAAGTACCCACATCTACGAAAAGCTTCTTCGAGGAAGTTGTCAACAGCAAGATTTACTATTTTACGAATGAAAATAAGGCACAGTGTGTACAGAATAGTCTTTTTAATACATTCGAGTCCGATGACCCATCCATTGGATCAAAGGTTAGCTTTCCTCATTAGCCAAGGATACAACATGTGAGTCATTTTTGTACTGAAAAGACTGTTGCTGGTCTTGGAAAAAATACTCTCATCTGGAACGGGTTAAATAAATAAATAGGCTAATATAGTTCGAAATGAATCACGCTGTATACCGCTTTTGCGCACTTCTTAACGTCGGATTAACTCGTTCCTGAAAGTTTAATCGTTCGCAATCCGCTCATTGTCGAGTAGGAGCAAACACGAGCGTTTCGACTTGGCCAGACAGCCGGGCAGATGGCCGGGGAGGCAGCTGTTACAAATTCTAACACGGAGAGACGCAATCTCACGCTAGATCGACACGCTTATCTCGAGTGTACAGAAGCAAGCGTGCGGCGCCGTAATTTTTAGCAATCAGCCTCCCTCTCCTGCCCCCTCCCATGCCCTGGCTTATTCGTTTTCCCCGCGTAATCACGTCCACTCGAGGAAACTTCTTTGCTTGCCGGATCGGCAAACAACTCGTAACTCCTTTCCCCACCCTACCTTGGGAAAAAGTTTTACGTCTTGAAATACCTAGTCGAGCGATCCTCCTCCGCGGAGGAAGTGGAGAGTTCTGGAGAGGGAAAGTAGACGTGATCGATGGCTGGAATCGATGGTGGCATCGAATGGAGCACGCGGTGGATTAAGATTGCGATTACAATGGATGTGTTTTCTGATGCACTGATGTTCCGGGGAATATGTCGGAACTATTTATCGTATGGACGAAATAAGTTTAGACATGTTTGTCAGAGCATCAGTTCATCATAAAACGCATGCACTGTCACCACAGCCTAAAAAGGACCAGTTTGTGAGGTATATACTTGCAAGTACACAGTGACTTTTATCTCGAGAGTAATGTATGTTTCTGTGCGTGTTCCACGGTCTTCTATATGTCTAAAGTTCCAGGAAACCGTGTCGTCTTTCAAATCTGCCATGCCCAGGCAATTATCAGGAAACCCTGGAAAAAGGGCACTCGATAAGGTGAAGTTTTTTCTACTTTGTCACCGCTTGTGCCTAGTCCTCACACGCCCCCTTCCTGACCAAGGTATTGTTAAGTTTAACTGGAGTTTCTCAGTTTCGAGGTCGTACACGCTTCGTAGAAGTACACTGATATTCCAACACAATTAGCAACATAATAAAATCTCTGCCTTTTCCCTGATGTCACGCTTAAACGCTTATTAAAAACTGTGAGTGTCGCGTTAAGCTACGATTTTTATCGGTTGACCCCTAAGAGGCTACTTTCGATCGATTAAGTATCGTGGGTCGGAGAAACGGGGTAGAGTACTTGGGAAAAACGAGTAGGGACCAGGAAAGGAATTGGAGGGTTTAAGAACAGTAGTATAATTTCTACAGAGAATAATTCTTCCTCTGATTTCACAGATTCGTCTCAATTAGAACGCGTTATTACACCGGAACAGAAATCGACTCGCGTTACAACCTGCAACGAGGAACCGAAAATGATGGTCTAGGGGTAAGTTAGTTTTCGCGAAGAGTAGGCTGGCTAAAAGGGCGAGAGCATTCACCAGTGCACAACACGGCAAGATAACAGCGAAATTTCAGGGTTGCCGCGCTAGCTCCGGAGTCCAGGCCGTGGCCCACATTCCTGGGTCGACGATAATAATCCTAGACTTGGTCTGCGTGTTTGTACGTGTATATATGTGTGTGTATGTTGTGTGTGTACCTAAGCAACGCAGCCAGCCATCATTCGGAAGATGGAAGTTGGTATGAACCGCAGCTCGATGGAGTTCATTAATTATGAACACAAAGGCGTGTTTCAGCGCAATTTTCAACCCTCCAGTATCTATTGTAACCGACAGATAATACATCATTATTATTTCGTTCCATAATGGCCGGCGGTGAATTGCAGCCCTTCTGGTTGCGGCGATCCTGGAAAAGTAATAGTCGGAATTAAATTCGAAACAGACAAATTGAACGTTGACAATGATAGAGAATCGTAAATGGTGAATATTATTAGAACGTGGTAATTCGCAGTTTCCCATTACGTGCTGACTAATCATGACATTATTTAACTTTTTCAGTGTATTTTCCACCATTCCTGAAATGGAGAAATTCTATGCGAGATTTGTAGTAAAAGCTAACTTCAACACTCTCTTTCAACATGTCGAATGTAACAGGAATCGACTTTTTAGTCTGATTCTATTCACTCCAGCTTTATCGAAGTTCAGAGAGGTATATAGATTTTTCTCTCTAAAAGCTCACTGCTGGAAGTAACCGTCTATCTTATAACACGCTTATAGCTACTATTTAGTAGTCATATTTCTCAGATGGACTGAGAAACAGTCCTCAGTACCTTATTTGTTCCTTAAAACATGCTTTTGCTCTAAAGAATCCTAAGATACCTCCTGCGCTGTTTTCACGTGACTTCTACGCAAGGAGGTCTCATTTAAGATCATTGTCGCAGAAATTCAAAGTAATTTGCAAGATAACACAGCCGCAGCGAGCAAGTGGAGGAATACGCGAGCTTCTTGTTCACCAATTCCAATGAAATTTCTTCGCCAAGCCACGATCGCAGTCTCCCAAGACGGCAATGCTCGTAGCCGTACTGTTCGGCTCTTATTCAGTCGCCTTTATCTGTTTATTCAGCGACTAACGTGTCTGTTGGTAGGAAAATTTGAGCTGCGCCATGGAACAGCACGATGCGGCTGTACAGGCTACAGCTTGAAATGTGTCGGCGGTAATTGCCGTGGTAATTACGGTGCGTCAGTCCGCTGGCCACTATGTCTGTATAATATGAGTCTGAACACGGCTTCCTGCGTGTATAATGCGAACACCGATATCATGGACTTCGTTAAAAGGAAAGGAGAACCGTAACGAGTCGAAGATCAGAACAGAACGCCAGATTATCGTCAGCGCTGTATTTTCACGCCCTGGGGAATTAATTTTGTGGTTGTTTCTTTCGCCAGGAGCATTCTCCGTTTTTACATGCCACGTCCTATACTGACTCCTAATGGTGAGAGCGAGTGTAAGTGTATAATTTCTGTGATAGTATCACGCGTTCTGTTTGCCAAAGGAAAAAAGAAAATAAGTTGGTAGTTAATGATGCTGTGAATAATTTTTTTTTTAGTTTGGTAGTAGTCATTATTCAAAGGTCGATTTATGTGAATTTCATAGCTTCGCAAAATTCGTATTGATTTATCTTTCCACATGAAGTTGTAGCAGAAAAAGGTACGACAAACTAACTAGAATGATTTACATAATTTATCGTTGGCAATCGTTTCCGTTCCTCCTCCCCCATGAAGCAGGAACTCTTGAAGTAGATTGGGGGAGGAAAAACTTAGGTTCCCAATACAGAGAAACGTCGATTATCCGTAATGGAGTTCCTGATCATTCGAGGCTGTGCTGGCTCAAATAAAATGGAGCCCTGATAATCGGAAATCGAATAATCGAAACTCCATTGCAAATAATTTAACTTCTTTGCTGCTTTCTCTGACTCGCTTTGATTGCGTAGGATTTAAATAACTCATCGGTTCTTATTAACCCATATCGGAAATTGTCTGGCGAAAACGAGACTTGTTCAGCCGTTCAGCCTTAAGAATTGATTAGAATCGAGTCGATGAACGCTCGGACTTAATGCCAGAAATGAAATTGTTTAATACAGAAAAAGTTACACGAAGAGTTTCCGTGCTTCGATGTCCGTAACGTGATTTTAACAGTCAGATTCCTCAAAAAATTGAAAACTTTTTGCAATAAATGTAACGAATTCAATAGTGCACCTGAAATTGTCGTTTTTTACAAATATTGAATATTGGAGGACAAAATTACTTACTCGGTGTTTAAAATTATTGCAATTTTTTGTGTATTTTAACCTGTACTTTTCATTTATAAAAGTTTCTTCCTCTTTAATCTGTTCAATCTTAGCTGGGTATCAAGTGCCAGTGGAATACCTAGTTTGAATGAGGCCAAAGGCTAATGTCGGACTTTCCGTAGTCTATACTACTTAAATCAGGTATGGCGCGCAAGTAGTATCAACTCGTGCTTCTCAGCCATTAATATTTCTTAATATTTTCGTGAATTTCTACAAAACACAGCTCGATATAATAAAATCAAAACTACTATATGTTCTTGTTATAATTTTATTACAGCTATTTTACACTCAGTCTGCAATTTTCAATGCCACGAAGCATCAATGTCTGTCAACATTTTTTTAGTTCCTTCGAGCTATCGCTAGCCAATATTCGCTACCATATCGCTAAACAATTTTTCCAGTTTTAACAAACCTACATTTGAGTACGAACATTTCCGCAAATTTTCAGCAATTAAGTGCCACGAGTCAATGAAACAACCCAGACCATCCGAGGCGTTAATTAATCAACCTGTACGATAATTTTACTGCGGCTAGCGGCCACATACTCGTTCTACGCACTCGGTTTTGTTTATTGCTTCGGGACACTGTAACGTTAAAACGAATCGTCCGTAGGTCGCGTGTACCCATGCGCCATTAAATCATTGGCATCGTTACTATCGGAGCCGGGTCTCGCACGTGCGTGAATATGAATTATACTACATATCTACTTGATCGCTATTAACGCGCGCAAACGCCTCCAATGATACTGGGGATGAGGTATTACTCTCCTACAAAAAGTGTTATCACTTGAGCGCAATGAACTTGTATTTCTACATACCTTTCACGATAAGAACTGCAAGTGACATATTTTATCGTTCAGTAGAAGTAAGTGGTGGTGTAGTTCTTCGTTTTTTGTAGTACGGTGTTGCTTTTCTGGTCAGTAGTTCGTGGTTTTCTGTTTTATCAGAATTCAATTCTGAGAATAGATTATCGATAAAAGTCATCATCTCTGATGAGCTATCCCGTAATTTTTGTTCAGTAGGAAATTGATTATTCCAGATTTCTTTTTCGACAATAAATCAACAGGTTTTTGAACCACTTAAGAAATGAGACCGCAAACTGATTGCTCTTTTTCCCACGACTCATGTTTCTCAATCTACTCGCTCCTTATCCTGACACTATCATAATTACTTCAGTCGTAATTAGTCGCCAGTATTCCGAACTAAAACGGGAAAGACAAAAACGGTAATACATAGATCTTGAGAAAACATCGCTCGAACGATCCAACACGCGACAGTATTATTCCCCTTCTTGGTACTAAACGACCGCAATTACTTAGTTCACAGGGCCGACTCGATGTGTTCCCCTTTATCGGTGCTCCATTCTAAGGCACAGAAAGTTCTAGTTTCAAGAACACCTGGTGATCAACTGTAACACTAGGGAAACGTGTGTTCCTGATGGTTCCTCTATCCCGCGCGATGGTTCGTACACGTTGTATAGTCGGTGGGTAGCATTGAGCCGTCAGTTTCGTGCGCAACCTCCTTCGCGAAGTAATTCGCAAGTTTGAACCGACGCCTCTATGCGTGTGCATGCGCCTGTACTCCTCGCATCGGCATTTTACAGTACAACAGGCCTTGTTTCGACCTGAAACTCGATGGGTCGAAGCCTCAATTGCCAGCCTCGCATGCAGCACCACGCGCCTCTCGTCCGCCCGCTCTACAGACGTCCACGCGTATCGCCAATCTGCTGGCTTATCGTTCGATACATCGTTCGGGCTCGAGCATCGTCTCGCATACGTTAAGGCGATCCATCGGAGATGGGTTGATCACGGTTCCTCGATCGGCCAGATGGGTTGGATGAAGGTGTATCCCCTGCATTATTCACGCAAAAGTCGCTTGGATTAATGTCAAATTTCAAATTACTATCTCGGTGATAATTTCTACAGAATTGAGAGGTTAACTATATTATTAAACAACTATGGTGACAGCTACTAAAAGACGGGGAATACTATAGAAATTTGTAAATGAATTAAAAATAATTATTCTTTGCCCCAGTCATAGAATTTTCATTGAATTTAGTATGGTACTAGAAGCATAAATTTTGGTTGACATCTATAAGTACTGCTATTGTAGTAATAAAAAGTAGAAGAAAAGGAAGACGGTTTAATCTGAAATGTAAAACAATGCTTTTGTCTCAGCCAAGTATCTTCCACAAGTCTAGAGTTTTTTGTTCTGGTGGTCAGTAGATTTGATGGAACCCATGTATTAATGGGAAGAGTCGATGGACATCTCGATTCAGACTTGGCCACTCCGTTGAACAATGGTGGATTATCCTCCTATTGCTTTTGGCTCGCTTTTTAATTCTGCGAGAGCCAGTCATAATAGAAAATATGGTTCTTCCTTCTGGTAAGAGCATGCACCGAATTTCTTTGTCACTGTGCAGCAAGTCTGACATGCCTTGCAAACTGTTTCAATATAGAAGAGAAACTCGGAACTAAATAGCAATATTGCCTTAGTTCTAAGGTACACTTCAATGAGAAATTCCAGTTATTTTGTAATTAATTATTCTGGCTCAGTTCGTAGCAGTCCAGGGTAGATATTAACTTTTGAATGAGTTACTAATCGACGAATTAAACTTGGCGTCATGGCATAGCCTTTGGTATTAGTAATAAAATCTCCGAATGGTTTTTCGATACGTGTTTACACGACGAATAGAATTAATCACGACGAATTATTCCGCTTGAAAACTGTAATAACAATAATTTCCCAGCCGGACGAGAAACCCGCCATTTCAGCTGCTATTAAATTCGCCACTTATGTTTTAGAATCTCCGATACAGGCCGATATTAATTATCGTGTCGTGTCGTTTTGACGATCACCAGAATTTGCCATTATACATTATCGAACTTGCTGCGAATCATTTCTCTAATTACAATTTCATGTAACTCGACCTATTGTCGAAACGTAATGTTCCATTTACTGTGTATCATTATTCCGGTACGTCCTACATCCTTTCTATTTCGTGCAAATATAATAAATTCAATTTTGTTATATATTCTTAAATTCGTCCAACATCAAACATTCCTAAAAATTGATATATTATTGCTTTAAACACACTTCGCGGCAAAATTAAGACGAAAAACAGAAAATTTAATGGAAGAATAAGGAAATAGAGCCTTTCCCCTGTAAAATGAGCTCAAGTTCACTACTGTGCGATTTTATTCATGAAATTATAATAGATCATAGATCGAAAAATTAATGATCCTTTAATTTTGCCACGAAACATAGTATACTAGACAGTACTCGAAATAATTTCCTAAAATAGTGAAATTGCTTGGGATTTAGCTATCGGGACGCCATCCCTTACGACTCATCTCCAAATAATTGCAGCTTTCACCCTATAGTCAGATGATATTTTAGGTATCCTCTGAAAATTTGCGCAACGTTTGGACCTCAGGGAATGCAGGATACTATTGAAAATAATCGTACTAGCGATATTAGCTACGATGAAGTCACTTGCGATCATGGAACGTGAACCATTAGTCCTGAACGAGCTGGTCGCAATGGCAGCATTGAATACTGGATATAAGGCACGTGCATATCATCTTTTGGCTTACACCATGCATTGCACGAGATATCTGACAGGAAACATTGCAATATTCTAGAGTAAAAGCGTCGACATCTACTCACTCGTAGGTAAACTCTTTCGGGCGGTTATACTTGTGTGGCGATACTATATATGTATATTCTCTAAATAATGGCGAAGTTTATATGTATAGGAGAGAAGATCCGAAGCATCGGTGGTATCTATGGTAGATCGTACTCGCGTGTTGCACGGCTCGTGAAACAAAAGGCAACGTTTCTCCTTCACCGTTCCACGTTCATTGTTTTTGCTCGCGTGCACGAGAGAATATCGATGTTCGAGGTGTACAATAAGTCTAAGATTTTTATAGAGGATGGGGTCAGTGGACTCTGAAACAATTTTGTACTTCGTAACGTAAAAAGCGTCTGACGCTCCGAACCACTCTCTGCTTCTAGCTTTTGCATAACCCACAGAGCACTTGAAACAATTGCTACATAAAATATAATAACTTTGCCAGAGATTAATTTTTGACAGAGCTGTCTCTCTTTGACAGTCCTCCATTCTGTCCACTGTCGAGCCAGGCTCACTTCCTTTGATAGAGCAATGAAATTTCAATATTAAACCATCAGTTTTATAACCAAAGAAACTCAACAGCTTCGACAGGGCTTAAGCTCTTACCTATATCGAAGTTTCTCCAAAGCGTTGAACATTTTATGAAACACGGAGGCAATCCATCCTCCTTCCTCTCAGGCATTAACCTTAAGACTTGCAACCTCTTTCTTCTCGCCGCCTCTCCATGCACGCTCTGTTCCTCCTGCTTCTCGGTCTTTCATAGATGGGATTTTATCTCCGCCGTTGGAGGAGGGAGGGAAAAAAATGAAAATCCTTGGCTTCCGCTCCGCCGTTGCCTCGCTTGTCTCGTGCACAGAGGCAGACGGATCGTGCGCGTCGCAGAAAGGTATCCCTTTAAATCGCTTTGTGCTCTTGTACCGCGTACACGTAAAGATGCCTAACAGAGTGGTCTTGTCGGACGTAAAGAAACGCGGCGTTTATGAAGCACTCGCTCCTGGAGCACTCGTTGCCTGTAATAGCTAGGAGCCAGGCGTAATACTTTCAATTTCCTTCCTTCCTTTCAACGCGCCATTCTTAATGAATGAAAAGTGCCTGCTTCTGCGTATCTTGGATCACTGTGTTTCGCGTGGGTCTCATTTCGCTGTAATATGTCCGCGCGAAATTGCACATTTTGGCGTGCATGGATGCTTGGTTACGTGAGGCCACGTATTTCGAGAAAACTGGCCGAATAATACTAGGTAAATCTGTGGTTGTAAGACAAATTGAGCTAAGTCACGTGCTTTTGTTTTCGGAATAAGTAGATATTGGCATTTCAAGTTTTCAACTTCAATACTGTCTTATGGACTTTTGTTTTCTTGAACCCTTATTTTTAAATGAAAAAGTTCTTTTAATGCCTTTCTTTCTCTTTGAAAATACCAATTCTATATTCTGGATCTCAATTAAGGCCTTAATTCGAATTTTTTAAAAGTGTAATATAGATCGTTTTGTCTTACAGCCAATAAATAAATTAAATAAAAAATATGCAACTTGTATTCGAGTATTTTGACTGCAAAAATGTTTCCATTGTACTTTTAAGGAACTACTGTGCTCCACTACTGTCATCAGTTTTTGGTCTACTCTTTCCTTTTGCCCAAGTTTCTTAGATAGAAAGTAATGATGGACATCAGCATTAATTTGTTTTCTTCGTAGTGCATATAATTGCATAATAATTACAAATGCGTGGCCACAGTGGGAGTACTCATCATCGCTGTACAGTTTTCATCGCCATCGCAAAGCCCAGTTTCTCGCAAACTTCTTACTCGTCCTCCACGCTGAAGATAGAGAGCTGTTAAGTAGTCTTACTGATGAGTCCATTAGCAGGCTGTAGATGAAACGTACTTCCCCTTGCTCTCTTTCCTACGTCTATGACATTCTTATGTCTTTTCTCTAAAGTGGTAATGAATAAGAAAAAGTAACTTCCTTACTACTGTCTTTTAATGTAAGTCTTATGCTAACACTCTGTCTTGCAATTACGCTTCTACCAGTCCCAAGAAAAATTTTCAACCACTATACACTTATTTTCATTTAAACAGACTCTAAATCTCCATTAATTACACATATATATTTCAAGTAAAGCAAAGTAAAAGCTGATTAAAAACAGATTAATCGACGCAAAACCTGATTCCTCAACAATATCTAGTTCCTTATAACCTAAAGCTACATTCTTACTTTTGTAAATTAGTTACATAACCCTGCATGCCAACTTCCACTCGCATTTCTTATTCCTCCATTGCCATCGTATCTGTCAACTTAAAACTATGAAGAAGCAAACAGCAGCCAATTTCCAAACTTAGCTATTCTGTTAACAACACTCTGGTTAGTGTATCACACCGACAAAAAGGCGATCGAATATTCGAGCGAACGATAAAGTCGTCGAGCTCCACCACAAATAAGCGTGCTGTAATAATATCCATTACTCGCTCGATTTCCATCGGAACACAAATCAGCAAGGAACGCGTTAAGATAACTGATATACGCACAGCATGGAAGCGTGAACGAGTTCTCTTCATGGAACATCCTTCCAGCCGTTTCGGTTGCTCTGTAAATAGCGCTCGCAGTGCAATCAAGTCGTTATTCGAGTCCAGCGTCGTTCTTCGCGACTAAAACGGAGCAATAACGATTCCCGCAGACGTCGAACCGTTCGACTCGCGGCGTTTTCATGGTCGGTTTATTTAGCCGCCAGGCACGTTTACGCCTGCCCACGCCCACGCAATGCCTCACGAGACGGAGAAAAGTCGCGTGCTGCACACGTGCTTCGCGCGCGACTACACACCTCCACGCGACTGATTCCAGCACGCGAGATGCAACTGACTCGAGGCTATCATAAACCTCACGCGTTGATCTTCCCTACTTTAGTCTGCAAATAGTTTTACAATACTTCGTGTTTAGTATTAATAGTGTTGAGGAATCCAAAAACACATCTGATTTTACTTTTGATTGCAAATGAGTTCGTGAGTTGAAGAAGTCTAAAGTTAGTCATTTTCAAATAATTTCGGAACTATATCTAGACTCCAGAGCCAAAGAGTATTAAGTTACACAGGAAACAAGTATGATGAATCAAATATATCAAAATGTGGTTTTTACACTTGTGCCGCTCTTCAACTCGCCGACTCAATTATCTCAAGTACTGTAGATCATTCCATTTAAAGTAATTGAGCTACTGTGTAGACTTTAAAACTCAATATTCGAAGCTTATTTCAACAACGTTAAATTGTACTTAGAGTACTTCAGTAAAGTATTGCAATATTTTTGAAATTTCGAGACGTCAATTTCAAAGCGTCACTAATGAATTTTTCAGCGGAATTAACATGTTGAATAAAGTGTTCTCTGTATCTGATTCTCGTTTAATTCAATTCCTCTGCGAAAGTCACTCGAAACATCGATTATCGATCCATCAACGCCGCGCACTTTTCCCATCGTAAAATGCCCAACGAGCCCGCATTTTCGAAACGACACAAAGGAAACGATCTCCTTTCCGCGACAGTGGCAATTTCTGTCACGATTCGACCATTACCTTCGACGCAGTTAATGCGAATCGGACGATTCGCATTCAGCCTCACTCGATCGAGAATGGTGCTCTCGTTCGATGCAGCGGCAATTTCGAAAAGCAACCGTAGACGAAGCCAGTGGCTAGTGTTGTAATTTCGCGCGAATTTCGCGCGGCATAATAAGCCCACTTACGCGATCGATAGAGCGTATCGCTGCTGTGTATCTGTGTCATTTAATGGCTAGAAATGTTGTAAACGCTTTTTCAAGATGGAAAACGATCTTCTTGCGAATCCTGACTCGTTATTTGTTACCTATCAGCTGCTTCTGTTAATGGATGTCTGCACTCTTTAATATTGCGAGATGCTGGAGATTGAGAGCTGAAATAGTGGCGGAGTTATTAAATATTGAGATAAATGAGGAGCTGAAAGTCATGTTATTATAATAGAAACTCAGTATAGTAAATAATAATTTTTGATGAAGAATTGTAAAAGTATATATTTATGTATTTCCTAGGCCACTATTATTTCTCAACATACCAAATATTAGAGTCACTCAGGGACCCTAATATTTTATATTCTTCAAATCTCGTCATATTGTATATTTTAGCATTGTTTTGCTACAAGCAGATGTGGTTCTAATATAGATCATTTACCTGCTATGAAAGCAAATTTTCTATTTACTGGTTGAGCTCTAATTACCGTAAACAATTTATCACGCTGTCGTTTCATTTCCATTATACTTCATTCGCAGAGACATTGGCTAGCGTTATATTAATATGTTTGAGTATTTAATACAGATATATTATTTATGTTCGATTCGCTCGTATTTACATTACTCGGTTATGTGCAGTAGTTAAACTCTGAAGCTAATACCAATTACCGTCCCATGATCCGAGCAGCGATCGATAATTTATTTAATTCATCTCCTATTGTGTAGAGATATCGAGTTCATCGGAAACCTCCAATAATTCTGTCGACTAATACTCAGCAATCTCGTCGGTGACATACCGCGCTAACAAGAGAAATGTTATGTATTATGATCTCAGTAATAATTTAGCCTGCTATTAGATCATTCCTCAAGCAATGCAGTTTCCTATTTTACAGTTTCATTTAAAAAACTAAGAACCCTTCAAAATAAAGTAGTTCACTAAAAAAAATGTAAAATCAACCCAAATCTCTTCTTGCGTCAGCTAAAGTCCTAAAAACTGCTATTGCACAAAGCTAGATCTCGAGCTAAATCTCACAACCCAAAGATATCAAGTACGAGAGCAGTGTCCACCAAAGGGATTAATCAGCCATTAAGATTACCCGTATCGTAATCCACAGCGAATGATGGTATCGCGATGCGGTCGCTACCTCGCGATATTCTATCGACCACGTCCGGATCTCCGTCACGAAGTGAAAACGGTTTCGTGATACAGGCGCGTTAAGCGGTCACGCGTTCCTCGGGAGCTGGGAACCGAGTCGACTCGTCGGCTTCAGGAAGACGGGAAAGGCTGCGGCAACCGCAGACACCGTGATTGACATCGTCATTAAGCCCAACTTCAGGCGCGCACACTACGCTCGAATCTGTAGGCGGCTCTGGTGCGCACACCGCGCGTCGTGCATCTCCTGACTGGTGCATGTGCATGATCGCTGGACGCTGCTAGTCGGGACTGAACGAGCTTAAGCGGCGGAAAGGAGGAGGGTGGCCGTGAGGTGACTCCGAGGGGTGGAGGCTGAGGGTGTTCTCGATATGATTAATGCTTAGTATGCGTGCTCGTATGCGGTGGACAGCTGTGAGTGACTTGCACCCCGCCCAAACGACGTCCATTCGACCCACACGACTCTGTGTCGACACGTACGCGTGTACGCACGCGAGCGTACCTTGCACCACGATACTGTGTCCTGTAGATGCGCCGTCTGGACGTGTTCGACACGTATTTACTCGTATTACATCTATGACGCGGAATGACACGATGGGTCTTCACGCACCGCGACCCAGCGTATCGTTTTTCGAGCGTGTTGCTCGGGAGGCAGATGCAAGTGTAGCGGGTGGAAGATACCTGCATAGGTGAAATTGCGAGGGAGAGTGGAGTTTTTAGTGCACTTCGGTAATGAGTAGCTCTGGGGTCTGATAGTCCGGAATATCGACTTATTTTGTCGTTTCATTTTTATTGGGATGGTCGATATGGAATTACAAGAGATCTCTGGGAGAAAAATTTGGGAGAAAAAAAATCATCTTCACTTTCCTGACCCACAGCAGAGTATCAAAGGGGCCCTGACAAAATTCAGTGTGAGGATGGAAAAGTAGAAGCTTTAAACTTTGAAATGAGTTTGGGCTCACCGCCGTATGATCTTTTTTTCCAGAATTACGATAGCTCGCACATCGACAATTTTTCGGTCCAAAATTAATGATCCTCTAATTTTGCTAGGAAGTGAATTTACAAAAAAAATTTTAGTCTATTGACTTTTTCTGCTCTTCTAGAAAAAGATAAAAAATGATAAATGTCGTGCCTATTACAGGCACTTTAATTAATGTTCAAGAAACTATCACAACAGTAAAAAATACATACGTGCTGTACTATACTTGAATGAATATAAATACAAAAGAAGGTCACACCACTTCATGACGAACTCCAGTTTGAAACGAGTGAAAGCTTGTCGCAGCATTACACAATTAAAAGCATAACAATTCAAATACCCTCGACGCAACACAAAAAAACGAGCATAATAAAAGACGGTAACAGAATAACAAACTCGATCCGCGTGTTTCAATTAGCACAATTTAAATCCGTAAGCCCTAACGAGTTAATCCTTCGGCCGCGTGCGAACTGTCCCAGTTTTTCTGTACTCCAGCACCCAGGTCGTACTTTGCATCGTGTTCTGGTCGTTGCATCCATAAATTACATCAAACAGAACACGTAGCCGCGACATGGAAGGAAGCTCGCGCAAAGTATTAATCGATATTCCATTTGCATCGACTTCAGGACACGCGTCTCGTCGACGCTCTAAAATCCCCCCTGAGAAATCTGCTCTCGCGAGCACGCAGACAAACGAGCGTCATGCATTCGGTGACGTGTTCGGTTATGCACGGCTGTAGCCTGAGATGGAACGATTGCAGGACCCGTAATTACATCGGTGCTTGTTTTAAACGCGGGGGTGAGAGAGAGAAAAAAGCGGGGACGCGTACCGCGCAAGAAATGGTATCGATCGTAATTCAAGAGACTGTGCACGAAGTTGCTCGTTAGGCGATACAAAAGAACGATTTTACGGCTGTTGGGTTATTACTTTTCCCTCGTCTTTACGGTTACGTGTCATTAGAAGGCAAATTGAATGCGTCGGAGTACGACGAGTGAAAGGAAGTACGGCATTGTGCGCGAGAAGATGTTGCATCGATAACGGGGGATGATGCTTCGAGACGCGAAACGGTAGATCGAGTTAAAATTCTAATCAAGGTGTTCTGTTCTGTCGTTACAATGATAATGTATGGAAATGAACACGCTGATTTGATATTTCTGTATATAAATTTTCTGATACGCGCTACACAATCAGTTTGTTATTCTTATTATTTGCACGGAAATGCATGGCATAAAACCTGTTGTTCCCGCCAGTATTCACGGACGAATAATGGCTTATTGTTTGGACATTTTTGCATACATACAATAATTGTATAATATGAGCATATTTCGGTAATGCGAGGGAAAAAGTTCTCTTTAGAATATTTTGCGGGAATTATGCTGTACCTTATTGTTGTTTGAAATATTATATGCGTTTTCTTTCTTCTGCATATTACGAGGTTCCGGTAATATACGCTGTCAATGAAAGAATTTATACCACTTGTCAATGGGTAAATTTCTCACTGTTTAAAATTAATACTTTTCATTATTTAAATATATAAATAATATTTGAATATCAAACCTCCTTTTTAGTAAATAAATCCCCCTTCTGTTAATTCACAAGTTGCATGAAACCAATCACTATGTGTCACAATATTAATTTTCAATATTCTAGTTATCCTCAAATCGAAAAATTACACATATGTATACACACATTTAGAAGACTATAATTCGTACAGTATTCATTGTTCCATTTGGTCGTGCCTGACACGTTTATCTGGACGAATTATGTCATTATTGCGACGAAGTAGGCCATCTTTTTAAACCAGCATGCGCCCTCGGCTGAACCATAAAATACACACCAAGTCCATTTAAGCAGGTCCGACTAAAAAAGTTCTTCGCAAGAACGGGAGGAGGTTTAATAAACTTACTACACAAACAGCTAGCCTGATGCTACAATGGACCCAAGAATAATTCAAACGAAAACGCGATCTATTCTTTCGCGCTACGTTTGTCTAGACATTGTACTCTCCGTTTATCTTCAAAATTGATACAAAATTATTTATAATCTCTCGAATTCGTCTGGAGTAAACTGTGTCCATACAATTGTATAACCGTGTCCGTGATAAACGAAAACTGTTCTTAGAAACTTGATAGCAATCGCAAAGATTCTGAATGTTTGCTGAACATTACTGCTCCAAATCCAAAAGCTGCTGCAATGGTTACAATGGCGATGTGTCTTTAATTATTACCAAAGTTCTATATAAGTACATAGAGAAATTGTTATGCAATCATCGAAAATTAACAGACCTAGGTTCACCTAAGTGTGTACCTGGATTAGAATTAAATAAAAAAATTAAACATATGATTAAATAATTATCTCAGCCCTATTGTTTCCGCAAAAATCCTCTGCGTTGATGGACGTGCACGGCTACCAATTTTTGCGTAAGAAGAAACGCGATAGGGAAAAACGAAGCGATATAGAAAGGAAAGAAGCCAGTGCTTCTCTCCTCCTTATTACATTCTCGAACGTTTGTTAAAGAAACACTGCTTTAATTAATGAATTAATTATCCCAGGCTACTACGCCAGGTATTTTCCTCGTGTATAAGAAATGATGAAATGGAATACCTCTTGAAATAGAGATCTCGTCAGAAGGTAGATTGTTGGCGTTTCTGGACCAGAAATTCCTTCCGGTGTATTTATAATTTGATACTTGAGAATGATCAAAGATGAATTCACTGATTTCCTTCGGAGCGGATACTTTCGCTATAGCACTGTACTTTATTACTCTGTGTCAATATTTAAAAAGTCCATAAAAACTGAGACATAACTGTTATGATAAATTTTTTCATAATTTCAACTTTCTGCTTTTTTATCTGAAAAACCATTTCTAATGAATACTGCTGTTCGCTCATAAGATACAGAACGTATTAAAATTAAATAGACAGAATTCTTAAAAGTATTAGAAGACAGTTAACTGCCCATATGCTATTGCCACTCGAGCGCGAGGCTTATGTGTAGGAAGCAGCAGCTGAAAGGGCAAAGAAAGTTTCGAGAGGTCCCATACCTGCTTACGGCTGTAATATTATCCAGTGCAGGTATAAGCAGTAGCCAATCAATTAAAAGGCCCTGTTTCGAGGCCCTCCTTCGACGGATGGCTCGGTCAGGGAATTCCCACTCCTTAGGTGGGCCAGGAAAATTGTCAGTTGAATTTTGGCAACGGAACAGAAACCTCGAACACGTGTTTCTGTTCTCAGTGTGAAAATATCGTGTTTGTCTGCCTTTGAAACGCAGTTCCTGTGGACGTCCGGTGCAGCGGTGGAAATGCTGTTGTAATTTTTGGTGTCTGTACAGTGGAATTTTTGAATGACAGGGTTGATACAGTGAACGAATTGTGAAAAGGTACAATATTTGGCTTGCTTTTATTGCGTTTGAATGTTTGAAAGCGTCGGCTGTCTATTCTAGCGTACAGAGTGGAATGATTGAATAGTGCAAGAGCCACAGTGAGTGATCTATAAAGGTATTACCGAGTTTTAGTTGTTTATACTGTATCTAAATATTGATTTCGCATGTTTTGCAATTCGAGTGATTACTTTAAAAATACCAGATTTAGATACTAAAAATGAGATTGCAGATTTTGAAAAAATAATAAAGTACTTATACAGAGTGCATAATATTATTTTAAATATCTAATGTTTTATTTTGTGATGGTAAAAGAACGACGAGTCTCCCAGAGAGGGATGTTACATACGAGCGAAAGCGACCTGAAAATGGAACCCTACGGTTGCAGGAGGGTCAAGGTACTATAAATTACACCCAGAGTGAGGATGAAACAAGGGTCCCACTTTATTTCACTAATTTCCAAATATCTAAGCCAGAACACTAAAAGCTGACAACTTTTATATTTCCAAAGTCTTTCAAACACCTTTAAATTTCAAATTCAGTTTCCTCTTTACACGAAATTCACAGTCCCTTAACAGTTTCGATCGTGCATTCATAACTTGTTCTTCGACAATCGCCACAATGAGTTAGGGTCGATATCAGTATGGATCTCGCTCGAGAAGTCGAAGGAAGGGGGAAATGGAGGGTAGCAGATTACGTCGAATTGGGGATATCGTGGCAATCGAATTCGATTTGCAAAGTATAGGAATCGGGTTGAGAGGGACTCGATTGAAAATAGTTCGGTCCCAATCTCGCTCGTCTCGGTCGACTTCTCGAGTGCTCCTGAATAAACACTGACTTTCCCCGCGTCTATGCGACTGGAATGAATTCTACGGAACAAGCGAGGCGTTAAGGTGGCTCACGACGATAGTGGCGGGCTTCAGTCAGTCCGCGGGGATAAGGAGATACGGGGTAAAAATTTGAACAGAAGAAGTCTGCCGGGCCCTTCGCGGTAACCCCCGACGCCCCTTTACTTCCCTCCATTCGCCTGAATAAAGAGCCATCGGTGGGGGCAAACGAGATGGAAACTTACTACTTCCTTCGTACTCTCGCCACCTCGAATCGAATCTCGGTCGGAGCGAGGAAAACGTGGAAATCTTGTCACGCATACCCTCGATAATGCTGCCACGGAAAATCGACTTACTGACGCGAGTATTTTCACACTGTTCTGCCAACTCGGGGACTCTCTTTGAGCTGAGCTTCTCTTGTCAAGAGGAATATTAATATTGAAGAGAATCGTGGATGCAATATAGTCACATTACAGAAGTATCTGGGAAATGAATTAATCTTTCAGTGACGGGCTCTGTATATTGTACAGATCCTTGTTTCATATAATTTTTCAATAATTACAAAATCAACTTACAAACATCAACTTACTAAAATCCGTCTCTGAAGAGTTACTAAAATAAACTAAAAAGGATGGATAAAATAAAGGTGAAGGATGACTGTGAGTCGATCGATATTGTAGAAGAAATAATGTAGAGGGTGTGACTCTATTGCAGAAACTGATTTATATTATTCCTCAGTTAACAATGAGACTTAAAAGAAGAATGATTGTGGATATACATCACTTATTTTCTTCGTTCCGAGAAGAATTATCACCAATTCGATAAACGTTTATCAATTTTATCTGTGCGGCAGTTTCGCCAATGTCGAGCGAAACCCTGAAAGAAAGTTTCCTCTAGCAGAAATTATCGAATAATACCAGCTATTGGGTAACGAGTAACGATCAATGGAACCCAAACTTGTGTCCGGTTGTTTTTCGCCGAGGGAGTGGAAAGAGTAAAAAGAACGCGTGTACGTATCTGGCCTGTCTCGTTCGCGGGCAATGCGCTAATTTAATGATGAAAAAGGTAAAAAGAATAAAAGGCAGAGAGCATGGAAGCGGGTTACGCGGCGTATTGTCCGGTGTCTGGACGCGAGGCGGGTCGTGCCATTAAAACGCGTTGTGTTTCGACTCTGGCAAATATTTGCCTGCGCGAAACAGGAAGACTGACGTATATACACACTGGTACACACAATGGAAAAACCACCGCCCCCGCGATAGAGGATCGGCATAGGGTGTTATTTATATCCTCCATACGGACAGTTCGGTGTTCTTTCCCACGATCGACAGCACCTCACAATCCACGTAATTAAATAAATATCGAAACAAACAAATTCGCGATCAAAAATCATACCACGACAGCATAAATAAAAAACGATTGAGAAAAGTTGATAAGGTAGATATAGCAATTTAAAATTCTATAATAAAAGACGTTCTTTTTAAGAGTATTCATTGTTCGCTCTTTTAATTACTTCGAACGACTGCCGCAGCTAGAGATGTCGTCAACCTCGCGGTATTTGCGCGACAGAGAGTTCAAAGCGAGAGAAAAGCGCGCTCGTCGGTACAGAAAGGAAAAGTAGGGCGCGGGACACAGTGAAAATCCCATCAATTACCGTATCAGCGCAGGGACAATATTGTATTACGAAATTATTGGTGACAGTGACGGAGAAGAGAAGTAAAAACAAGAAAGAAGATTTTAGTAAAGCAAGAGCTCTTCGTTCCACGTTCTCACCATCGATTCACTCTCCAGTAATTACGCAATCAGTCGATTCATTCGTGTTTCTTATTACAAAAGAAACGACTCGCATTTTCAAATTGCATAATTACCCGAAAGAAGATTGAAGAAAGCTGTACAGTTAAACTCTTGTCCAGCTACGTTTCTTCCCTTATGTCGCCCCCTGCCGTCATAGTGAACAATTTGTCAAGGCAATAACTGTCAGTGCCTTGGAGGCCCCTTGAATTCACCGTATTTGTGATAACGTCAAGAGACGCTTGCTAAATGCGATATAACGTAAATTGCAAAAGATGGGCTCAAAGGGAGGGCGCTCGAGTACGAAGCGTCTCGCGGTCTTGCTTGGAGAATAACTAAACAGCGAAGAGAAGCTCTTTTCCGTCTCGCTTCCTGATGGTTATGGGTGCTCATGAAACACCCCGCCGCGCATAAGTATGCAGCTTCTGCAGCTTATTACACGTATAAAGTATCCGATTTAACGCGCCGCTTTATCTTCCTTTCATTTCTTCCTTTCTGTCTTCCGGCTCGTTCGCGCGGTTCCGCGCCGCCATCGCGCGCCGCCATCGCGCGCCGCCGTGAAAACAGCCACCGGCGAAGCTTTCCATCCTTCGTTCCCAGTATTTTCCTCTTCCGCGGCTATATTTCTTCTTTGTTCCCCGGAGTGCTCCTCGCGACCTCCTTCTCTCTTCGCCCCCTCGTTTCTTGCCTTAGAAATAATTTAATTCGTATTATACCGATTGCGAAGCCAAGAAGGAGCCTGTACCAGGCCGACATATAGACGTCTGGCATTCGAAGTCGAGAGAAGGAAAGAGGAATCCGGCAGGCTCCTTTCACGCCGCGGGAAAACGGTGAATCCAGTGGTTCTTGCGCGGAGATTGTTCCTGATAATTGATGCCGCGATGGGGATGGAGAGACTCTTTGCGACGGAATGAGTCAGAAACGAGGGATTAGGATTCCTTTTTAGTGGGGCTTTCGTTTCTTAGGAAGACGAGGGTAGAAAGATGTTGACCGGTGATTAATCCTAGGAATGCTAGAGAAGATTTCTAGAGCGCGCAGGTTGAATTATTTCCCTTTTATGAGCAATTATCGAGTTACTTACGATTGTACACCTTTGAATTTCGTATTCCAGACTCTCTGCTGAAGTAATTTTTCCAGGATAAGAACGGTGGAAAGTGTGGGATCGAGAACTCCTCTTAACCTTAACTCGTTAACCATGGTACTTTTTAATTAAGAAAAATTTGACTGAGTTTAAAACTAATACCATTAAAAATAATGTGTAATACCTAATATGCTCGCCACGGAAGTTGATTAAGAGAAGCCATATTTTCAGCTGAAAGAAGTGCGTCTCATTAATAAAGTCGCTAAATAGGGTGAAAGGGAGGAGCTAATTAACCGACGAGCCAAATTATTTTTCGATAGTCTCACCTTTTATACATAGCGCGCAAATTCAACGCTAAATCGATATTTAAAGTGGTAACATGGCGTGAGTAATGAATTCTCTTTCGATCGATTCATTTTAAGCGACGGTCGAGCCTAAATTGTCGAAACTATCTTATTACTCAGTCCCTTTAGATGAAAGCCATTACGAGTTCACATTAATAAGTCACGGTAATTAACTATCGAATTTCCGTGAAGCTCGCGCGCGTTGCAAAAGGTGAGCGTTTACACGCTCCACTTTTCCATTCACTGGCCGTTCACAAAGTAATAAGCACTTGCCTCAAGTATTTAGTATCGACTATAGAAATTAAGTTAAAGTTGCCTACAGTCAATAGGGACATTAAAAGGACTACACTAATGGCAGCTAATTGAAATTAATGGAAATGACGAGAACTAAATTAGAATTCAAGTATAATTGTTGAATTCTTTATATACTTTTTAATTCCCTCGGCAACTAGCTTTTATAGTTCCACTATATTTTTTCCATCAATTGATTTCTCATCAAATTTATTATCTTTCATTATAATTTTATATAAAAAATCATACAATTTATTAAGGTTTCTTTTTGTTACGAATTCCTCAGTTGTCTTCCTTTTTTTTAAAAAAATTCAATGAGTATTTAGAATAAGATAATTTCTACGAACAGGTGCTCGCGCAAACTCAAGTTGATTAACTAATCTCACCTGTTAAGCTTAGATGCTTAAAAAATTAAACGAACTTTGGAGAAAGTTGATGAAGTTTGAATAATTAATGACTTCCGACGAAGTTGCCTCCTCACTCGTACAGTATAGAATCGATAGTACTTACGCGCTGCATAATACACGGCGCATGTATAACGAGTCAAGCGTACTTAACACAGACACCGTAGAGATTACATTCTACTTTCCGCGTTTAATGATGCACGCGTGCATATAGTTAAAGGTTCTGGGTAAACGAGGGTTCAGTATTAAGTCGTCCAATCGATTCCTCTGTTCCTTCTTCTTGCTAAATACATTTACGAAATAATACATAGAACTACCCTAACATTTACTATTGATGTTGCATTTTGCAAAATGAGTATGCACTTAATTATACCACAAAGAAAGTACACAGCAAACCTTGCGTTCTATGGAACTTTGTTTTACATGTACTAAAATAGTGTTGAAGTTTTTTTTACTTCTCACACATTTCTTAATTCTATTATATATATCCACTTTTTCAAATTAAAATTTTATATAGTGTCTTACTTCTTTTCTTTTCATTATATTTATTTTAGGGAAATTGAACAGTATAAACTACTTCATATACCATGCTAAATATCCTGAAAAATAACAAAAAAGAACTCGGGTCAGGTTGACTCTCAGGTACAGAAATATAAAAATGCATCCTCCAAAATTTGAAATCTAATCCATATAACGGGACTCACTGTCATGAACTAAGAGCTCAGCGTTATATTTTTTTAAATGAAATAATAGCAGGTGTTCTAGGATCCAGTATCTAAAATTTGTACAAAGTCGTAGGAAAAATTGAATTTCAGGTGAGTCCTGTAGCATACGTATAGGTCCACAGGAACTCAACCATCTGAACAGTTTGCGAAACATTGGAAAAACATTTCCGCAAGTTACTGGCAACCCAGAGGAGAACGTTTCACTGTTGTTCCAGCGGGAGAAACTTCTCGCGATTCACTGACCCTGTGAACAAACGCAAGTTTTCCGTTGTTCCGCGAAATCGAATTACGAAAGGCGAGCGCAAGATTTATCGAAAATGACGGCCTGTTGGCCAACAGATTAGATTACAGCCAAGGGAACAGAATAAACCGTATTTACGTCAACGTCTCGTGGAACACCTACGCGAGGACAGTTCCAAACTTTCGCCGCGTGAAGAATTGCCCATTAAAAATGCATCAAGGGCCTCGCCTCACGGTACCTTTCGTCGACTGTTTCCTCGTTTAGGAAGTTACGGAGTTCTTTTGTTGTTCTCTTGCACGGACTTGAGAGAATGCAGATTGGATTCATTGAAATTGCGTGAAAAAGGTTCACTCTGTTGCACGTAGAGTTGGGTTACACGTGCAATAAGCGGTGTCGAGTAAAATTGGAGTACTCGAATAGGATCGCTTTTCAGAGGCAATGTGCGCCCAAAGGACGTTGTAAGCTGTATGTAATTGAAGATAGGAATTGAGTTCCTTCTTCTGGGTAATGAAAGAATTGATACTGTAACAGGCCTTAGGAAAGGGGCTTGACTGGCACATTTTTTAAAGTAAAGAGATGACGAAGAGAAGACCTTATTAACAAACGCAATATCAAATACCATCCTTCTTAAGGTCTGAAGACCTAGATCTTGAAGTACAGCATCGTAATCCAAATATAGTCTACAAATAGAAAATACAGGGCAAATCATAGAAAGCACCGCATAGATCACTGCAGTTAAGGTGTCGATGACCCCTGTACAGTTCCTAAGCTGTACATCTCAGCGTTATCCAATCTAGGCTCCAGAGCTTAGGTACCATCGCCTGCTCAAGCTCCCCTACTCATGTAGCCATCGCTAATTGATAGGACGATGCGTGTATGTACACAGTTGCATAAATAAAGTCCAGCGATTAGGGGGTCGAATATACGTGAGAGGTCCCACCTGTAGGCAGCATTACCCTAATCTGAAGGTGCTCGTTGGTTAATCTTTCCAAGTGAAATTCATTTTACGCTGCGTCACATGTCGTTGGTATGTATGAAAACGCAACTGACATCGTGCCCCGAAGAATTGTTTCCTTTCCAGTATCCAGGGACGCATAAAACAAAGGGAAGCCATAATAAGGGAGAAGTAATTGGGGTGTCCAGAATGGGTAGCGTAAACCATGTGCAACCGTACGTCTTCGGAATAATTAAACATCTTGGGTGGATAGGCGTGCCTTCGCGTCGGAACGCGGCTAGATTACCCTCATAAAATCTGTCCCCTCCAACATTTCGGTTTCCTTAATAAATGAATGTTCTGCGTTCAGCGAAAACAGTCTATCATTCACGCGTCTGGGGACGGAAAGAGAAGGAGAAATCAAATTTAGGATGGAATCCTTGAGAGACCTCCAGCGTCTGCGACCTCGTGTTCAATCGAACTCGATCGATTCGAGATAGCATATTCGATTCTACTAGGACTCTACTCGTGATAGCATATTCGATTAATACAGTCATGAAACTCAGAAGTGCTTTACGACCTCATGATTATTCTGGTCTATGATTATTAGTCTGCGACGTCAAATTGAGTTGATAATTATGTCGTGCAATGCTTCAGTGAAATTGTTGATTATTCGAGTTTATGGCAAGTCTTGATATTTCGTTATTTTAATGTCTTACGATAAAAATTTATGTACCGAGAATTTATTCATATTGCAGCAGAAATGGAGAGTTCGAAATAGCATTTTTCAGGTAGCTAATGGAGGACTTTGAAATATCTTCCGTGTTTAGAAGATTAAAAAGACCCAGTTTTTCCATAAAGACAGAAAAAGGAACCACTTTTCTCTGTTGTTCTGAGGACTTCCTTTGCGAACGAGCGAACTTACTTTCCTCTCCTCTTTTCTATTCTGCGCATCAGCATTCAAATTTCCGTTCACCTGAAGCGTCGTAGGTGTCTTGGTTCCGTTCCAATTCCCAAGACAAATGTCTCCGTCCTTCTGTTTTCCATATACGGGGTGTTCGATGACAAATGGTACGGTTCTACATAGCACGATCGTAGTTTCACTTGTTTGTATTACCATAAAAATTTAAACGAATCACTCCATAGAACAAGAGCATTGAAAGCAAAACGCTTATAAAAGTCTTACTTTTAATGTAGAATAAATTCTCAGAGGCTTCAGTAATCTACATCATTCAGCTAACAACTTGAAAAACATAAGAAACTTATTTCTAAGATTAGTTTATGCATTGGCAACATGCACTTGCTTTCTCTGAAACGAGAAGTGTATACAGAGAACATAAACCATGCCTAAAAGTATTAGAAATAGTTTGGTACATAGATTCGACTATACTACGACATTTAACGCATTCATATTGAACTAGAGCCTTCGCAAGATCCCTAGAAAGGCGTGCTAGCGATTCGTTGGAACCGTTTCCATTCGAAGAACGAGCTTTCCAGGGGCGTGGGCAATCGTTATCGCACGCTTTTTCCGCAAATATTCGACAGGACGCGACGTTAAATTGAAACCGAGCCGGCGCGAAAAGCGGCTTACGCGGCGTATAACTCGCGAATAGATTCCAGTCGGCAGCCCTTTTGTTCCCCTTAATAGGAAAGTTTTTTGTTTCGCTGTTTGCCGAACCGTGCAACATAGAAAACTGCGTATCGCCACGTTTTTATGCTCCCTTCGGTCTCATAACTGTAACCAGTCGTGAAGGAAAAGCCATGGAGCCGTCTCTTTGTCCCCAAACGCATTTTTACGACGACCATTTGCCCAACGCGATAGAATCCGCGATGCACTTCCCTCATGGTGGATCATTGCAGAGTCAGTGCAAGATATGTATTCGTTTGTTGGTGTTTTTTCTTCTTTTTCATTTCATCGATGTCCATTCGGTACATTCATTGTTCCCTTCTTTCTGTTTCAGAACATCCCTTTGGCAAAGTGACGCTCAAGGCGCTCACCGATTTCTCACTCCTGTCTAAGTTAAGGGTAAGTTTGCAGTTTTTCGAAAATTTGAAAATCTGAAAATTTAAAACGATTCTAATACTATTGGGTATCTTTGTATTAATACCACAATATTTAAGAGTTAAATTCAAAAATTTATTCAATGCTTTTGAACTATTTTCTTCTTTAACAAGTTTCTCCGAGATGCTCCCGTGTAAACTAGAAATTCTAAAATCACTTCTCCCAGAAAATGAAACTCTATGTATATAGAACAAGCTTATTCCGAAGTTTCAACCCATTTTTGTTGAAAGAATTTCCCCCATACCCTCTTGTAGCCTGTATATTAAACTTCGAGTACAAGATCGTTTCACTTGTACCATCGCGATCGCGATTCGACGTTATTTCTTGCTTTAACACCCCAACCACGTAAATAGAAACAGAATTAAAACGCTTCGAGATAATTTGCACGGCACGATCGACGAAAACTGAGCGCTGTAAGCACGCAATCGGGTATTGAAAGATGAAACACGAAATACCCAGCGACCGTTCTCCATGCAGTGAATTTCGCGAGGAAATGCTTGGGGAATGTAAGGAGCTGCATCGTGTCTTAACTTTCCTGGAAAATATGTAGTTCGATACGACGGGTAAAAAGTGCTCCTCTCAACCATGTTTCGATTTACCCTCGTCACAGAAACGAGCATATCGCTGGCAAAGGTAATCCGAGAAATAATTTTGTTCCCAGCCATATTTCGAACGGGGGGCGGCCTTAATACACGTAGATGTGATTCCTGAATACTTCACGGAATCGGAAGTTTCTCATTTGCGTACCCAAACGATGTCTGATAGACTGACGGACGAGATCAAAGGGGAGCTGCGCGAAGAAAAAATAGCTCTGCCTCTGGCAGCTTTGAAAAATCAATTTTTCTCCTAGCCAGTCGTTATGGAAAATAACAAACGTTCCTTTAAGACGTGACTTGGGAATTTCTCATAGTGCCCCTGGTCCAAGGAGAAATAATTAATGTTTACGTAAATAAATTGCAGTGGAGCATGATAAATTGAGATGGCGAATTTATAGAATTGGAAATATATTTTACAAATATTTTCCAGCAATTATTGCTTGATTGATTGAGAACTGTATATCTCATGATGAAGAACTAAAAATTCGAGCTTGTGGAGTTTCACCGATTTTATCGAAATTGTGTTCGTTCTGCCATTTCAAATCTCCGACGATTGTGTTAGATCTAAAATTCGTGTGACCTAAAATACCTATCAGCAGTGACGTTCTATTCATTTCACTCAACAGTGATCAACCAACATTAATCAACCAATTTTTTTGGAATTGGATGGTCCGAAAAATAGAAGAGTCGAATCAATAGCTTTAACGATTGATCTTGCACGTCTTGGGCATGTCTTCAATTGACATTTCAACGCAGAAAATTCTCGATGTGTACTCTGACGAATGATTTACAAGATTAGTTCACTTATTTGAAAAGTTTACGCAATATCGTGGCCGCGACACGCGGTTTGTAAATATTCAAGCAATTCGAAAGTACCGGAAAACAAGGTAGCCGTTGGTCCGCACCGTAAGTCGAAGAAACTTGTGCTATTAGATGCACTTTGGTATTGGAAAGAACATAAACTGCATCCTCTCGTAACTGATACGCTTTACTTGCTCGAATCGATGGGTTTCTGCGAGGAATTTTCTATTTGCTGATTGATATTCTGGAGAGAAACATACTCTGACGATTAGATTCTATATTGGGTTCATTGGGGGCGCTTGAAACAAGGCGATATGGGATAGGTAGATTTGAAAGGATTTAAGTTAATTCAGTAGAAGGTTTTAAGTAAAAAGAAATTAATCTGAAATAGCAAAACTAGATAACATAGATAGATACTTTTTTATGGCTGAAGGTGATTGTATTTTGCATTGGTTTATTTACGTAATAAAGATTTTACAGATTGTGTGTTACCAATCCTTTTGTATATACGACACATCGACGTATGTAGAATACGTTCATTCAAAACGCATATCAAGGAAGGTTCGTTTTTCACAGAAAACTGAGTTGCTTTTTTGAAGTACCAGTAAAATAGTTTCTAACAGAGTGATAGATGGTGTAGAACATCGTCCATATCATTCTCATATTTTTTTAATGTATCTGCATTAATATTTTCCTTGCTTTTTGAGCTCAAATTCACTCTAAAAGAAAGGGAAAATAATATGAAAAATACGATCAATTTTTAGTTCCTACACTTGTAGGAATTCTTAAACTGTATAAAACAAATCCTTGACCATGACTCTATCAAAGGAGAGGAAAAAGTCGAGAGAAAACGCAAGAAAAAAGGACTTTCGCTTGATTAAGGGTTTGCGATCCGATAAGAAATTGCATTTTGCGACAGAGAACAGTGCCGTCGCCACGCATAACGATTTCCAATAGAATTTTAACGAGATCGAGGGTAACGGGGATGTTCTATTACTTTGACGCCAGATGCTTGTTATCCGCGACGTTATTCCTCGCTTGATTTCCTTCCCATTTGCGTACATAATTGTTACAAAAAAAGAATACACAGAAGCTGTTAATTATCCAGGGGCAATTCTTCCCATCATAAAAACTAAAGGTTAAGGAAAGAAGATTAAAAGAAATTCAGTTTTATCTTGCCTCCTGTTATCGTTTCACCTGGCGAAGTTGCTTATTGCGGACCCAGAGAAATGTCGTTGATAATTACATGCTGGAAAAAGCATTTTCTGTCTTTTCTAGCTGCGCATTTCCACTGTTTCTGACCGAGAACTAGCTTCTCAGCCTCTGGAAGAAAATTACCGAGAACATACCATCTTCCGCGGACCCTTTAAATCCCCGTATCCCCTCGGATAAATGACCTCGCAGCCGAAGATTTACGCTGGCTTTCTCATTATCTGCTCCGTTACCATAACACGCTCATTATCGTTTCTTCGCGATTTTTTTTGCTAGTCAGGCTCCTGTCCCTCCCCCGAGGGCGACCTTCTTTTCCATTAATCGCAACGGGTTCGCTGAACTCGTCTCGTCGTCGACGCGACTCTCTGCCCTGGGTCGCGAACCCGCGATGGTTGACGGTTTTATACAATTTATGATTAAATCGCGATTACAAAGGCGTGGGAAAGATTAAGTTCCTTAGGTTTCTGTGGAAATGGAAATCAATGGTCTTTTTCTAGCTGAATTAGTTAGAGGAAATAAAAATTTAATAGGTGAACTGAGGAACAGTACAAGTCCAAAGTTTGCTATTTTCAAATAATCTGAGAACTATATATGGATCTTTGAGCCAAAGTATTTTATATCACACAAAAGAGAAGTAAATTTAATACACTCTAGTTCTGGGATCCAGATATAGTTTGGAAATGAGGTATTTGAAATTGTTAATTTTAGACTTTTACTGTTCGTCAACTCACTAATTGAATTGCTCTACATTATTCTGAAATTAGCTCGTTTTAATAGACCAAACGACGTCAGTCTTAAGGGATACCCCTTCATATAGAATCGTACGTGTAATCTTAACGATCCGATGACAAATGCGAGTCTTCTACCGGGCACAGCTGCGTCTCTTTTGACATCTGCGCGCTTTATTGCATCTACTCGCGTGTGTTTACAGATAGATAGAAGAGAAATTATTGCAGCGGGTTATAATCGCGGCTGCCTGAATAACAAAGCGCTGAACTATTCTTAGTCTCGCGCATTTCCTCGTAGCGAGCACGCGTGCATCTTCGATGGCTCAGTTTCGTATGGGTGGCAAAACGAGATGGTGCGGGCTGAGTCAGATCACTGGTTAAACATTATAGTTCCACGATGTGAAAATGCCGTGATATGAGGGACAGAAGCAGAATGATATTATTCACGTAGTGTATTTTTTTTATCACTTTGGAGGAGTCCAGAAGCAAGTGCATATGTGTTAAATGTATCAATGCTGCATAACATGTACGTGGAAATTAAGGAATACGGCGCGTGTCGAACTTTCGTTGGAATTTTAATATTCCTCGGCCGGAAATAGAGGCTGCGTTTTTCTCAGTTTCGCGCTTCATTATGACGTTCCCGCGATACGTAATTACAGCGTTAGAAACTGCAACACCATATCCATCAAATATCTCCTCTACTTGCGTGCTTGAAACCGAGATCGAACAAGTGGGCTGCATAATTTCCCTCGCGTAAGTGTACACTGTAAGTCATATAAATCTTTCGCACATTGGCGCCATTCGTTGTTTGACTGCCACGTAAATTACTTCATCCTTTGATCGAGAACGTTAGTCATTTTTAATAACTGTTTTTTAAGTTTTTGTACATACTGCTAGAGAGAATTGGGAATGCAGTATTAATTGTCGGTAATTAAACACGTTTCATACAAAATGAATATTCATAGTTTAGCGTCTGTTACTTTGTTGCTACGTTTGAAGTTAATTCTACAAGATATGTACATGCTCCTAGCTTTAAATTAATTTTCGAGGCTGAAACTTTGTACGAGAGATGCATTTGGAACATCAGATTTCAGCATTTCATGGCACTGACTCGGCTAGAGGAAGTAATTAGCATTTTTTACGAAAGCTATTCGCGCTGAGAGTTTCCATGCATCGTTCGTTGCATTTATAGCCGGCAGTCATTTCGAATATTAGGCTTAGAGGAAAAGAATCTCTCGATGACCTCGATAGCTCCATTTGTACCGAGCCAATCATCTGGCAAACGAGGAATTTGGGTTCACGTTTCAATGCACCGATTTTCTCTGCTCCTGACAGTCAATATTAAAGATATCTATAAATTAAAACTGTATAAACTGATCGCTAATTACTCGATGAAATATTCATTCGATCTATCTCTCCATTATATCAAGAATTCTGTAGGTTTTATATTATCGTTGAAATATTAAGTATCCATTTAGACAGGATTACTCATATCACAATTAATATAAAATGAGTTTAATTCTACTCTTTCCTATAAATGAAGCATCTGTTTTCTGAAAATTCACATGTACGTGTAAAAGGAAACGACAGATAATCTATAAAGTATTTTACATAGAAAACAGCAGGCTTTCATTTTCAACCTCACCTAACCCAGGAGTACCTCCAGAAAAACCTCGTGATACATGCTCGACATTGCACTTCTAATTCATACAAAGAATCACGACTGTAATCCCCCTCGTCAGGCGACGTCCAATTTCCCAACGCTCCCAAATTCTACACCCTTTGCCACTTACCGTGGCACAAGCAAACGCCATTTAGGCCGACGAAGAGCAGAGGGACGGGTCAGAGGTGACAGGAGGACACCAGTGGCACATATGATCCTCGTTGCAGTCGGGCACGTGTATCTTCCCTCGCTGCGACATCGTTCTTCCTTACGGGCCTCTCCGGAGACAGTCGTACGTCGTAATCACGAGCAGCATTCTCCTGTTTCCCCGTGTGCACGCGAAACGGCGCGCACACTATCGCATTGCGTACGTGGAGCTGGATAGACGACGAGTGGTTTAGTTACATAAAGGGTGTCATCCCCGTAGGGGTGGGGAGGCAGCAGGTGTATATCGACTCCGTACCCGTATTAATATCTTGCTCGCTGAGCCTTCTAGGGCATCGCTTCGGTTTCCCCGTTTCCGCGCCACGTCACAGAGACACAACCCTTCGCTGCGACGCTCAGAATTGGCGGAACCACCCTCGCGTTATTAGCGTACGTTTCTCACGATCGATAGGATTTCTTTCTCGCGCTGCACGACCATCTGAGTGGAAACGCGGGGAAGAACAGTGTCATTCTAGGGGATTATGGGAAACTGTAAACCCCGCTTCAATTCGCTGGTATATTTTTTTTATGTTTTAGACTGCAAGTTTAATGCGACATGTGTCGAGGGAATTGGATAAATTGGATGGAATATTCTTGAGGAATCTAAACGTCTTGGGTGAAATGTTATTTGGTGATATGCAGCATCTAAACGACAGATCCTGCTTGTCTATAGCTGCGTACTTCATATCAATGATTTATTCCCGCAAAAATGACCATCTCATTCCAGCTTTTATTCCCCACGAAAGCTGTTCTTAAGCGCAGCCGTCGTCAATCGCTATAAATCCGTCCACAATATCAAAACGACCGCATAAAGCATGGCGCTTCTCCACCGTGACGGATACCGCGATCGCGTTAGGCAGGCAACAACGCGGAATCCCAGTAGCGGATCGATCGTCTTTTCCTTTACAAAGGGGCAGGCTCGTTATTATCGGTTTCTGGGAATTTGTCGCGCGCATGCAAATGGAAAATACGGGAATAATTGCGGAAGCGTTCGTAACTGGAGTCCTCTCGCGCGCTCAGAATTGTGTTATCAGCGATACTATTATTCGAGCAGCCGTCGACGGGGTATCGATATTCATTGGTAATTAAGTATTAACAGCTTATCGAGGAGGAGTGACCCCGCGAGTTCAGGCAACCCTCTGGCTCCAGTCGTCTCCCGTTTATAATTAGAAAGTCGATTGCCGTGGCGCCTTTGGCACTTTGCGCCTCCGGTGCAGACGCAATGGAAACGGTTCGATGGCTGCGAAAAGCTCCGACCTCCCCCTCGGCCAAAGGAGCATTGTGCGCGCGACAAAGCCGATTATCCGGACTTCCTAGTGTTTTCTGCTCGAGAAACAGTCGAAGGTCTGCACGCGAGACGCAGTCACTCGAAAAGTGGTCGAATTATGAAACACGTTCTGTGTAGTGTCGCTCGAAACCCTTCTGCTTTTTCGATGCTCGATTTTCGATGGTCAGCGCCGTCGAGTGTCCGTTATTGAATAGATAATGTATTTTCCACGGGTAATATAGAGCAGACCATTAATTTTTCGTGGTCGATTACAATTGGCCCAGAAGCCTTTTGGTTTTTAATGAAACGCTCCAGTCGAAGCTCGCGATATTTATACCGTGATCAGAACACACAGTGGAGAAATATTACAAGAGGGAAAATGGAAAAGTTTCGATAGCTGGAACACACAGTGGCTCATGCAAAATTCGAGCCCCACCCCTTCGCTGCAGAAATGTGTTTATCGGCACGGTATTTTTGTAAACGAGGAAATTACGAACAGCGTTCTCGCTAATAAACGGTCGATTTTTTACTTGTTACACTATGAATAAACTCTGAATAATAAACGTTAGGTTATGTGGAATGAAATTCTTTTCTATGTACCCACTATTTTGTTACATAGCAACATTATTGCTACTCTTTGGTTTTGACTATCAGTATTAAAGTTATTTAACATAAAATTAGGTATAATAAGCCTATTTTCTCAGACATATATCTTTTCAGGTATTTTCCTTTACTTATACTAGTGTTCACTGGAATATTTTAACTATATACCTAGAACATCGCTTCAATTTCGCCTCCACTAGAGTATATTTGATAACCGAAATAAGTATGGTTTCTATCATCATAAGGTTTGGCTACCAGTATGTAATATTATATTACACACCAGCGGGAGCCATCAATTAAACTGAATTTTCTAACAGAAATAAAAGTTAAAACTACATTCCACCATAATTGTATCAAGCCTCGCAATTTCATGAAACTGATATTTGGAAAAGAAAACACAGTGGAAGCGACCGATTCTGGAAAATTCGACCAGATAATATAATTATTTCGGTAGAAGAGGAAGTCCGTGTCTATGCGGTTTGCATCGACCACGGCGGCGATTTGTATTTCGACCGACCAATTTAGCGAAAACTTTTCCACCCCTCCTGGTTTCGTTATTGCGCCCGTGCCGTTCCACTTCGAAACTGAATCTTGAGAGAAGTTTCCGTGGTAACTGGAATATAATGTACCGTATATAGACGACACCGCCTCCAGGAGGATCCTAATGCCCGATCTCTTGCTTTCCTTCTTCTGTAACGGTAGCGAATCGATTCCACTTCGAAGACGCTCGGACTGCGTATAATTATCCCAACTTCGCCGTGGATCCTGAAGTCGTCGAGATCACGATTGCAACTGTATAAAAATACTCCTTGCCGAACTTTCGGCTAATAAGGAGCAAGCGTCCTCGAGCGCCCCTCCTGCTTTTTTCCTCATCCCGCGTGGATGGAAAGAGTCGAAGCAATGACCCAGGAAGTCGTTCTAGGGGAAATTTTCAGATGAGGTTCGAAGATTTTACGAAGTCTGATATAACTTTTGGCAAGCGTAGCCTGCCAGTCAATTCGTCAAATTTATCTTGCAGGAGAACTTACCCTCATGAATTATGGCTTCTAGTTTTTCTACAATAAAATTAATAGTTGGAGATTTAGCAACGGGTAATTGAAAAACTGTTCTCTGAAAATTAGAGAGAAACTAGAAGGTTATATAACGAAGGAACGAAATTCAGTTTAAAGAAGAATATCTTGGAGAAAGCGCTTGATTAATTTGGTTTTCCTTCGTGTGGGACGAAGGAAATTTAGTTTTCTAAAGTGGAAAAGTAGCAGGCGGATGGTTTTTAAACAGACGCCGTTCTAGGAAAAGTGGATTCCCCTTTTGCAACGTGAATTTAGACGGAGCCACTCGATTGTCGTGGATACGAGAAAAGGCTTGGAGGTAACGCATTTCCTGCAATCGACTATCGGCAGAGTTTATTCGATCGAATCGACTGAACGCGACTCGTTGCTATCTCATTGGAGACCCTCTGGACCGTGTGAGTGCATATGCAACGACAGATTTCCACGGGCGATTAATCGCATAAAGGCCCTCGAATGAACCCTCCACAGTGCAGGGAACCTAGAGGGGAAAAATTGAATCGCGTTATTGCCAGTGTATATTGCAAACGTTTCATATAATTGAGACCTTAGTCTTGGGAAACTCCGAGGTAGAAGATGGTAAGAGTAGGATATAGAAAAGTTACTTCAAAATTATGGGAACTTGAAATTTATAGAAAATTAGGATAGATAATTTTGGTTAATATCAATCACTACAGTACAGAATTTTAGTACAGACATTAGAGGGGTTAATTGCAATATAATTAGCGTGACAATGATTGAGTAGGAAGCCAATATAATAAAATATTGGTATAACTTATAAATTTAAAATTTGAATATTCGATAATTTAAAGGGTGAAAAGAACCACCAGCCAATTAACGATGGTATGTATTTTTAAAAAATATTATGAAAGGAGGAGACTCACTTGTCTCTTACAGAAGACCATAAGAGGATTCTATATTCTCCTGCAATTGGAAGTTGAACGTCATTCATTTTGCGAGTCGCAGACAACAGGTTTCCCAGGCTCAATTCAATTAACCTGTCGTATAATTATATCATTGAAACAGCTTCGACTAGTCGATGATTGTATACACTAAACGTGACGTTCATCGTTTGAAGGATATCCGTGACAGTCAGAGGGGAGTGATGGGATTTATAATGGCTGGGCAAACCGACGATCACCCTATAATTCATTGGGCTCGCACCTGGACGATTACTCGCAAAATAGCGGATATTAATCGAGAGTCTCGTCGACGCAAGGAAATCCTTTTTGCATATAAAAAAATACGCTAATCACTGCATCTGGGGACGCAGAACTCGCCTCTAGAAATTCTGGGGATATTCCGAATGGCAATCATAATGGAAATTTTAATGGCATAGAAAATTCAGAGAAAAAAAAGCGACAGTTTGTCAATTCTGAAAGCTTTTTCTATAGAGAAAAAGAGTCGAATAAAAACTACTTTAACCAAATACCAAAGATTACAACTTTAATTGGAAGAGTACCAGTCTCCAAGCACTCACTTCAACATGGTTTCTCTGCTCGTCTAGCTATCCCTAGCTAGTCCGACCAAACATACTACAGTGGATTGTACATGGTAACATTCACACCACTCCGCCCGACAACCGGCAGACGGTGATCGGGCATTTACCAAGCAAAAAACAAAAATTGGACAGTAGTCTGCCGGCGGCTAAACTGATAGTGTGAATCAAGTTCCATTTGGAACGTTTTCTGTATCTGACGCGAAATTGTGTCATCCACGCTGAGTGCTTCAATTTGCCTCACTCTTGCAGCGCGTGCTAGGTCCATTTTGAAGACAAAAAGAAACATCCTATATTTCAGAATTAAAACTCAGCACACAGTAAGCTAAACTTCTATCCTATTTTGCATACAACAGTGATAGCAATATAATTATTTCTGCATCAAGTTCTCGCGTGTCAGATTTACCAATAGATTCCACAGGATGAGAAGCTTTTTACTCGATGACACGAGGTTGTAACAAAAAGGGGCAGAAAGGGGAAGAACGGCCTGGGGGGAGGAGCGAGAGATAATAATCTTGTTGGTCGCGGTCAACATGATCGATGAAGTTTTTATGAAAACAGCACAATGACCGACACATCGTTGTAGCCTGCTGATTTTGATTGATAGAGAATGTCCGAATTTGAAATTCCGCCCCAACGAAAAAAAAACACGGCCTCCCTCGTTATCTGATCTGTTTCCAAGGTATGCAAACCACCAGCAGCCACACTTGCACGCACAGCCACGTGAGAATGTATGTCCATGTCAGGCTCCTTCCGACTGTGGACGTCTTGGAACAGGTCACGTTGATGGGTCCTTCCGGATCGCGTTTCCAAAAGACGCTGCTTCTAGCTCGCCCTCTGTCTCACCCCGAAACACCCCCTGTTCTTCTCAGCCTCCACTTGGTGTATCTAATGTGACTACCCTAAATATTCCAGAGGCAGAGGAGCAGGATATTATATAATATAAGGCGGGGCATTTTAGTATTCTACGCTGATATGTTAGGATTAGGAGTACGCTTCAGCGCCGAGATAGCTCAAAGGACTCTTCTCCACAATGTCGTTGATCAAGTTTGCGACGCTGTGACGCTTTGAAACTTCTAGACAATTGTGTGTGTCAATACTGCAATCAATTTGCTTTCCACTGAATGTGCGCATTCGTGATGAGCATTCCATGTATTCTGGGAAGTAGTTTGACTCTGTATCAAACAGGACTTGGTAGGGATATTTCTATCTTTAATGGGCAGAATTTTTGTGTGTTAGGAATCTTGGAAGATCTTTTAAAAAATTACTTATAGTATACTTAATTATTTTTTTAATTTAAATATTGTAATGGAGATAAGATTGGATACTTGGAAAATATATTTATCTCTGAAGCGAGATAGAACATATATATAGCGAGGAACAGTGATAAACTTGAAACTTATCTGAAGAAAGACTTTTTTAATACTTCTCCCTTCCATTAACTTGAAACCAGACAAATCCGCCAAATTCATTTCGCGGAATACATTTCCAAGTAATTGTGATATATGTACCTCCCCATACATACATAGAGAAAGAGGAGGTATACAAACTCTTTACTTTCGCCTTATGCATATCTAATGTCCTCGTTGGCCTGATATTTACAAGTCAAATGCGATCGATCGATGCGCGTTAGAAGGATCGGGTGAAACCGGCACGACGCCGGGAGGCTGAAAAAGGGAAGAAAAAGCTCCGGGCAGAAATGTGTCGGGCTGGCGGGAGAAGGGAAGGGTGGAAAAATCGAAGAGAAGCGAGCGAGGAAGAATGAGGAACGGAGAAGGGTGGAGAACGACGTAACGAGAAAAATGGAACGCACAATGAAGCCCGGGACCGTATTTATTTTGTCTTGAAGCGGTTCACCGCGTACCGGAGCACAAAAGGCTCGTGCTTCTGGTCTCCTCGAGATAAAGTCCATAGGTGACGTGCAAAGGGCCACGAGTTTTCTTCGTCGCGGGCGGGGACTTCAAAAAGTTTGTCGATCCGAGGCGTGCATGTGGAAAGTTACCGCGATTCGCCCAACAGGGGAATCGAGGGAATCTCGAAATAAATTCTCGGTACCCAGCCCATTCGTTTCTTCCTCGACGACGCGACGTTCACTCCTACTGGTGAACGAAATTAATCGATTTGATGCGGAGTCCTTCGAGACGCTCGCGAACACCGCTTTTTCCGAGGGTGATTTCCTATTATTGTGGGAGAGGCGGTTCTAGAGTAATCGTATTTTCTGAATGGTTTCTTGTTGCTTTTGGTTAATTCTGTTGGCGAAGGCGGGACCAGGGTCTGAAATAATTAGTGAGCTTGGTTTTACTATTGTTTTAGTAACTGAAAGGTAGTCATTTTCATTTGTCTTCAATATTTCAGATCCTAAAGACTTTAACGTATAAATTTTTCATGTTTTTTTGAGAATTCGATCACAGAAAATTATAAGAAATGTACTCCTGTTTCTCATACTTCATTCAAATCGTTATTAAAGTTCGTTCAAATGATACACTTTATAAGGATTCTACTAATACCAGTTTGCTGCGATTGATTTTATACTGATCCCAGCTTTTCGAGCGAAGGGATTTGACTCATGCATAGAGGATTACTGTCCACTGCTACGTCACTGGAAAATAGAGATTTGCATTATCTTCAAATCGCGTTATTTATTGATTTCGTACCCGCTGCTGTTCTCTGGCGAGCATAAAAACTCTAGTAAAGTATAGGACTAATTGGTAACTTCTTGACTCGAAGCATATGAAGTGATACAAAATCGGAATAATCTCCGGTGCGTGAAGAAGTTATGGAAAATAAGATGCAAATATATAAAATAATTTTTCATAAAACTACTTCTGACTGAGATTAAATGACTCAAGTAACAGTTTAACCGAGGCTTGAACAAGTCATGAGAATCCCCACGGAGATTTTGGATTGAAATTTATATAGGTACTTTCGGAGAACCAGTCACGTAGAAGTCGAGATTCACTCGCGGGTGGGCGTAGAACGTAATACTAAAGTTACGTAATATTATTACACTGCATAAATACTGACAGTAGGCGGAAAACCTATCCCAATTTAGCCCCCATCTCTAACATAATAAGCAACCTCCGCTAAGCGCGTTACATCCCGTGTTCGATCCTCCCAAATAGCTTAGAGTCGCGTCACGGTTCCCAATGTTGTTTCCATCGTAAATATTTGATAACAGGCAACACCTAAAGCTATTTTCATCCCATACCGCGAGCCTATACTTGACAAACACAGTTTGTCAGCGATGTGTACTCGCGTCAACAGTAATTGAATTTGCGTAACATTCACTTATACCTAGCCCACGATGATTGACATTATTATAATGTTCGAGGGTTCTTCCGAGGTGAAGATGGGCCGAAGAATCGATTTGCCCCGCGTGCACCTACCTCCCTTGCTTCTCTCAATTTTTCGTCACACTCGAGAGGCAACGCGAAGCGGGTTGCCGTCTTCCTCCCGGCGCTTCATCCTTCCCCTCGGAGTTTTGGAATAAATTCAAATGGCGCAAGAGCGTCTATGTCGTTGGCGTAGTCGCAGTCGTTGGTGCACGGCCGTTTCCTCGACCTCTTCTTCTGGGCTCTATCCCGGAGGGAGGCACAAAATGAATTGTACCCGCTGCCTCCCAGCGGAAAGAGTAATTTGATGCACAACCTCGGACTCTGCGGGTCCCGACGATAATAAAAGGGGTAAAGCGTGCTCGGCGTCGCGTTGTATTAATTTAACTTCAGCTATGCGCTCGTCGACCGACGACAGGGAATGTTAGGGGGCCAAGGGGACACCAAAACGATATTAAGTTAAATTGCCAACGGTCCGCGCGCGCTTAAGGCGTTCTCCTCCCGCTTTGAGATTAACGAAACGGGCTAAGAAATATAAAGGGAACCGACTGGGTGGAGCGACGTAAAAACACGAAAAAAGAATCGAGGAAGGAATGGAAGGAGGGTAACGAAAACAGAGATGCCGATGGCTCCGGAAGTATTGTAGCGCAACGTTCTCGGATTTTCCTCTGATAAGAGGAGAACTTGAGATTCCTCTTGTTGATCGTATTGCTCCGGTCTTATAGCCATCCTCCGCCCCGGAAGTACAAGGTTTTGCGTAAAACCTTTGCCAGTTAAAAATGTTTCTAATTAAAAGTCCCGCGCTGAACGGCCTGCAGATCTACCGACTGATTACAGGGAATTTCGTTCGATAACGAGTACTCCTTCCACCCGCCTGCAGAAATACTAATTGACAAGAAGCCGTTCTTTGAAAACGCGATAGCGCACGTCGTGTTGCAGCGGTTCAGCTTGATACTTTTTAGTTGAAGCACTTACTCGCTGTGATGGCGTAAGTTTGTGCAAACTTACGGTGTGTAAAAGACAGATTTGTGAGACCAAGACACCGATAACTTATTCTTGTCCCGCTGAAGGTGAGACGTGAAGGAAAATGGGTGGTAGCAGCAATTTTAAGACTACCTTGATCTTTTTCTCCATGGAGTTTCTGAGAATATCAGTTGCTCATTCCTCTGGATTTTGAAGGTCCTGCAGGGTGTCTCCTCACTGTATATTCACAGCTTGTTAATGAGTTACGAGGTAGGAACACGATTGTGGCGTCAACTTACATCGTGGTAGCCCGTTATGGTCTTCCTGCAGATGTAATAACACATAACAAGCGAAACTTGTTTGGTCTAAATAATTTCTAGGTACAGTGAATATAACAGTGCGCTTATAACGAAACAGTATCTTTGTAGTTATCCAAAACACTATAGCCAACAGTAATGGCAGATTCTTCCCCAACTATCATTCTCCAATATAAGTTCCCAACCGAACTTTACCCAACAGCAGAGATTCCTATCAGTGCTGCCTTGCTAGGGTTATTCAAATATTTCGGAGCATCTTCAGCGGACCCAATACACGCCAGTACACGCTGGAAACTTGTTCTAATCTCCCCGTTCGTGTTTCTCTTGTTAACAGAAATCCTCGGGATGGAGCTAAGAACAGCGAAACTGTTACTTTACTCGACGCTGGTGGTCGTCGTGTGCTGGTGCCAGGAAGATTGGACGGCGCAATGCTCATCCTCGTGCAAGTGCAGATGGGTATCTGGCAAGAAGACCGCCGAATGCAACAACCAGAACCTCACGCATATACCTGTCGGCCTGTCCTCCGAAATCCAGAGCTTCGACCTGACGGGGAACCGTATCACGTACCTGATACACGACGCCTTCAACCGCGTCCGTCTGGTGAACCTGCACAAACTGGTGCTGCGAAAATGTGAGATTGAATCGATCCACCCGGACACGTTCAATGGTCTGAAGATCGTGATCGAGATCGATCTATCGGGGAACAACATCAGGACCCTTTATCCAGGCACCTTCGAGGAGACCCAGAGACTGAGGGTGCTTCTGCTGAACGAGAACAAGCTAAAGGTGCTGGAAAATTGGCTATTTCGTGACTTGACTTACCTCCAGAAGGTGATGTTGTCGGACAACGAGCTGGAACGCATCGAGGATAAGACCTTCCGTAATCTGCCTGGTCTCCAACAGCTGACCTTGGCTGGGAATAATCTTACCTCCCTGAACGTGCAGAGCTTCGAGTCCTTACCGAAGCTTGGCAGCTTGGAGCTTCACAACAATCCATGGAATTGCAACTGCCGACTCAAGAGCTTTCGCGATTGGACGATCGAACGCAAACTGTACACGAAGCCCACCACGTGCCAGCAGCCTGCAACCCTCGCTGGCAAAATGTGGGATGAGATCTCCAGCGATGAGTTCGCTTGCAAACCCGAGATCTTCACGATTGGACCGTCGGTGAAGATCGAGACTGGCAGAGGGAATGTTACCTTCTGGTGCAAAGCATCGGGGATCCCACGACCACAGGTAACTATAGCAGATAGCAGGGCATCTTAGGAAAAGGGGATAATCAAGGGGAAAAAAAATGAAGCAGGAGGGTAAAATATTGCAGGGAAATGTGGGATTAAATGTTGAAGAGTTGACTCTGGTAATCTAAAGTAACTTGCAAGCAATTCGGTACACAATCTGGCTCGACGCGGGGGTTAGGTCCGCTGAAAGGATTGCGTCGGTTAAACAGCATTCTAGCAACTTGGCATGGAAACTTCTAAACATTCTTCTCCGAAAGATATTGTTCCCTGATCTCAGAAGGAGATTCTCTAAAGTTCGCTCGCTGTAAATGCATTTCTTTAAACTCTCCCGCTTGTTCGCGTTACCCAGCGAGAAAGTAATACCTCGCTAGGTCTCCCTAGGAGAAGGAGATTTCACGCGGTGACTGACCCGGGACAAATTAACGGAATCGCTTTAGGGGATATTCATAAAATTTCAATAGCTTCAACCGTGTCGCGAGGGGAAGCGTTGAAAACGTGTTGCGAATATTTTTCTTCTTTCTCTTTCTTGATTTAAAGAAATTCTTTGATTTCGCCCCGAGTGCACCGTGGGAAGGAGAAAAAGAAACAGAGGCTGGCCTTTTGAAACGTGTCGTTACGTTAGCTTTTGCGTGTAATAACGAGGTTCATTCGAACTTTTCCCAGCACGAAGGCTGAAAACTAAGAACACCCTTAGAATTCTCGCGTCCAACGGTGTTCCCCTGCGACGTCTTAAAGACCTAGTAGACCAAGACCTTGCTCTTTAACACGTTGAGTGCAGCACCGATTTTGCTAAGTCCACTGCCGATCCCCAGGGACCAGTGCCGCGCTCAACTTGTTAAGCTTTGAGAACGTGCCTCGAACGCTCACGATCCAAAACCCTCTACTCGGTTTCAGCTGTCCTGGGTCTACCGATCAAGAACCCTAACTAACCACACGAGGCGGCATAACGGCGAGAAGGGCTACATCCTGAAGTCGAGCCACGACTGGCTGAACCTCACAATTCCAGACGTCACTCCCTCGGACAAGGGTGATTACGTCTGCATGGCGAAAAGCCCTGGCGGAAATACGGAGAAGAACGTGAGCCTAGCTATCGCTGGTGATGGCATAGGCAGCAAGGACAACATGATCAGCCTGCCGCTGGCCCTGGGCCTCGGCGTGACGGCGTTGCTGCTCCTCGTCGTCACCGTCTCCCTCTGCGTGTGCTATTGCCGTCGTAGGCGGACCAGGCACGACGAGAAGGGCCTCGAGGCGGCCTCGATGGAGCACCACGGCCTCGGCGAGCAGGAGAAATCGCTGATCACCACCATAAATCCCGTGGTGAAGCCACCTAGACGGTACGAGGCGCCGTCCGTGACGTCACACGGTACCGAGATGACGGAGCTGAACCGTACGCTGCTCGACAACGACTCGGTCTTCGGTCAGTACACTGCCTACATTACTAAACAGTGCGTGGCCAGGTGCTAGCTACTAACTATTTGTTACTTCCGTCGGCTGGTCACGGCGGAACGTGGAACGTTCGCGGGACGATCGACGTTCGCTCGGGCTCGATGGTGCATCGTGCGAGGTACCGTGTAGTTAGTGGAAACTAGGTAGCGACGTGCTTGGGGTAGATTTAAACGATAGGAGGTGATAGTCCTGAGGGTGCAAGTTGGTAGGTGTGTTTCTTCGGTATTTATTGGGGGACAGGGAAATCTATAGTTGGGCAGGGTGTAATTGGGCTAAGGGATGTCGATTGTAAATAGTTAGGAGGTAATTGAGGCGGTAATTTATTGCTGCTAAATTAGTAAATGGTAAGAGTTGTGGAAACGAATGCAATCATCAGGTATAGTTGATTTCTTAATCATTAAGTACAGAACGTAACTACAGACATTTACTGTGATTGAATTGATCATTTAATGGCGGTACCGATATAAACTGAATAGTATAATCATGAAAGCAATGACAATTATTGAATAGATACAGAAGTACTTGCAAACATTTTGTTTGATAAGATGCTGGTGCTAATAAAGCTAGAAATTAGAAGTCTTACGGGTGCTAGTTGATCTCAGTGATAATTAATTATTGTCTGGTCTTTGTTAAGGATGGACTTTCCCATGACCAAGGGAGCTGTGGTCTTAGGAAAAACGTTTGAGAAATTTCATTTGGTGCTATCTTCCTGGGAGGGAGTGCATCCTGGATGCAGACTTTGGGTTAGAATCGCTTGAGAGCTTAAGAGAGTGACTTATCAAATTAATCAGTCTCAACACATTCACTTGGAAGAAATTCAACGTGTTTCTTTATTACTAACACTGTTTTGAGTTCTTTCGAGTGGTCCTTGAAAATCTAACATTTATTAATGTTTACTACCATCGCTTTCCTTAATTGCAAAAGTAATCAAAAAATAATCAATTACTGTCCAACTCTCGCAGGTTAAGAGTGTATACTCGCCTTGGTAAATGCAAAGTCCTGGAGTAGCATTATAGGGAGCAGCTTTGTGAGCACGTTCTAGGTCAAGCGGTTCTCTCCTGCTATTCCAGTTAAACCTCTCTTTCATTATCTTTTTACAAAATCCTCGACATATTTTTTATGTCTAGTATTATCTGCCATAGCAGATAGTATCCAATTCAGGGGAGATGCTGAAGAAAATACATATGATTGAGAGATGCTGTCATAGCAACCGAAGCCACTTGCGAGCCAACAAGTGGTAGCGAGGAGAACGAGAGCATTAGCCTTGAATGCGCCTATAAAGTTCCGCGCAAAAAGTATCATAATAAAACTATGCTAATACTTAAGTGCATTATAGCATTTACCTCCTGTTGCTTTTATGACGTCGCTATATGTGTTCCACTAACTCTGTCGCCAATGTCGGTACCAAGGAAATCCGAAGAATAATGGTTTTGCACATGTAAAGTTGTTTATTAGATATTGTGGATCAAACAGGAAAAAATGGTAATTTTTAAAACTATCTCCACGTCGACAAGTAATTAAAGACTGAAGATTATTTAAAATATAATAGCTTGACGATCAACTTAATATCAGGGTAAAGATCGATCGATTCACCTCCAATGAATTTCCACGGTAAACGCCGCTGTGAAGCTGAAATCCAATTTAGGTACATATTGTTAGTGTCAGGGTCATTAATCTTCCGATTTCCTTCAGAAAACATTCACTTTACATCGTTGAGAACAGTATCATCGCTAATTACGGTCTAGAATTGGTTAATTGAATGGTGAACGACGAATGTATTTAAGTTTAAGACACAGAATCGTATTAGCGTGATGCGGTTGGGGTTCGGTAATCCCCAGCGGGCAGATAAATGAGGCGCCATCGATCCTGGGTTAACAAGTATCGGCTAAGACTCGTTGCAAGATTAATGAGGGCGTGCAACGGATAAGGAGAGAGGAGAAAGGCGTTCGTCATTTGTGTCTAGTTACGATAGCGTTTTTCTCTGCGAGCAACCTCGTTTTCCGCGCAGGAAGCCGCTCTTGCTCGCGCGCAAGCGTCGAGCGTCGTTAATTAAACGCGACGTATCTAATCGTCGCGTTTCACAGGCGTGTCGTTTTATGAAATAATTATTTTGATAAAGATGTAAATACGTAACGCGGCATGCGGTCGTTAAATTATGCGTCGGCACGAAACGTTCAAGGCGAGTCAAATATTTCTGCTTTTAAATAATAGCTATTACGTATTGATAATCTTGTGAGTCAAAATTATATAACTTATTACCTGATCGAGTTTACATACGTGACGAAACGAGGGAAGCAAAATCTATAATTGAACTGTAAGGCGAAACGAAAAGTTGTCCTAAGAGCGCAAGAAACACAGCCGCTTATTAGAACATTAGTTGCTTTCTAGCTTAAATAACCAAAATACCGGGAAAACAAAAGCGGAGCGGGCTATAGTCTGGGATTGTACGCGTAAAGTAGACGATTAAATTGATAAGCGAAGAGGGAAGCACACGTTATGCGACGTTCGAGTTCGAGCTGCACAAAGGGAGAGTAATAATCGTTACAATACGCTCAGGCTGCATTAGCGAGTTGGCGGTTTATCGAGAACGATACGGACGATTCTTTCGTGCACGCACGCAGTAGAGACGCAGTCCTATCCACTCTCCAAGATGGTAATTGAAATTGTCGAGAATCTCGCGTCTGAAGGGGCAACTTCCGTTTTCCGACTACCCTTACGCGCATGGCATCCCTTTATACTTACAGAGGAAGGTTAGTCCCGCTACCCTCGTCTCCCTCGTTCTACTTCTCCTTCCGATTGCCATTGAACAGGATTCAAATGTAGTGAAACGTGCGAACACCGTGATAGGAGCTCCCTGAAATTGCTGCTTCTCGTTTACCACTCGTAAAGATTTTACGCGGACGTAGGGAGGACTTCGCGCCGAGATGACTGCGGCCCCCTGAGAGTCTTTGACGATAAAAACGGGCGAGTGCATCGACACCTGCCTGTATTTCATTTTCTTGACAGATTCGTTACGACAGCTCCTGCTGTGCCGTTTAAATTACAACTCGAACAAGCGTTTCGCGAAGCGCGGCAAAAGTCGACCCACTTTTCTCTCCGATGAAACTTTATCTCGCGAGCCTCGCGATCGATTCGTGTCTTTCCGCGATATTACCCGCGACAGGTCTTATACATTATGTAACCTTCTCTAATACTGATGCGCGGTATCTGACGTGTTATCGGAATTTCTTTGCAAAGGAGTTGCGACTGAGATGTTCTTGTCATAATGACGCTCCTTATCGTCGTGTCTCGCACACTTTCGGTTATATGGATATGGAAAACACGTACATTGACACCTCTGGCTGGTGCAAAAAACTTAGGTCTGAAGATCTGTCGATTGTAGGTATAATTCAGTCAGTACATTTGCAATATTTAATCTGTTGACTAAACTTAATTAGGATAGTTTAACACGATCATAGACCTTTGACCCATGTCTGGGTCAGGGCATTTTGAAGGATATTTACGTCAGACTCTTGTTGAATTTATGATGGAAGACTGTGTAAATCTTCTTGGTTTCTAAACGAAACTTGCATCACTTTCTGAAATGCAGAAGCGAAGCAGTACATTTTTGATGGGCTGTGAACGTGTTAATACTAACTAGTATTGTACTTTTAGTACAATACTTTTAGTACTAAAAGTACAATACTAGGTTCCACACAATTCTACATACAGAATAACCTAACTACCTACATTCAAAATACATTAAACAACTCTGCCTTTTTGAGGAGATACAAAATTACATATTAAAACTTGGAAATTAAGGTACCTATAGGAAATGAAACCATACATGCATAAGTCTCGAAATGCAGAAATCTGTGTCGACTGGAAACTAGATTCTCTAATCTCAAACACGGTCGAACGAATGTCCCCAGACTAATTCTCCCTTTTCTCCCAGAAAACCGCAGTTCCTAGAAGGGGTAGAGACCCCCAGGACGCCTGGACCCACTTAATTTTTTTGAATTATTTTATTATGACGCGAGGTTCACTTTTCTGTTTTAACGTTCGTCCTTTTTTTTTGTTCATGTACTGGCAGCTGACGGTATCGGTGGTGGTGTCGGCAGCGGAGTGATCGGAGGGGTCGGCGACGACGAGAGGGAAGAACGAGCGACACCGGAACTCGAGGGCGGTACCGGTACCCTGTGCCGCGGAGGGGGCGGCAGCTACCGACAATATCCGCCCGATCTTCTGGCTTTCTCCGGAGGTCGGGGCGCATCGCCGACCAGCCAAGCGTCCACAGCGCCCGACAACACGCGTCTTCCGAGTCAGCACGCGACATCCGCCGCAGCCACGTACGGCTCACCCTCGAACCAATATCCGGCCGCGTTCAAGACCCTGCCCCACAACCGGAGCGTTACGCCGTACGGGCTGACGAGCTCCACAATCGCGCCAGTGATGCCTCGGCACGGCTACGTCACGATCCCCAGGAGACCCAGGGCGCCCAGCTGGAGCAGCGGCCCACCCACCTCGCCCACAGACAGACTAGAGCCAGTCTACGACAATCTGGGGCTGCGCACCACCGCTGACGGCAGCTCAGTCCTCTCTCTGAACAAAAGTCCCGAACCTTTGTCCTCCATGAGGAGTCGGCCGCTGCCTGGCACGCCCAACTCGCACTATGGCACGATACAACGAAGCACGCCGAACATCCTGACCAGCAGCCCGCTGGACAGAGCCGCTCCTGAAGGCGCGGCCGAGTGGCCTACGAAACTGGCCGACGAGTCTACAGATAGCAATCATGTGCTCAGCCAACAGCAGCCACAGTCGAGCAGCAACACGCTGAGTAGGAAAGTGCCGCCCAGGCCGCCGCCAAAGCCTAAGAAGAAGTCGACAAATGGACCTTTGTACGAGGACGAGGGCGAGGATGGCACGGAGGTATGATCGACCTATGTCGGCCGACGAAGATGAGGCCGCGAGGTCGTGGCCGTGGTAAGAAGGGACGCATGACCACAGTCACAATAAACCGGTAGTGCCTTTGAAAAAGGGACGAGCCCGCGCTCGCCCAAGGGAGTGCTGACGAACGAACGTGTGGGGGCTTCCACATCCGGTGAACCCGCTGTACGCTGACCAGCGGCAAACTTTTCGGACGCGACGCCTTCGCTGATCTCGTTCATTCTTTTCTCCCACCCCCCTCCCCTTGTTTTCTCTAATTTATTTTAATCTAACCGACGTGCTAGAACTCGCCGCTGTGACTCGTGATGAATAAACGTTCTCGAGTGATCTCGACGCGAGGAGGAATGCAGTCGTTGTCATCCGCTCGGGGTTATGTGCAACGGGACACTCGACGGTTACGGTGGACACGGCTGACGTTGCATTCGTGCTGGTTCTTAGCTTAAGGAGTTGATTGACAAGATCAAGGATCATGTAAGATAGAGCGTAACGAGACACTAGTGTTAAGAGTGACGTCTTTTCTAGGGACGTTTGTCTTATTTATTGGCGTGCTTGTCGCATGTCTAATGAAGATCACGTCGAAGCCAAGACACTGTGGAAACAATAACGTTTTATACGATCTCCTCGTAAAACGGTGCCGCGATCGAGCACCGTCGACTCTTATTTTCTTTTTATTCGAACTTTTACGCTCGCCCGGCTTGTGTATTAGCCGGGAATAATTTTTACACGACACTTGAAGAGTTTAGGGGTGTTTTATCCTCGCGCGTCGCCAAGTACACCCTCAGAGGGAACGTCAGGCGACGCTTTATTATTCCTTTTACCGTTAGTTTTATTATAGGTTCGTTTTCTTTGTTTTCTTTTTTCTCTTTTAATGTAATCGTGTATTACGTTGGTACTTGACTGCGTCGAACAAGTAATCGCTGTAACGACAATGTAAATCGGGATTAAAAAGTAAACGATAGCTATGTAAGGACAAACGTATAATTACAGAGATGATGTTAGTGTAACTATTGATAGTAAGTTCAAGGAACGAGTATGTACAGGATTATATCCCAAGTCGTATTTGTTCTTAAATGCTAGTTACACAGATGTTCCAGCGCGAGATTCTGTGAAATCTTAATCGATTCTAGGCTTTCGAGGATCACGCTGACGCTCCTACTTATCGCGACGATTGACTCTACGCAACACCGTGACCAAACTGTATTTTATCGCGTATTCTCTCGTCCCTTGGAACATAGTACTCGAAACTATTTTAATATTCGCGCGAAGTACAAAATTTTGCGCGTCACTTCGTTTCTGTGAAAGAGAATATTGATACGCGTTTAGGCTAACTGCCAAGTGTGTTGTAAAAATGAAGAAATTAGTGCAGCTTGTACATACTGTGTATTATATCTAAGGAATAGTTTATCTGTCTTATGACAACTTGATCAGGCAGCTCTCTAATGGAACCGATAGGTTCTGCGTTTAAGAAACACAATGTAGAAGATAACGCGATAATCTTCGAGCATGCAACGATGTGAACAAACAGCTGGCCAATTTGTAATAAGGAGGATGTTATAATATTGTATACGTAACGTATAAGGACAATTTTATCGCGACTCGAACGCGTACTGCAATCCACGTGTTACTAAAAATTGAATTTAAGGGATTCATAGGATGATCTCTGACGGAAGCGTACCGCCAGAATTGCTTTTCGATTTCATTTTACTTTCAATCCCATCCTCTTTTCGCGCACACTTTTTAGATCGAATTTTTTATCCTTCCTTTTATATAGAATTATCTCAAAAAAGGGGTGAACGATCCAAAGATGAATACTTTTTAAAGTAAAAAAAAAAAAATCTATCTTCCAACTAATCTCAACTTTATCTGTTAACAATTCCATAAATATAAGCATTTTTTAACATTCTGTATTACCATAAGAAACTAGTACAAAAATTTAGCTTGGAATAGACACTTGTTCTTATTTTAATTTATTTTTCCCAAGGTTAGTTTAGAATCCTGTATTTACTGATTTATTTTTTATCTGTTTTGATATATAAACAATGGTCCCAATATTATTCACCCCTTCTTTAGGATCATCTTGTACAATTATCTTATCATACAATGACTTTTGTAACAATTTTACCGACCGATCTTGCGTGACACGAACGAAATTCGTCGATCCAAAAGCAAACATCCGTCGTCGATGCGATTTCACCGAGTAGATACGAACTACGAGAGGATCATTCTTGGACCAGAAATTTATCGCTCGTAAGCTACGAACTTGTTATACTTCCGGTACGTTTTATCCGGAGCTTAACGTTGCGTTCCCGCCCTTTAACAGGGATTTCGGGATCGATCGCCTACAACTTGTTGCAAACTCAGGCGTATCCTTCCTCTGCAACGGTATTTCGAAACAAGCGGAGTGTTATTCAACAACTTCGAAATCTCTTTCCTCTCGGTCCACGAATACACAGCGAGCAGAATAAACTGGAAAATAATGAATGTTCATTAAAAGCACGGAATGAGTAACGTGATAATTGGAGCGAGCATTTCCTTTCTTTTCACTTCTCAAACAGGAAAAGCTTGTGAGAAGTAACAAAATCGTCCTACGATTTCACGTTCTATGTCAGTGCAACAGTGCGCCTGTGAAACGCAAAATTGCACTTTCCCAGCACAATTTTGAAAAAAATGGGATTACGCGGTGCAAGCAGGCCGTTGAATGCAGCCAGCCAAGTGAGCACATGGAAAGATATACCAACCTTTTCCTCTGCAACTTTACTCTTCCTCTAGTAGAACATACAGCTCAAAAATGCAACTTTAAATAAAAAATTCAACTTGCTCCATTGTGCCACTCATACCTTGATACGTTCCAAAGGAAGGTCCTACTTTCCATCCGTCAACGTTAACACCAGTCGATACTGACAACGATTGACAGACTGTCCAACGACGACGAGATACCTTCCTCAATTATCGTGACACACCTAACAGTATTACGAAAAAATCTCGAAAACGATGATGCGGCGTTGATGGGACGACACGGAGAGGATCGCGGCGCGGTCGTGTAGCTTCGTTCCCTTCGCTGTACTCGATACTTTAACGACTATACATTTGATCGCAGATAGTAAAGATAGAAGACAGAAGACAGAAGACAGAGGAAATGAATAATTCAGGGATTATTAGATCCATGAAGCAGGTGCCAATCAGCAGACTTCTACATTTTCTTCCTAAAATTGAAGATCAAATTCATTTTAGCTAATGAATGGAGAATACTAACTAATCATCGACGAGCATAAGATTGAGGCTACACGACCGGATATCGTCGCGAATTATTTTAAGCGGCCTAGCAGAGTCGCGGCTCGTCCGATCCAATCGTGCCGCGCCCTGTACATACACGGACCTAATCGCACGCTAATTACATGGGGTTGTTTATAGTGTAAATGTGGGATATACGCACGATTAATTGCAGCGCGGCACGAGAGGTTGGTATGGCGCCACGAGTATATTTTTGTAATTTTGTATTTTGACGTGATCTCCGGCAACGTCCAGTCCCACGGCGACCGCGGGTGGAAGACGATCTCGTCCTCGTGTCTCTGCTAACGTCGACTCTACGAGGATTTAATCCAAGCACATTCGTGCACCATACGAGCAGTAAAATATAATATAATTGAACGGTCGTCAGGCTTCCACAATACGTCGTGGCTGCGATTACCTCTTAATTCGGTTCTTCGCTCACCCTCTGACATCCTCAATCTGCGTTAATACTTGCACGTATATGGTAGGGGATTATGCTGCGTCTTGAATTGGGAGGCTTGAGGAATGAGAAGCCACGAACTATGCATCTCTCAAAGATTTAGATATAATTGTTTAGGATCAGGGTACCTTAACGGGGCGTTATGGTCCTCATAGGAAATGAGGACAAGAACAAAAGAGGGGTAGAAAAAAAGGAAAGCGGAAGGAGGCTATAGAGAGGGACAATGTTGGAAGAGAGCCACAAGCTAAAATAGGTTGAGAATCGCTGATTTAGAAGTTTGAACTCGAGCATTGATGAGAAAAAGTTGTATATAGTGCTCTGGGATGTACCTAGCAGAGGAGGATCTCAAGTAACGTTACGAAATCAATGTTCCCTACATTTCTTTTCTTCCTCTTCTTCAAACGATCTATGTTCTAGCTCTCATTTGGTTCGAAAATCACACTCAGCTTGCACAGGTGGCGCCATTATCCAAACTTCTTTTTTCCTACTTACACCTCGCGAGGAGCATCTTGGCGGGTCGACGAGGCTCGTTTCGCGCGAACGCAACTCGTCCCTTGCACACACTTGCGCTTAATGACAGCAGGACAAGTGTACGCGAAAATAGAACATGCGCAAGCCCGCAATTACAGTCACCTGGGAAAGGCTGGGCGGGGGTGTTCTGTGCACTATTAGCAGGAGCGTGTTTACTGGGGAGTTCGTATATGACGAGCCACCAGTCATCGTGCAATTATTGCCGCGAGATACTTTGTGCCCGTGGTTAGGCTGTTCCATGCTTTAATGAGACCACTCTCTTTGACACTCCAACGCTGCGATAACACAGTTCACGTGCACCCACTCTCCGAAGTCTCCTCCACCCCCGCAATGACGACGTTCGCCAGCAATCGATAGAAGCAAGCTCGCGATACTTCGATTCTCCACGCCTTCCCTTCGTCTCTTCCCTTAATGACACCGCGTGTCTACCTGTCGCGTATGCATCCGCTTGAAGTCGTTACGACAGACGTCAAACGGGAATCCAGAAGTCGTGAGGTACTGTGGATGGGTACAGCCCGCGTAACTGCGAATGTCGGACACGTTTCATTTAGTATTTTTAACGAGGTAAATGCGACCGCCTGCGTCAAGGTTCCTTCGCGCGAGCGAAAGTTCTAAAAGAACAGCCGTGGTTCGCGATGTTGACGAGATCTGTACTAGTGAGAGGCGATAAAAGGGTGGTACTGTTGATGGGACTTGTGAGAGTTCCCCTTTGGATCGTGGGATGAAGTTTTTCTTATCACAATAGTTTGCTATGGTAGACCTAGAAACAAATCAAGGTACCTTAATGACGAAATAAGATTCGATATTTAGAATGGAGGTATCAGGAATTTGGGGATTAATCATTGTCTAGGATGGTAGGGTACAAATGTCGACGAGTTTGATACGTTCAGAGGAGCGAAAAGGGATTCTAGCGCGAATAGCCGCAGAACATTCCTGCAAAAAATCGGAGTGTCTGATGTTTTTAACGATGAGAAAAATTTGGACGTGAATTTCGACCAACTCGACTCTAAAATCGTCGACCACGCGATACACATTGATGTGCAAAGTGGGTCACATAATTGGACCCATTCCGATAACTCTGTAAATATTGATTTTTCAAGAATTACCAGCTACAAACTTTCCGTGATCCAAAGGGACCACTTAATACGCTATTAAAATTCTTTGCCATTTAAACTTAATTACATTCCAAACTTATCAATCAATCGTTTTCTGAAAACATTGTAAATTGTAACTCCTCGCGACGATTCGTTGGCACGGGCTCCTCAATTTCTTTTGTTCTGTATAAATGTGTTATGCACTGTCATTCTCTGTAACCCAAATTTTGAAGATCAATATCTGCAAAGTTATTGACAGTGGTCCAGCTTTACATCCTTCGCTTTACAAACAAAATCAAACGAAAAGACCAAACAATCATCTGCATTGCTTCTTATTCTCCCAAAAAGTAATTGTATTAATTAAACTAAAATCATTATTATTTGCCTCATTTCGAAGAGTATAATAATCTAGACTTCAGAACTGTATTCCAAGTGACGTAGATAATAGTCCTAGTTCTGGCACCGAGATATTGGCGTGAATTTCTCAATTGCATCCGTGAGAGCGTGCAGATGAAAGTACCGTCCAATACACCAATCCGACCACAACCATTTGGACATTACAAATTATTATAATTAATCAAAATTAACGAAGAACTGAATTACATAGTTGGAATAACAGGACGTCCCTCAAAGATTCCAATCATCCTTACGTCGCTTTTTATACACTTGATCCAGGGACATTCAGTTTTAGACCAGGTTGATTACGTTCCATAGTTGTACTATTTCCGTTTTAATGCATTTTTGTAATACGTTCTCACTAGTTCTTTCATATAATTGATAGATGTAATTCTCGGAAATGGGAAGCAAACTGTTATATCGAAAAGGGAAGTCAGGAATAAATGTTATTCCTATCAAGCCGTAAGTAATTACAGTTCACAGTAGAATACGAATTTGAATATTTTATTTCCGAGAATTAATCGTCTACTGCAATATTTAAATCGCTTAGGATTAAGTATAACGCGCGCATCAGTTGAAACGTTGTTCCTTTGCGTACTAAATCGAAGCTCGTACAATCTTAGCGTTCGTTTACTCGCACCAAATCGTAGCCGCTCTTCGAAGACTGATATTTTCGCAATTCACGATGTTGTACCGTTTAGCACGATAGCATATTGATTCGACGGAATTGCGTTCGTAGTAGACAGATTCGGTTAAGCCAGTTACTGTCGGGAGATCGTGTCCAAATATTTGCGCGATAATTCCATGTGTAGAGTAGGAAAAAAATAAAGTGGTCACCGAATCTGTGCCCTCCCAAAAGAATAATCCTTTCTCCCCACTCATTTTGTTTGAAAAACAGATGGCAAAACCCTACAGAATTAGATGCCTATGTTTTTCAAACAGAGAGAAATGAAAAAATGAAACACAAAATCAGTAATCATAATATTCTACAAGGCTAAAAAGAATAATTCTAGTGACCACTTTGTTTTGTTTCCACTATAACGAAACTTTTTGCAATCTAAATGCAATTGAAAAATGTAGCATTGTCGCGTTCTTTGATGTAAGATCGAATAGAGTCAAAAGATTGTGCTTTCCCGAACGATCGCCCAAATCGTGTCCTAATCGTCGTTGAAACTGCCTAAGGTAATTCATTCCATTGAACGCCAGATCTATAAAGAGTACTAGGGATTTCACCTCCCGTGTGTATACTAACATGTTGTAACGATACCATGCGGAAAAACGCAAGGCGTGTTCCTGACGAAGAGTTGTTACGCGAACGTGTAGGGTTTGAACGCGATTTCTGTGGATCAGGAGTCGCGTCCGGTTTTCTCGTACTTGATGAATGTGTGTAGACTTATGGGGCTAACTCATGAACAGATGACGTTTACACATTAACATATTTTCGTATCTCGTACAGCTCTTGTTGTACAGGATAAGAACGCTTTCAGGTGTTTTTATCGTAATAGGGGATTATTATAAGTGTAAAGGAACTATGTTTGCGTGTCACGATACTAGGCATAAGGGAAACCCCTTAGAGAACGTAGACGTCATTTCGAATTTTCTTTTACTATAGATCCTAGATGACACAGAAACGTTAAAGATGGATAATCGACGTAAAAGAACTTTGCGAACTTCCATCATGTCTTCTTCCTGTTTTTCTATTTTTATTACATGTCTTTTTACTAATGTGCGTGTATTATGCCGTTATTATTATTATCATTGCTATGGTTAATATTTAATATTACTGTCGGTCATTGAATTCAACATCGTTACGTTGCGCTGTTATATCACTATACCCGTTGGAAGTCACAATTATTTTTGTACGAACGTCTGTACCGTGAAACCATGCGACTCGCCTCGTGCAACAGAATTTCATTTCGTTCGATGTAACGTTTCGGCCGAGTATAATTTATATACGCCATGTCAATGTACTATCATTGTAAATATTATACATATTTTATAAATGAAATATCTAGCGTGACTGTAATATTAAGAGAATGTACCGAAAGCACCACTCTGTACACTCCACTACGATGGTTAAATTTTAATAAATATTTCCCAACCCCATCGACAGATTTCTTCCATTCTACCAGAACCATGAAGAAGGAAATCGAGAGAAGTGTCTATGTGATTTTTTAAGAATGTTTTTATTCAGAAAATAACAGTAATATTTTGTGTCTTTATAAATATTGTAGAGATCAGGATAAAGGATCGTACTCTGATTTATAAAAATCAATTTATTGGCCTGCTTTCATGGTTCGCGTCCTTGGAGCAGTTGTTTCCATAATGAAATTATATGTAATATATTATAACGATTAAAGTATATAATATAGATTATTTGGTTCCAACAGACTTTAATAGCTTCTCTTCTTTGGTCACTTTCTTTAACTTTGATAAAGCGCTCTCCCCGTACTTCGTCACCAACTCTTCGACAAAGTCGTCTTTCAACTTCTTCAGGCATCTGGAACGTAATTATACAGGAGTAAATTAGTTTAAATATCCAGTCTCCTTTGATTTTGATAAACCTTTAAGTACAGGAAATTTATTTAAATACTGCTCCAGTGCATAATATTGATTTTTTTTTCTCCAAGAAAAGTGTTTTCAGATAGACGTCACTTAGAAAGATGTTACCTTCTATAAATAGAGTCAGTTCTGAATTTGCCGATGTCAAGACTAGGCGCATGAGGTCGATGGATAATGAACGTATCCGGCAAGACGATGTACCTATATAAATCTTCAATTTATGGCATTGCACTATAGTGTCCGATGCTGTAAAAGTTATTAAAAAAGATGCGTTTAGAAAACGTCTCTTACTTGTAATCTAATACCGTCAAATGCGTTAAATAGGAAACTTTATTCCATCCGAAACCGATAAACCTGGTGTCATATCGAGGAGCCAATCTCGAGACCACAATATAAGGTTCAAAATCTGGTTCCCATGAAACCTAAAGAAAAATATTAGATACTTTGTCCGTTTAAACGTTAAACTAGACACCGATGGATTTTCACAGAAACATACTTCATACGGTTCTATCGTGTTTCGCCAATAACTGTAATTGGTAGCGGCGTGGCCCTGAGTCCAGACATGGTAGCGAAAAGTGTACAAAATGCCACGCTTCAAGAATTTTAGCAGCTTATCTTTGTCAGCAGGAAAAGTGAACCTACAAAATGCGGTGCATTATCATGCTCCGAAGGTATATAATCTTTCGCTTCTGATATCTATTGAATGGGAAAATGTACCTGTATCGTTCAGTTTCGAACGCAGGGACGATCAAAGCTACTTTGTCTGATTCACTGATATTTAATTTAACGATGTAGCTCATGAGGCTCTCGTGCAATCCGTATTGCGGCAGAAAATCGACGTCCAATTGAAAAATGAATGGGGTCGATACGTATGACATCGCGATATTCCGCAAATAATTAATCGGATACAGTTCCTGGACAAAAGGGCGCTCTTATGTAATTACATATGCTTGTATTGTATTAAAATGATCATATATTCTCATACAGCCTGACCCAGTAACAATTACCAGCCCTTATTATTAACTGATTACAGAAACAAGTGTTTTATATAAAAATTTTACTGTATATCTTGAATCCTCCAAGATATCAAATATAACTCATTTTAAGTAGCATTTGTTATTGGATCACCATATATATACATGGTTACTAAACCAACGTTCAACAACGAAACGCACCCCATCTTTGTACACAACGTGGTACGCAATGTTCTTCCTCGATCGTAACTTGATAGACCCACGCACGAACTCGAGGAAGTTCTGCACCTCGGCATCGGTGAGGTACAATGCAACGCTTATCGTACCTGGCCAGTGCTTCGATAGCTCCTCCAGTAACGGTATTCTTTCTACGCTACACTGAGTTACTAGAGCAACGTCCGCTGGCGCATACACGTTATATTCGTACTCGAGGAGAAACGGATGCGTGCGGTACAACATGGTTGCGCCCCTCGCGAAATCTCGACAGGGATTTGACTCGTTGTACTAGAATTAGAAATTACGATATGTCTTGTGTACGCGGGAATTAGGGGTTTGGAGTGTGAAAGGCAGCGAAGATTATAGGTAGCAACAGGGAACTGTATCTCAAAGCACAAAGCGATCAGGAGCAGGCCTTCAAGCCTTCAAGTGCAACAGTCTCACGGTAGAAGTAAACCGCAAGTGTAAAGATGCAAACTCCGTAAAGGTAAATAATTGCAGCAAGTTTCTTGTAAGAATAAACAGTAATGAGTACTCTATTTCACGCAGAGTTGCCTGTCTTTACTTTGGCTTTGCTCTTGATCTCGTGAGCCCGGTTAAATAGGTTTCATTTACTTCTGCAGTAAGGTCATTCGATTCTAAAATTTGTTCTTACTTGGGACACCGTTTCGTGTCTATCACAGCCGAACAGGCGTCTACGTAGCAGATTCCCATCCATCTCGAGAAAGACCTTGTGGAGGTTACGAAACTCGTTGATGTGCTTATTGTACACATCCTGTTTTCGCGGAGAGTTCCAGTGGAGGATCTAAAAGAAACCTCTCGGTAACCATGCCAAGTTCGACAAAGAAATACTTTGTCCCTTCACCCAAGAGAAATAAAGGAAACTTCACGTACGCTTATGCGACCAGTGTCGCGGTAACAGAGATCGCTTATCGTGTGATCGCTCAGCTGAATGTTCCACGTGCACTCTATTTTGTGGACAATAGAGGGATGGTCTTTGATAACTGCGTTTATTACATCCTGATCGGCCAAACTAGTCTCCGGTATATGGGCGAGCACACGCTTCGTAACAGTTTCCCAGAGGCTCGTAAATTTTCTGTTACGTAGTTGCTGCAAGTGCATTAGCATCACGCCGGTGTTAAAGCCCCGTCCAAGTGCTGGCCATGGCCGTTGACCGTAAGACAGCGCCTTTATATACCAGTGGCTCTGATTCTCCGTCAGTCCTAGAGCCTGAACGTTTGAGAACTTCTCGAACATACGCCAGAGCAAGCTAACGTCGTTTAAGACAGTCACGTCCGTGTCGAATACTACCACCTTGTCCTCCCGCATGGCGTCCGGCAGGATTAATTTCAGAAGACCGTAAACGCCGGAGTAATGCTTGTTCGGTATCCAGGACACCTTTGGCACCCATCTCTCGGCGTTGTAGTACGTCAAGTTGACTGGAACGAGGGAACCAGGGAAAAATTGCCGACTCGCGCTGCCTGTTCATTAGCTCCCATCCGTTCCTTGGGTAACGCGAGACAGACCAGAGTTAATTTATCGTTTAAATATAGTTCACCCGGTGACCCGGCGCGTTATGTTACAACCAGGTCAGCAATGCGGGCCTCAGCATTTTTCTGGCAACGTTTGGCGTTTCATTGGATAAGGTAATATTGGATAAAGAGCACTTCGAGATTCTAAGCTTTCAATTTCTCCATAGATTTAGTAGCTAATAGAAAATACTGAAGTTCCTGCAAACTGTACATGTATGAATATGTACTCTATTTTGTATTTGTATCTCAGGGAGACAAGGTTGTCAAGAGATATTGGTTCGAACATGGAAAGCTCTACAACAGTTCACGATTTTTCAATACTGTAGCACCATTTCTTCGAACCTACATAGTGTCACTGAATTAATTCATTTCTCTCGTAGGATGAAAAGAGATATCTTAGTCCCTAAATTATCTAAAATTGATTGATCTGTTTATCGACCCCAAGGAACGGATGAGCGGCAGTCACGATTAACCCTCTACTAACCATGCGGTAGATCCCACGTTTGGAACAGGGTCGTCAGTGTTCTCTTTGCGATCTCATCGACGAGCAAGTGAAAGTGCAAGGGTTTAGTGCGGTAAAATAAAACGGATTTTACTACTGTCACCAGAGCGAACGTTGAGTTGTATCCGGCGCACACCATCGCGATGTGTATGGTCTCACATTTTTGCTTAAAAAAGAACGACGCTGGCTTAGAATATTCATAAGAACGCCCCACGGCCTCAAAGATTAAAAGTTGCAATAAAACAGAAAGCTGCACATGCAAATGTGCTATTTGAAGACTAGCATCGTTCATAGAATTTTCATTTTGCTCTCTTTACCTCGATATGATTACTTTCTAATCGTAATTTCTCGAGGTCGGGCTCTTCCACGGGCAAATTCGCCTTTTCTACGTCCACGGACGAGCCCTGTCTCCCATCGAGTTTGAGGAAACCGATCTCAGCGGAAGGAACTATAATAATATTGTGTCAATAGCGAGAAAAAATGGAAAGATGGCGCGAATATTTACCATTTAACAATAAATACAAGTAGAAAATCGTCGATGGTATTAAAATGGCAAACAAACATCCTAGCCATGATCGAGCCATTGTAATATGACAGACATATTTTCCAACACGTAGAATGATTAGGGAATAAATGTTATCGTATGAATGCTGAGACCTATGAACACAGATCCGAATATAATCACCAAAAGTTATAATTTTGTATAATACTATCCGTAGAAATTTTTATAAGTCATTTTGTGCATTTAGAAATATGATAAAATTTGATTTTTGCACTTAAAATTGTTTTATAATGTTCACCGAAAAGAATAACAGAAATTTTAGACTTTGTCTTGCACCTTAAATACATATTTAAATTTTACCTACTACAAGGAAGTAAATAAAATTACACACTATTTCATGTTAGAAAGGCTAAAAATTACATTACATCTGCTCCTTGCGTATTAACCATCTGAAATATCATCTACGTTGCAGAGCTCTAGTGCGCCTTAAAATATTCAAATACAATCTTTATGCTATCCTCATAAAATCGTTCTCAAAAGAGAGACAGTCTACAATATTAAACACGAATCATATCGTCATAAAAAGTTGTCCTAGAGATTTTTAATGACGTTATATACTCAACGATCTACTGCATCTCTGTCGATATAGTTCGATCAGGTATAAAGCAAGTCATTGAAGTTCGTGATGGGCTCTGTTAAATAGTCTCAAGTCACATCGCCTGACATGTGTCGATATGACACGCACAGTACGCAAGAAAAGAGAGATTAATTGTCTTCGTTATCCTAACAACTGACTGACTAGAAAAATCGATAGTATTGAGCAGCCTGCTTAATCAATTGTGATAACTGGACGTCTACAGACACGTACCTCCAATCCCGTGACTTTTTTCCTCGACTGTCATCCACTTAAATCCATCGTACCGAAACTACTTGTAAGAACAATCAAACATCCGGTACGTAAATTTGTACACAGAAATTTCCTCGAATGCTGGCTCTCGTTCTCGTTTCAATGAATGGTTGTTATACCCCGTAACATTCGTCGTAAACCGTGCAAATTCACGTAATTACAGTTACCGAGGAATAACGTCGGAACTACACGCATCCTAAACAGCCGAAGCAGGACGTCTAACATAAATAGTTTAATCACTGGGTAACGCAGCGATAGAATTACCACTCTGTCGGGGCAACGCGACACCGAACGTCGAACAGTCGGTAAGTCGTGACTTAGTTGTCTGCTTTTGTTACGAGAGGGCAATGCTCTGCTACAACCTGAAATTAACCACGAGCGTCGACAGAAGTCGGGAGCTCTTTTCAAATTGCGTTCCATGAACCGCGTCAACTTTGGTGATAAATTGTGACTGAAACACACATCTAACGATTTTGCATTATATTGGGGAAGAAATAATGCGTGTAACTTGTGCTATTAGTTTCATAACGTGTTAATATTTGCGTTAAACAATTGTGCCGTGGTACTCAGAAAATCTGGCGTTTATACCAACGTTGGAATTACCATATCGATCGCAGTATCAAGGCGATGAAGCGGCAAAAACGAGATCACGATAGATCGTGAGTAAAGGTAACTAACGTACAATTTAAATAATCGATCGGTGTTGAAATTATGCGAGTTATGTTTTGTAATCTCTTTTTTTTATCTTGTGATAATATAAAAGTACAATTACGTATTCAGTACTTCATAGTGATTAATGGTATTACTTAAAAATTCATATCTATACATAATAAATATTCTAGTTTAACGTGTATGATTTGTATCTTTGAATATAGTTTAGCTATAAGGGGTGAATTTATATTGGCTATCAGAGTAAGCAATTTGAAAGCAAACTATTAAGTATCTCTAATACTGTTTTTAGAAACTATATGATTATGTTTTGAAATGAGGAATGACAAAAATATAATGTAGGGTGATATGAAAGAAATTATAAAAAAGATATAAAAATACATGTAATACTACTTAGTTGATCTCTGTTGCTTTGCTCATGTAAGCAGTAGGTTCTTCTTCTCTAATTCTCTTTAATCTTTGTAACTCTGCACTTCTTTGCCTATAAAAATGTTTTAAATATGTTAGTACCAATGGAATTAGAATCTCAGTAAATATGTTTATGATTTGTACAACAATACCTTTGTAGTGCTTCGTCCTGTTCTCTCTGCTGTTTTTGTTTCTTTAGAAGTCTGACTCCCACAAAAACTATTAGCAGTATAATTGGAACTAGGCAAGCAAGTATTATACCACTTGTAATACCTGCTTGACGAGAACTATATTCCTGTTGACCTGTGGTTTTCAATGAAATTTATGGTATTAATAAAAACAGAGTTATAAAAATATTTTATAGTTATTACACTGATAGATACATTCAAGAATAGTTATTGGATAGTTTAGAATTATAGTTTCATAAATGAGCAAATAAAACAGGTTGGAGGATAAAAGGATATAAACATAAAGGAAACGATGAGAGTAATTCTGGTGGAAATTTCCATTCCACTATAATGATACTAACCAGATTTTGAAACATTTTAACAATTTTTTATAGTATGTGCATGTGGAATAGAAATTTCCAGAACATTTAAAGGTATAAAAAAATTTATTGAATCATATTTTTACATTATTTAGCAAGCATTTTATACAGTCATACTACATTAAACATTGTCGTTAACTTCACAAATCTGTAACTGCATCTCAATGTTTATTAAGTAATACGCTTTATAAAGATATATGCAACTCATTTTTGATTCAATCATATAATACATGTAATATGTAAAATATTATTCAATGAACAGAATTCTGTAGATGGAAAACATTTCTATTCCACAGCAAAAGCAGAAAACATAATTTATATACATATTACAAAAGCAATTACAGCATAAATTAAAATCTTCCAATACTGTTTCATAATATGAAATTTTATCCGTTATTTACAATGTAAAATTTTGTGCAAATGATATTTAATTATGCGCGAATTCATATGCGAATTATGCCAGAAGTATAGATGCAAATAATCATGGTGAATTTGTCATGGAAGAGATGCTTCCAAAGATGTAATGCATAAACGATGAACTCAGTTGGCAAATATGCCATGGAAATTATTTAAAAATGTATCTCTGGAATTGATATCTATCAATTACTTCATACGTCGCTCTCTTTAGAAGGACTTGCAGTTTTTCTAATAGGATCTGTCATACTCCTCTCCGAATCTGTAGGAGAGTTGGGCTCTTTCAAGTCCCAATCTTTGTCTTCAAACTCAACATCTGATCTATTCGGCAGAGGTTCGTGTGTATAATAGACCCCGTCAAAAGTATAAGGTTTCTTGGAACTGCTTGGGGCAGTACTAGTATCGCTAACAGGTGAAACTGCTCTAGGTTTCTTGGTACTGCTCTGTGTAGTACTAATATCGCTAATAGGTGAAACTGCTCTATCATCTGCTTTTAACGGTGTAGTCTGTTTTACCAATGTCGAATCATTATCGATGGCAGACTCGCGCTCAGAATAACGCCACGATTTTACTGAACTGCTTCGTTTTTTATTCTTTCTGATGTAAAGAAAGGCGGCCACGACCAATCCTATTATGGGAATAAAAACGGCGCAAATAATACCCATTGTCGTCCATGCTGTACGCTGGGTATACTCGATCTGACCTATATTCACGTAATAGCAAATCATTTTTATTTTGCTTTTCATGCCTACTGCAGCTAGTTATGATATGGTATCATTGCATTAGCATTCTCGATGCGTGAAACGCAATCGTTGAAATTTGAAATAAGTCTTGCGAGGTGTGGAAAATGATTCTTGAAAGTTGCAGATAGGGAAAGAGAGAAAAAGCGAAGGATGATGGCGTGAATAGTCAAATGCACAGAGTGCATATAAGTTGTAGGTGGAAATTTTGTTTTTCTTGAATCCAGTCTCTAAATCTTGTACCTACAATGTATATGCACTCTGAATGACACACTGATACTATGTACATGTATATACATTGCTTAAAGTAATTAGAGGATCACTAGTAGTATTTGAATAAATTACCCTTTACTTCTCAAGCAAATGTTATTTGGTAGATTATCCAGATTAGTGATTCCCCGATTTCTTCGAGCAGTATAGATTTCTTCAACGTTGCATACCATAGAATTAAAATTATATTTCAAATACTTACGTAGACACTCTGTGTATCCGTACTCAGGAACATTCCAACGGCCTTCTGGTGTACAGACACGCCTTTGATCACCAACTAGTATAAAGTCCTGATTGCACTCGAAATTGACTTTGGTTCCAGGTGTGAAGAAGAAATTGCTCTTGTGTCCGAAACGCGGGGTCTCCAACACACCGCACGATGTCACTAAAAGATGGGAGTAAATCAGTTATCGCAACAATAATTATTAATTGTTCAGACCTCACTTGCAAATTTCTAGGTAACTCACCTGGTGGGCCAGAGTTAATGCTTCTTATTTCCGTATAAGTGCTGTAATAATTCAGGGTAAAGTGAGCCAAATCCCGGTTAAGCGACATCGCGTAGTCGTATTGGCATTGATACGATAACTCTCCACAAAGTTCGGCAGCTCGTTCTATATCGTTTGTCCTGTAATTGAGATAAGCCATGTTAAAAAACTAACTCTGTATTTATCTATCGATTACGAATAGAGCGATAGGCACCTGTTAGGTGGCAATATTTCCGCAGGCGTTTTCCTCCATTCGGGCTCGAAAGTTCTATTAGCATAGTAACTTGCGGTCCTCCCGAATTCTCTGGTGAATAAGGCACCTCCTTTGTCCTTGTCTTCTTTATCTTCCAACATCCAGTGTATAGCGAAGTCTTTGTGGAGAGCCTCGAAGTGGTTCAAGTTAGACACAGGCACTTGCTGTCCATCTGGACTCACCATGTCATCTGAGATATCGAAGTTCCATTTACCCAAGAGTCCTTTGGTCTTGTTCTAAAACAGTTGAATACTAAAATATGATACTATTCGAATGTGACAGAACACATACATACTAGATGTGAGAAAAACCCATACCAAGTAAGTCCAAGGTAAATAAACCCTAGCTGTCATGAATCCTTGGTTTTCAACAACCTCTACACCAGCACCAGTATCGAACATGATGATGACTTCGCTCTGATTCAGAATATACGTAGGTGTGTAAACTACCACGCCAGGGAAGTGTTGGAACTTGATAGATTGTCTGTCGAAATATACTCGTCGATTATCTGCAAAGACGTCGAGTCGGTACCTCCACTGAGAATGTTTAGGCCTTACTCGAACTTCTATGGGGAAACTGTTATTTCCTTTCGCTATGGAATAATATAAAGCATTTATTAAAATGATCCTTACGATACTCAAATTTCTAGCACTGTGTATCACTCACCTACTATAGATGTCAGCTGGGTGGCTCTAACTTCGCCATACACATTGTCAGGCAATTGCTCGAATCTGGCTTGAACATCGAGCTTATCCTTTGCATGGTTAACCCGCAACAGAACGAATTCTCCCTTTCCATTGAACGTGTATTCTAAGTTATCGAACGTGACAATGTGAGGATCACCGAATACTGTCGCCACTGCGGGTGATTGATAAGCAACACAATCTTGGCTTGGACGTCTCTCAAATCTGTACGTTTCGCAACCCACTGCGTGCTCCTCTTGCCACATACAGCACATGTAGAAAGGTATTATGTCGTGGTACCAGTGGGACAGAGTGGGTACTTTATTGGCTTCGTCCCATGGATAGTATCCCAGGTTGTGGGACCTATGTGGACGGGAACCCCATTGTTGATCGTAGGTCAACATCAAGAATCCATTTCTGTCGTAGCAGCATTGTTGCTCAGAGCCATCCATACTGTAATCGAAATAGGAAACTTAATTAATTTCATTTTGCATACTTGGCCACCCAGATGTCTTCTGCTTGAGGACTTCGATTCTGAATATCCTCTGAAATTACTTACTTTGGTGCGCCCGTTCTCACACAGTGATACGCGTGCTCGTTGTACATACAATCTATGTTCGAGTCCTTATCACAGTCGTAATCTGGCATGAATCGACCCTTATCGGTTAGCGCATGTTTCAATGTGCAGGGACAAATGGATACTTCTGCAGCGAAGTTCTTCAAGTATCTGTCGTTCATGATCCACCTATCGCAAAGTCGCTGAGGCCACTTTGAGCCGTACATTCTTTCCCATTGTGGACCAAAGTACCAACCCAATGGGACAGGTCTACTCCACAGGCTTCTGCAAAGATTTTTCAGAATATTATTCACCAATAAGTTTATTTATTGTTTAGTTTTAGTTTAAAATATTGTTTTTATTCGTAGTTTACTTACGGTGTGATGTTCAAACTAAAGTACTGATTTGGCTCTGTCAAATTGAGTTGAATGAATCCAAAAGTCATGTCCTGCTGGTAGGGATTATTCTCGTCTCGGTATTTAGCAGGTCTAATGATGTAGTAGCCGAGATTCGTATACGCTTTCTACAGTTTTATTAAGAGTATTTATCAGGACTGCATCAAGTAATTTGGTAGAATATGTAATTAAAAATAAGGAATTTCTTCTGCAACCAACCTCTAGAACAGTAATGTACTCGAACTCAGGAGTGGTCTTCCTCTCGCGGTATCCCCACAAAGATATTTGCACGCCTGCATTCAAATTGCTGGTCAAGTTATACCGATCCCACGTGATTTTGATTTCCGCTGGCTCTCGTTCGTGGACGGAAGATCCAACGAAAATTTTCTCAGTTGCTGTGGCTGGGGTCTCTGAAAAACATTATTTTTTAACGATGTAACTGTGTAATATGTTCAGTAAAGTAAGTCTTACCAATGAAGTATTTTCCCCTCCAGTTGTACACTTTGCTCTCCCCAATGCTGACTCCAAGACGAATGTAGCCTTGCGCCTTGACGAACGGCTGGACACAAACCGCGCGATTTCTATCGATCACAGTACCCTCCACAACCTCAGTTTCAAATCTGCATCGAATCTTTTCCGTTTCGTTGAAACAGGGACCAGTGATGTTGACGATCGTACCACCTAACATGTTTCCACTTTCGGGCGCGAACACGAGGGGTAAATTTGTTCCAGCTGTAATACACGTAATTGTATGAAGTATTAGATTTATTTTATTTTTTTTTCTTTTACGAAATATTGCTCTTTGACCTTACCGATATCCTTGTTGCAAGTTCCCAACATGATCTTCTCGTCTATTCTAAAAATATGACGTCCTGGGAATCCATTTGCCCACCCTCTTCCAGTCAAGTCGCGGATCGTCGACATTTGAGAGTAAGGCTTGTATTCGTAACTTTGCGTTCCATTTCCACCGTTAAAGCCGACCTAAAATCAAAGTATTCGCGGTAATGTAACATTTTATCCTACTTTGGACAGATGTATCTCTACTCTCAAGTTTTACATAAAATCTTAAAAAGGTCAATTGCAGTGTTCAGTTATAAGAATCGTATTAAAATCTCGATTTCTCTCTCTTTTTCCTCTAGTTCAGATATCGAATTGAAGAATGCGGTTATCTGTTTGACGGAAGTTGTGCTTACGATAAGTATTGCGACTTAGCAGTGACTCACATGGTGTAGAACACATCGAATAGGTAATTTTTCTCGCGAAGATAAAATAAAAAAGTTAGTTCTAGAAATTTTGAACAACTTTTCTAAAGATTTTAATGCATTCTAATGTTTCTTCTTTTAATCGATTTATCTAATGCCACGCTCACATTATTATACAAACCAGTAATAGTGAATTTGAAACTTACGTATGCTGGAACACCACCCTCTCCTCCACTAGTATCACCACCAGCTTCCGTGTGACTGGTCCACTGGATGTTCAAATAATTGAATATAGCGTACGTATATACTTCGTCTGTGACCAGGACCATTTGGAAAGTGTTCGTTTTAAACAGAGAATTATCGATACCACCCGCGAAAGACATGTTCTTCCACGTGATTATGGCAGCATGTTTGGGATCGAAACTATCAGAGCCAACGATGCCCTCGCGCACATCCCATTTGATACGCTCTCGCATTTCGACACCAAATTGATCTTTTCTTCTTTGCAAATCTCTTTCAAGTCTGAAATATTCGATGAATCGCTAAATCAAATCTATGTTCTATCATTGTGTCAGAAGCTTGTCGTATACCTAAAATATACTCCCGGTTTCCTTTGATCGATGTCAGTCGGTCTCAGTGATCCTATGCGACATTTGCTGAAGAATATTCCAATGAAACTGGGATCATTCTGTTTTGGCCAGTCTTTCACTGGGAAGACTAGAGGGTAGGTATAATGCACGGGTGGATCGCTGAATTCCAAGTATCCATTCATGGATACCTAATTACATAATTTTTAAAAAGTACATTAGCAGGTCTGTTACTATTGGATATTAACTTAAGCTTTAAGAAATAAACAGTAATAGTCATAAAGAGGAGGAATGAAGACTATGTTAAACAACGTACTCTTGTGTAATTAAATCTAAATCCATAGAAAGGTAGTTGAAAGTTGAAGTTCTTGTGGATTTGGGGTGTCGATGACTGAATGTCAGTCTGATAGTCGCCACGATTATTGTCTCCGCCCTTATCGAAGTACCAGTACATGAATTCCGATCGAATTTGCTTCAACCTCAACTCGGTTATAGCATAATTGGCGACCGAATCTTCTGAGCGCGGGGCGTACCTGTTCGCTTCTGGCGAATCTGAATCTACAAGTACAGGCAAATTTTGATTTTTTATATTTACCAATGTCCATGTTGTTGTATATTCTTATAATGATTCCATGAAGTAAATTTCTATGTTTACTTCGATATTGAATTTTCGAAAAAAATCAATTTTTCTCTGTTTTAAAACAGAGTCATAAGGAATGTTTTCAGTTCTGGTATTAAATATAAAAGGAAGGTTGGAGTATGTGATATTCATTACGAAAGTCATAGCAATATAAATCCAATGATTCATCTCCAATTCACATTACAGTGAGTAACTGATAAAGAAGATAAGATGTGATTCGTTAGTTGGACTATACCGCAAACAATATGATGGACGGATATACTTCATGAATGACGATATTGATGTTAAAAAATGGATAAATTGCTGTTAATGCAATATTCATGAACATAAAATGAAGAAAGCTGAAAAGTCGAAATGATTCAGCGCTTAATAGAAAAAAAATAGTGGTCACGCCCAGTCGATATCGAAACACTCACCATATCTCACATAATTCTCACTTCTTTCCTTGCCCATTCTACCAGAAATACCTTCAGAAATAATTATGTCTTCCTTTGGTTCGAGTTCTGAGTTCTTCTGGGGGTCTACTCCTTCCCTCTTTTCTTCACCACGATTATGTTCATCTTCGTTGAGGTCCTCCACTTCCAAGAGTCTTTCTGGCGACTTCTCCAATGGTTCCTCATGATGTTCATCGTTGTCCGTGTAAAGAGATTCCTTGTTCTCTGTGGATTTGGTTTCGTCCAGTCCAAATGCGCTCTCGAATGTTTCCGACTCGATTTGGGCCGATATCCGGGTTACCAATAAGAACAAGAGGGAACAGAAGATAATGATGGATCTTGGAGATCCAAAGATGCGGCTGAGACGAATCTCATTCCGCATTTTTGAAAAAATGAGGGTAGGTGAACCGATTTGTCTAACACGCTCAAAGATACTGAGGTTTCATTTCAGGTAACGACTCGTGATAACGGCACTGATATCAGTTATTATGATAACGCGTTTATCTCCTTACTACAGGTGGATAAGTTAACATGAAAACCTGAGCGAATGAAGCGGGTAAAGGGCTAGTGTCCCACATTCGAAAGGGCGTGTGCGCTCTTTAAATAAAAACACGAATGGACTCAAACTGTTTAAATGGTTTGCTTTCGTGCACAGTTTAGTATAGTTTTTATTGCAGTCAGTAGTAAAAAGCACCAAAGTTTATTTTTTAGGTAAGATGTTTATTGTATTTCTGGAACGACGTATTATTTACAAAAGAAATGTGTTTTTCTTTTTTATGTGATTACTCTCAATGTGTGAAGAAAGATTGTTTTGCATTTAATCGCGTAAGTAATGCGTTTTACAATAAAACATACGCGGTATGTAAAAGGGGCCATTGCGCGAAAAGAAATGTTAGAAAATGATTTCACAATTCTAGACTCTATAAAGATAACGAAATTATATGAATAGAATAAATCGTAGATAAATGATAAAAGGAATTTTTTTCAACACTACGTGTAAATATTTTATGTACTTGCTCTAAAATTGCACGAAACGTAATTTTGACGAATATTTACTAAAATACTAAATATAAATCATCAAGCTTAAAATGTACGGATGTATAAATGCATTGTATGATAAATGTACAGATGAATACTAATATACTTAAACCATGCAAAACTGCATTTGTCTTTTCATAAATTTGTTCATAATGCTTTTCCAATCTTTCATCCCAATAGTCAAGAGACTGTTTGAAAAACCTTAAAAGTAGATTTGTTTTCTTTTCCTTTTTTCCCCTTTTTTTGTACTGCAATTGTATCTTGTATACCGATATTGTCATAAAGGTTTCATAAAGAAATTATATTACATATTTTATGTTGCACAATATTGTAAATAGTTTCGATTAATAGCATGTATCACAGAAGAAGAAACCTACGAAAGACTCAAATTCGAGGATACAAAAAAATGCACAAATATGAAAAAATGTTCCTATAGTTTCATTTTCTTTCAATTAGTGATATTCATGATCTACAGCGGTGATTTGAATGTAATATTATGGATATGAACTATACGCTTGATCATTAAGTGAAACATTATTTATAACATTTTATTTTCAATGAAATAATCTGTTCCGACTGAGACGTGATAGTTTTTGTTTTAACATTACGAGGACGACGAATTATCTCCATTACTGTCTAGATATCCTCCTGAACCGTTCACGACAAATGATGTTCCCAAACCGTATAAATGACCACAATATTTCGCATCGTCAATGTTGTCTTCAAAGAACATCTGAAACAAAAATTGTTCATTATATTTGGTACGAAATATCAATACCTGATTTTTGTGTAACTGTCATCTTACTTCTCGCATCTTAAAGAAAACCATTCCCGTAAGTAACGAATCAGATCCAGCTTGATGTTGCGGTCCAACTCTCTGAATTTCCAACTGTTCCGCTACCTCCTGTAAGCCTCCTTTCAAATTTTTGCAAGATTTCATTAAGTACTGTATAAGAAAGATCACGTATTAGAATTAGAGTAGAAAGTATAGTTCCTATTACAGAAAATACGTTTTCGGACTCCTAAATCTTCGTGTACACTTACTTTTACATCGTATATAGTTGGAAAATATATCCTAAGTAGTTCAAAAAATTCGCTTTCCTCTTGTGGTAAATTTTGGTCGGTAAGAAGCTTGAGTAGGTAACCAAAGTCATAGCCAGAATGAAAAGACAGCCATTTTATGTCGTCAACAAGAACAATTCCCGATGTCATCAAAAGTTCAGCGAAGTCTAAAGGATCAATACCTTCTTCTTCGTGTTTCTTGAATTGTATACCACTGTTTTGCAGCATGTCTATACTGTCCTGAGCATACATATCTTCTCTATTGGAAAAAATAGATTGTGGTACTATCTCACGCTGTTTTTTAATGTAGGTATTTTGCGTAGTTCGCAATTGAAACTTACTGTAAGTTGAATTTGAAGTTAAATTGCCACGTCGTATAACTACCCCCAGGTGTGTTTCCCGATTCATCAAGAAATGTAAGACCGAGTTGAATAATTCGTAAAAGATCTACATTACACCGTAACAACTGATACTGGTAATCAGCACTAGTCCTAAATTCACCTGTAATATAAAATAACACATTATACTACAAATGTTTATTGTAAAGACAGTTTATTATGTTATTATATATTATATCTTACCAATGGGTCTAGCTACTACTCCAGGAAATTCAGTGTCCATTGCAATGTACTGATATTGTTGTACAACCTGACGAATTGTACGAAATTCTTCTTCGAGATTATGTCCCCAAACATCTCGTATTCCGCATTCTTCATTACTGGGCATAGTCGCCCCACCCTTCTGCTGCCCTATAGGGTTATTTCCTCCTGAAAAGTTGTTCAAAACCTCAATATTATTTAGTATAAAATAAAAATTAATGTCCTTATCTATTACATACATTACACAATACTTAGTTTTACAAGAGACCACTGCACATTGTGTGTTATTAACCCCTTGGGTTTTCATGACGAGTCTGATGCATCCTATTTGTATGATATTGCGAACTAAGCAAAACCCAAGGGGCTAAATATTACTTTGAAATCATTTTTGGTTGGTATTGTCCACATAATACATATTTCAAATGCCTTGAGTAAGTATTAGTTCTTGAATAAGGGAAGAATAATTGTTAGCAATATTATTATTTAACTACAGACCAACCACAAATGAGCTACAGGACTACAGATAAGAAAATATAAATCTTGAAATTGATCTATAAAAAAATATAATGAGTGTAATAGCTAAGAATTTATTTATAATGCTCCAAAATTAGTATTTTTCTTAGTCTATCCTATAAATTGAGTATGGTCAATACTATCTGCGTTTATTTATCATTTTAAGAATCTTATTTTAGTTGGAGCAAAATGTATAGATAATTATCATCTTACAGAGCCTACATAATGGCTCATATAACTGCACCTTCTAGTATCTGTGCATTCTTCTGAAATTCTCTCAAAGCGCACACCTTTTCTTGCAGCAACAGCGACTGTATATTTCTTGGGAACTTCATTGCATGTTCTAATTTACTCTACTACTTTCAAAGAGGACTTGAATTATGCAGTTCTTCTGGAAGAGGATGTTTTCTCCTAATTTCATCCACACAAATCCAAAGTACTCTATCTACTGTGCTTCACAGTTCCTGCAATGTGTATGTGGCACATTCATTATTTAGAGATCATAAATTTGCGTTTCACCTTTGGTATCCATTATACAATTGTCATTAACTTGAGCAAACAAGCATCAAGTCCAACACCTCTCAAGGCCTGATTCTAATGAATTTTCTTATAACTCCTATTGATACAACTTGTAAACTTCATACAAAAATTACATAGGAAACAGTACTGTTGTATGAAAATCAAATATTGTTTTTAAATTATGAGGTATTTGATACGTACCGGTAGCTGAGGGCATAAGGTTAGTTATTCCTGTTGTCACCGGGGCTATTTTTATGTTTGATTCCCACCGTCACAGCTTTACCTCCTTCATATCACTGCAGACATACATACAAATGTTACCACCAAACAAATAATTTCTTTTACATAATGCACGTGTATGATTTCGAAAACACACTTTGTACATGTTACGTGATTGTCCTTTCTATGAATAGTATTCAAATTTGAAGTCAATAGTTGCAAAACAAACATTATAATTTGAAGGTTAGAAGTCCGTGTAAACAAGTATTGCTTGTCACATAGAATATACGGTAAATATGAAATAAAAAATGTGACACTAGCGTGAAATATAATAGGAGAAAATATTTAAACAATAAGGAATCACCTCGTGGAGCGTCAATAACTAAAAAAAAACGTTCAAGTGCAAAATAGGTTATGTACTACGGATAAACAAAAACAGTTTGTTTGAGTGAGTATGAGAGAAATAAATATCTTGATGTACCTCCTTGTGTGCTCGTTTCTCCGCCTGACGTTTTATTGTGTATTAAATGAAATGAAAGTTTACAAAATAATTATCGCGCTTTAGAATCTTCTGTCACACACTACGAAACAGGTTAAACGAGTTTCCAAACTCAAAGCAGCAATTCTCTCTATATAATATCTGAAGTTAGAGCGCCAAAATCGCTAGAGTGGATCTCTTCGCGATTCGTGGCATAGACACGAACAAAATAATACATCTAGATGAAACACCTTATAGACTTTGATGCCCACAGCTCTACTGCTGTACCGACCTTCTTTTTAGCATTTTTCCTGCCACAGACACAAGCTATTCAACTGTTTTTTCTAACATATTCAATCTGTACAAATATATATGAACTGGAATAAATTTTTTACCGGGACAACGCATCACGGAAATGCTGAAAACGAGGATGAAACGGAAACGGAAGATGAAGAGGAAGTCACCGATAGCAATGGAACCGTCTCGACCGACAAAAGATCACATTTCCTTGGATTAGGTTTCCATAAGTTTCCGCACAATCGTTTGTCGCTACGGTGCATTAAATCTATATTTTTGACGATTAACGCGGCAACATTTGTAAGTAAGCGATATAATAAGTAGAACATCGATATTTTATAGACAGGAAAAGTCAGAGTTATAAAAATCAAAGCTTGCAGGCATCGTTGGTGTCGTAGCGTCAGTGTGGACTCTCACCGATGATAGAATAATGTCGAGATTAATTGGACAACGTTTCTTTTTAACGGTATTACTGCTTGTGGGTCTTGTTGCTTCTCTTGCATCATTACTTGGAATTGTTGCGCTGATAAGAAAAAAGAGGAAATACTTGAACACCGTAGGTCGCACTTTGCGAATACTAATGAAATATTAATTTCTTATTAAGAGATAGGTGAACGTTGCTTCGTTGCAGTATGTGTTGTGTTACATGTTATTCCTGGTTATTATGTTTGTCGGTGCTATATTGAGCTTCTGGATTTTCGATTATATTACACAAAAGGTTCAGAATGATATGTTCACAGCTATTGAAAGTTATCAGTCTACTCCGTCAAGCAGAAACGCGTGGGATAATACTCATACATACGTAAGAATACAATTTCTATTTAGCAAGCTGCAAAATATCTAGCCTTTTACTTTACATTTTTCTTTCACACCCTTCAGAGGTTGATCTTAAGAAAAACTGTATTTTAGCTGAAATGCTGCGGAATTAAATCTGCAAAAGATTGGGCTAAATATTACCTCAGTATTCCGAAGAGTTGTTGCGCGAGGTCCATGGAAGAAGTAAGTTCTTTTGCTTGATACTTACCTGACCCTTACTTGACCATTGCTTGACCCTTGCCTAAGCATTTCTCAGCCTTTATGTGGCGCTTAAATTTCATTGCCTGACCTTTGCACCTGACCTCTGTCTTGTTTACTACTTAAGCTATACCTGACTATTATTTTACCTTTGACTATTATCTCTTCCTTACTCAACCCATTTGATCTCTACTTGGGTTATTTGAACTTAACATGACTGTATTACATATATGGCAGAGAATATAACACTGAAAGAAATATATTATTATACTACTCTTAAATAGATTCAAGTTCATTAAGAAAATTAAATTGCAGTGTATACAAATGACAGAAATCCTTGCTTTCAAACCCGGCTGTTTGAGAAACGCCGTGCTTCTGCTCAAGTCACACGTCCAAGCAATAAGCATATCAGCACTCTTGATCTTTCTTGTTGTAGTAAGTTATCAGTGTCTCCTTTTACAAAATCGATGACCGCATGAGCGATCCTCCTTTCAGTTACTGAGCTTTCTTCTCGGTCTCTGCATCCTTGGCAGGACCAGACTCCATCAAGTTGAAAACTAAAACTGCACTCATCAACTGTTCGATAGAACGAGGACGAAGGTGAACGAGGATCAAATGTGAGAATGAGAGAACTCGCCGTTGAAACGTTTTCCCGCTTTTTATTATCATATATAGATCATATATTTTTTGAAAACACTTAATATATTGTACTTATGATAGTAATATTGTAATGTTCTGGACATGCTGGTTGGATCTCGTGACACTCAATTCGAATGATCGGCTCCACACGGATCTCATCGAAGATAGGGGAAAAATACAGTTATAAAAATTATCTTTGATGACCATCGTTCGCTTTCATCCTCAAAGGGGTGCTCGAGTGAGGCTAGATTCACGGAATCGATACCAGGGGGCAGAGTACGACGAAACGGTCTGGTACGCCTCTTGAATCACCTTTCATTGCGAGACGTACTATCAATAACATAACAATTCGTCGATCGAAATACGGATCTGTCTTTATCTCTCCCATCATCGGACAGGTACAAGAACTTATGCTTGCACCCGTTCCGCCATCAATTCATTAACTAAAATCGTCTTTTTCGCATCTTTACCATTTTATACATATACATTGGGTTGGTCCTTATTTTTCGATCTCCAAATTTTTTCGGTTTCACCCCCTAAAATGATTTGTATATGAGATTTTGCCAATAAAACTTTAGGGCCCCAGAGTACGTTTTCTCTTTATCCGATCTTATTTTTTTTAACGAATTCAAACTATTTTAGAGGAAGAAAGTAAAAAGAATTCGGCAAAATTTGTATCGCTATTTACATGGTGTTCAATAACAGGTGTCAGAAATTTTAAGGGGTGACTCTAACCGCTAAAATAAGATAATAATTAAAAATGGCGAAATTGTGTGTGAAACTTTGTTTCCGAATTATTATTAAAATGTACTTAAAAGGCGTTTTAAATGTGTCTAACTTCGAGTTCATTCCACTGCCTGTGTGCATTAATAAAGTCAGACGCAGTGAGGCCAGTAGAATAAGGCAAATCAGACACATTTCATGCATATTCCAAACACATTTTCAACAATAATTATCAATTCAGCCACAAAACCTCAAACGCAATTTTGTCATTTTTAGAAATTCGTTGAATCATCATTTAAAATTTTTAACATCCGTTGTTGAACACCCTGTATAGCTAAGGACCACCCTAGTACACATATACACCTGCGCGCACGTCTCATTGTGTTTCGTGCGATGTGTCGTGACGACGCATACAGTATACACACTGATGATTGTGTAGGGGATGAAGGTTTGGGCGCATCTCAGGCAGGTGTTCTCCATCCAATTACAGATATATATATTATATCATAGCAAACATCGTGACTATTTACAATAAATACAGTCGATTAGATTATATATATATATATATATAAATAAAATATATCGTATCGTTAGTTTAGGTTTTACAGCAACACGTGACAGTAAACAATTAGATCAGCGGCGAAGTAGCGTAATTCTACTTAAGGGGTAGTGGTCGTAGTAGCTGCAGCATGACTTCTTACTCCGCATCCATTCGCTCACCCCTTTCTCTCTATCGCTCTCTATTGCACTCTTACGAATATCCCCATTCACACACATCTTTATTATTATTAGTTTCTTTGTATCTCTTTTCTCTTTTTCTCGCAATATATCACTCTCTCGTTCGTTCGTGTGCTCAAAACTTCTGTGCCGTTCCAGATCTCTTCGCTTTGCGGAAATTCGAGTATTCCCACCACCGTGGTCCGACGGATTTCACCCCTTTTCCGACCCATAAATCCATCTCTCCCGGTTCTTTAGTAATAATTAATACAATCGTAGCAATGATAATAATTAATAATCGTTCATTTTACTCCTTCGAACTTCCTCTACCCCGTTAATTCCAGAAGTATTTATAATTATTTATATATTTATTTATATATGTATATATATATTTATATTCATATTTATATTTATATTTGTATATTTAATCGTCGTTCGTCCGCGGTCAAATAATTCCTGGGAGGGTTGAACGCGTAAAAACGGTCACTGCGAAACGAGACGAAACTTCACGGAAGTCAGAGAGCGAATTCCCACTCGTTCTCGTTCACTCTTCCTGTTTCGCTTGTTTATCTCTTTCATTTTTTTGTTTGCTTCTACAGTGTAATTAGAACTCGAAGAGAATAAGCTTGGGACTGTTTTCGCGACCCTGCACGGTTATCGTTCATCTTGAACCGTCAATTGCTCAAGACGACCACTAATCTCTCTCCTTTTTAATAATTTGACACTCGATACGTTTTTTTCTTCTCCTTCGTTTAAAAAATAGTCGATTCTTTGAACGCCATCGCCGATTCGATACGAATAATCGTTATTATTATACGGGTTCACGGATACGAATGAGTGAGGGTGATGGGGTGGATGAGGGTGAGAGGGGGCAGTGTAGTCGGGGCAGTGTAGGAGACAGAGTGTTTCGAAGCTGTCCGTTCGATCACCAAACGATCTTGAGGTCCGTCGTCGCGACGATACGTGTTTCTTTCGCCCCCTAATTTGTGTATTGGCAGCTTCAAATTTTTTCCCCTTTTTTTCGTCCGGAAAGAAAGATGGGGGCGAAAGAGTGAACGCCCGCCTCTTTCAGAAGACGTTAATCATAGGTGCACGCGAGTTTACGTAATATTTCTATATGTATATAAAAAAAAGTCCGCCTTCGACCTCGTTTGGACCGCAGTTTGGAGAATTGGTGTGCGCAGCTCTAAACACTCGAGGAGTTCGAGTCAAAAATACTTTACGAAGCTTTCTTATATATCTTTTTTTCTCTTCTCTTTCTTTATACATATATTTCTTTTCTGTCTATACACTCAGCAAATACGATTTCACGTTTACTCCCTTTATCCGGACGTTGAACGTCGTTCCGACGTCATGTTAATTGTTCTGTAAAATGACGTCATCTAAAGCTGTCGCAAAGTATCCAATATGTCGAGTTATATGGGGGGAATGTGGTGGAAGTACAGATCACAGTTTAATGGACGAATCTATGCTCCCAGATTATTGGGGATTTGTTGAAAAAGTTTGAAAAAAATTGAAAAACCCTAGGTCAAATATTTTTCTATTCAAAATAAATCTGAAAAATTCTTATAGATAATCATTTATAATAAATGAATCGTTTCATCACAAAATCGAGTCCATTCAAATCGCACCACGTTGCTATATTGGCAGAACTACCCCCACTCCACACATATCGAGGCGGGGCAAAGCAGTGCGAGAGTTTACTCAATTTCAAATTCAAGAAATTTTCACAACGAAATAGAAAATTTATCATTGTGAATATTTGTGCAAATTCAAATTATCGTAGATACTAGTGAGCTACTTAAAATTAAATAACTTTACTTTTGGTAAATTTGGATGCTTTTCAGTAACAAAAGATCCACGAACTCTACTTACTGAAATCTCTAGTTCCATTAAATTTAACTGCAATTACTTTTCCAAAATATCTCAATCTATTGGTGCATAGATTCACCTATGAAGTTTGTGAGCTGTACTTTTATTGCAATCCGTATTAACATTCGAATTAAACGCGGGAAAATAACGCGACTGTCCACGTGGGAACATGGGAAGATAGGGAGGGACTGGGTGACGTCTAAGTAAAGGGGATGATGACTCTTACAGTTAATTGGACACAATGAGGGTGAGTGGGATAGCGAGGGCTGCTGCTAAATAATTTCCTTACGCGTACGTATATGGCGTTCCAGTACACAGCGAGAAACGATCGGTTACCGACCAGCGTTTAATTTTGGATATACACACTTAGTTATTTGGTGAAGAAACGATAGTGTAACGTTCCGTTATTCATATCCAGCAAGCACGAATATGCATATTGTGTAATACGTATTAATTACCGACAACGAGCTCGTCCACTTGTTATAATTAAACAGACACAGAGACAGACCTCTGCCCAACCTGTCATTCTCGCGGAAAATCGTTTTTTTTTTTTTTTAATTTTTTTTTTCTTATCTCTTCTATCGGATCCTCGAGTTACGATAGAAAACTTCCCTTAACCGAACGATTCGTATCGACACATAGAGACATCCTCGAGGGAGTGGACGCTAGCGCTAAAGGGGTAGCGGGGGTAGGACACATCCATCAGTTAAAAATACCTTAGTCACGCTATTTAGTGTGTTCCTCTAACTAGTCACGTTCGTTACTGTCGCACCGATTCTCCTCTCACACTTGAGAAAGCACCACTTTATAGTACACCTTAAAGTCTTCTCTTCTCCATCGATAAATTCGGGAAAAATCGTATTCGAAGCGCATTTGGTCGCTTTCTTCGATCCTTTTCTCTTCTTCAGCACTACCAACATTGATTGGACGCTAATCGACCCTTTTTTTCATTTTCCTTCCGCTTCTGTAGCGCCATTCATTGTTGAGACACGCACTTGCATCATTCTTCCTCCTCCATCTGCGACTTTGTTAGCGTACCTATCGTATTTGGGAATCGAATCGTCTGTCGATTCTCCCTTTCAGTCACCTAAGTACGACTAAGACATCGCATTGGGTTGGAAAGAACATAGTGAGGTACTCGAGTCGCTCTAAAATGGTGAATAAACGGATGCTCTAAAGGGCGCCACTTTCTGCTGATTCGCAGAACTGGAGGAACCGCAAAAGATTAACCACGTGGATCCTTATTGTTCTATACAGAATATTAAGACCAAGATTCGGGACTTATTAGTGGAGCTCACGGAAGAATGCTTGAACATAGATTAAGAATTCAATTTTCTTAGAAGTAGAAGTAGTTTTTAATTTACCTACGTTTATCAAGCACTTTTCATTAGTTCAGTGAGTCCTCTCTGTTTTATAAGTCCTGTGCCTTTTTAGTACCCTGTATAGTATCAGAAAATTCCATAGAATATGACTCTAAGTCCTTGACTCCCTACTCGAGTGGACTATTTTCAACTCTTCCTCAATCAAAAGCCTCACTAAATTTCTATGACCCACAATTTGTCGACGATCGCGTCACTCTTCCTTACGCTACTGGAAAAAGTTTATACGTCAATGTAAAGCTATATATTGACTAGTTTCTCTCACTCGATTCGCCTCAACAACGAATGGCCTGCCGTCCAGAAATCTTCGTCGTCCTTCACTGCTCCTCAATCCTATAGACCTCTCAGAATCCCTTTTCCAAAATTCGATATTGTTCGTTGGGACTGTTCTATCCCACGACGAGGAACATTAAGTTTCCTAGATTCTCCTTCTCTCACCCTAGCTTTCTCCTAGGACGACGGACAAGTACGTTGCTCAAAATCGGCGATCCACAGTTTTCTTCGCGAACCGTTGATCTATAGTTCTCCTTCCCACAAACCGGTGATCCACGTAATAATCCACACCATTCGAACCCTTACACACTACACCCTATCACGTAGGTACAATATAATCATATAACGTTAATGTTTTTGGCATCTTCGAAATACACAAATAGACTTTGGTATAAAACTTTTTGATAGTGTTCAGTACGTTCGCTCGTTCTCTCTCGTCGATCCGACCCTCTCTTACGCTCGAAAATTCCTCTTTACTTCGCAATTATTGGACAGTTCTCTCCAGGAGAGATGAGGACTCGCTGGAATGCTATCTAGCAGATTTTGTCCAACCACCAGAGCTTACAGGTAGGGGCACCTCTCCTTCTGCGTCTTTTCTTACTGGATGGATCGACAGCTTTCTTCACGAACCGGATGTTGTACGGATCCTCAGCTAACTCTGGATATAATTGGGCGTCGTGGATATATTCACCCTCGTAGTTGGATGCCGAGCCAGACTTCAGGATCTCGTCCTGTTCGGCCACTATCCATTCGATGGTCGTTGGTGTGTTGGCCTTCAGGGCCTCGCGTTCTCTATGCCAGGCCTTGCGAATGGCAGTCGCTTTCGCGTGATGGAGCAGTCTTTGTTTCTCTTTCTCAGCGGTGGTGCCGTACCTCAAGTTCACCACGTAGCTGGCACCATGGATCTTCACGTCGATTAGAGAGCTACCGCCACTTCCGTTCTCGCTCTCGTGGGACGTTGTGTTCACCTGGCCGCCAAGACGCTTTAATTGACCTCGGTCCTCGTTGGCCCGCCAGGTCTCCTCTTTCACGAAGTAGAACGCGTCCTGCTGGGCGCTGTGCACTACGAACGTGAACGGCAGGAAGTAGGAACGATTGAACACCGATGTGAACACGTCTCCGTAGATGGCGTTTGCAGTCGGGACGCTGGAGACGACTGCCTGGCCGTCGGCTGTCCTGGACACTAGGATACCTTTGCCGAATGGAGGGTCAGAGGCTGCACCCAGGCGACTGGGTATCAGCTCGCTGGTGTCCTTCTTTAGGGCTGAACGAGGGGGCGCTGATAAGCTGACCGCGTCACCTGAGTGTCTTTGAGCGATGTGGGCCAGGAAGCCTGATTGTACGCCTAGGTTCCTAGTTCTCTTCTTCTTGCCGAAGATAGAGGTGCTTGGGCCGAGGACTGGTGGAGCTAGGCTATCTGGCAGTTCGTTGGGGAATAGTTGAGGTGCGAGGCTCTTGAGGTCGTAACCCAGGTGAGAGAGCCATGATATGTGATCTGAAAGATGGATTTGGATTGGGTTATGTATGTGTTTTAATTGCTTCAAGAAATACAAATGTATACGTTTAGATTCCTGTACAGATATGATACTCAAGCTCCAACGAGCGAGTAAATTATATATAATTTACCTGTTGGTTGACTCGGTCGATCTGTGTGTCGGGCGTCCATAGGATCGTTTCCATTGAATCTATACAGATTCAAATGCGTGGGAGTGTCCACTCTGTCTAAAACATTCTCCCACAAAGGAGACATCCACAGTCCAATCAGTGGATCATACACCTTGCCATTTGGCATGTGTACCAATGATGTCACCTGAAAATCGATAACATCAATTAGTACCCCTGAACTATTAGCGAAGATTACAGACTCCGTTCCCATCTTACCTGATCTAACAGTCCTCCACAGAAGTCAACAGGAAGATATAAATACGGGTTCGAATCATAAACGATATGTCCATAGGGTGAGCGCATGATTTCCCTGATCCCTTCGCCATATTGACTGAAGATCATGATCGGAGTACCACACTGATCCGTGGCGATATAATACTTGTGTCTATAGACTTGGGCGTAGATAAGGTGTCCTCTGTCATCGTACACCAAGGACATTAGTTTACCGTCCCTTGGGCTATATATCTGGCTTACTTCGTGGGGACGTTTTTGATTGTTATAGAAGAATTGCGTTACGTTTCCATAATTGTCTTTCCTGGTGGCCAAACGGTCCAGGTGATCATAGTAATATCGCACGTCGAAACGGCCACGCTTGGTGGCACGGACTAAAAGTCCTTTAGCGTTATAATTGAACCTTTCCTCTCTGGCATTCTGCACCACTAAGCCCCTGTTGTCGTACTTGTAGAGCCCATCACCGAACTTTACGATTCTATCCATGCTATTGTACTCCATGGGAATTTTGTTCCCTCGATATGTGAGCGACAACATGTTCCCATTGGCATCATACTTGAATCCCCAAGGCTCTTGCGCTTCCACGCCAGTTAGCTGTCCATCACAGTCCCAGGTGTAGTTCTTCACATTAGTGTACGTGTTCACAGCGACATTTCGCGTGTAGGTTCTAGTCTGATTGATGCGACCACGTGAATCGTGGGCAAATTCCATTCTAAAGACCTCCAGTTGGTGGATGGTCAACGTTACCTGAGTCTCCAAAAACCTATCGTCTGTGATTCGAGAGAACAAGGCAGTGCCATCAAACACTGTGGTTTCATTGGCTTGTGGCCTGGCGATCTTGAATTGTCCTATCTGCTCCAACATGCCTGTTCTGGGACTGTAGGCCATGGTATGAGCAGGCAGGGTCTGGCCTCCTATTCTACCTTGTACGTTCACCAGTCTAAAGTTCGAATCATATTCAAATGTGAACTTGGCGTTGCTGAGACCAGTCTTGGCGCCAAAATCTATTCGTTCCTCTACCAGCAACCCAGCGCTGTATTGGTAGTCCCACATATATTCCACGTCCCGTTCAGAGTGTATCACTTCGGAAGGCAGACCACTTTCGGTGTACCTGATCTCAGTCTTCCCATCACCGTGAACCACTTCGGCCAGTTGCCCTGAACTGTGGTACCTGTACACGATACGAGCACCGTCTCCTGGGAACACAGTTTGCAGCAGGTTTCCATCGTGACTGTAGTGCTGGAGATAAGCTCTGGTACTGCCTGGTGGAGTATAGGTTACTCGGAGGAATCCAAGAGAAGCCTGGCAGGAGAACGAGTGTCTGGTCCCTGATGGAAGAATAATATGACGCAGACCTCCATCGTCATCGTACTGCAAAGTAAAGTGTCTATCACTAGCTAGGGTGATGTTAGACAGCATGTTGAAGTCGTTGTAGGTATATCGTTTCGTGCCATTCTGACTGTTCGTCACTTCGGCTAGCTGTCCATGACGATCATAGCCATAGGACTCGTCTGAAGCACCCCATTTCCAGCTCTCTATTCTATTGAACCTGTCATATGTTATGCTGAGATTGTAACCTTGCTCGTGGGGTTGCCAGGTCAAAGGCAGACCAGCTGGATCGAAGGTGACAGTTAAGAGGGGATTCCTGGCTCTGTCGTAGAAAGTTTGACGTCCAAATGCCTGCTCAAATTCCACACCAATTACGCGAGTATCGTTCACCCAGATTTCTCTGTTGAGAGTCTGCTGGAAGTGGCTAACATCGCCCACTAGATTGTATGCAGTTGTCATGGTGTTTGTTAGCTCTCCTAGAGACATCAGTTGGTAGCTCCACATAGGCAACATCTCAGCTTCCACTGGCAATGCAGCTTCCAAGAGAGGATGCTTCGTTGTTGCTGCGCTTAGGACTCTTCCACCACCGGGGAGAAGGACTTCTAGGCTGCTGTTCGTGAAGGCGACTGCTTTCTTGATCTTGGTGCCTGAAAGATAGGTGGAAGATTTATTAGATTACGAAACTGTTTTCAACCTCTGCTAGGAAATGTCTTTATGACATCCAACTCACCATCGGTAATTGTGAGTAACTTAGATCTCTCATTCTTCATTTTAAACTCAACCGTCCTCTGCTTGTCACCCTTGGATAGAGCCTGAAGTGGAGCAAACACTTTCACTATCAAACCTTCATCGTCAGACAGGTCTGAGGAGAGCGTCAGTTTCTCTCCAGTGGGTAAAATGACGTCAGTTACTCGTCCCAAGCCGTCATAATTGTATATGTACGTCTCACCACCCTGAAAGAAGCAAAATGCAGCTTTATTATACAAACTGAAATGTCAGAAACATGTTGCCATATGGTTCATCATTACTTATTCAAATATTAGTAACTTCATGTGATTTCATTTAATATTTAAAATCTTACACTTACCCCTGATCGACTAGTAAGCAGCCCAGTCGAGCCGTCATATCCAAGAGCAATCTCAGCTCTACCCCTCTCAGACAATTTCTCCAAGAACCCAACAGCCGAAATTTTCAACTCCGATTTGTGGTCCTGCGTATTCTCTATAGAACTCACTACACTGCTGTAATCCCTCAGGAATTGAATCTTGTTTCCAGCACTGTCAGTCACAGTCGACAATTTCCCAAAGCTGGTGTTCTTGCTGTATAAGAACGAGTATCTCGTCTTTCCAGATGTCAAGTCTTTCGTAGAGCTATGCTGCCCATAGCGATTAAAGACATAAACCTCGTTGGTCGGTGGGAATGGGATATGGAACTCTCCATTTTCATCGTGATTGGGTAGATAAGGTTGAAGAGCTAAAATATGTAAGCTTCCTTGATCTGCCACATGCAGGACACCGTCAGGAGAAACGGCCAAGGCAGAGATAGCAGTAAACTTGGCGTTGGAGGACAATAAAGTCTCAGTACTGCTAGTATCATCAGTGCATGCGCAACTCTCTAGCTCTTTAGTACTTGGAGTAGTATTATTGCACTCGCATTGACCACGCAGACGTTCCTGCTGTTGCCCAGCAAAGTGAGACATCTTTCCAGAGCTGTCCACGATCCTAATAGAGTTCACCTTATGGGAATCGCTCTCTGCTATGTACAGCTCGCCAGTTGGACTGAAGCCAACCGCCAAGACCGAGCCTAGGACCTCGTCAGACTTCTTCGGGTTAGTGGTGGTCGATGAATTTACATTAGCTAGATCCCCATCGTTGTTGCCATTGGTGTTGCTAGTGCAGTGCAGAGGCGTGCCAGCGACCACGCGCACTTTTAGATCGCTCGTGAGCTTCAGGACCAGCCTATCATCGATGAAGTGCAGGGAGCCATCTAGAGGACTCAGAGTTAATCCTGTGGGCCATTGTAGCTGAGCTTGGTGGGCTGGTATGGCGCCAACGCATGGAGCTGGCGACCAGTGGTTGTGGTGACCGTGATGTCCCACCAAGGTGTGGATGATACCGTGGGGATCTACTGCTCGGATGTTCCTGCCGTCCGCGATGTACATGGTCTTGTCGGCCGCGATGGCGATTCCTGGTTAAGTGCAAGGGGGTGTGGTGGGTTAGCTAATTCAGTAACTTGTTAACATGTTCACGCGATCATGTTACGTGTGATGCATGGTACTTATTCTATTTTTATTTCATGGGGGTGGCATGTGAGAGGGAAAACTGCTTAGGATGGATGAATTTTAAATAAAAGGTAAGATGCTTGTAAAAAGGGATTCTCTACCTTTTGGATGTGCTAATTTAGCACGAATAGCAGGCCCTTCGTCTCCGCAGTGGCTCTCATCACCAGGAATGCACCTTTCACCGCTTCCTACAACAGGTTCGATGTTGATGCTGGGATTCTCTACATCCTCTAATGTCAAAGCTTTCAGGATTTGGTGTTTCTCAGGGTCACTGATGTAGAGATGGCCATCGGCGGGTGAGACGCATAGATAGTACTTGTAAGACACTTGAGTCGCACTAAAGATACAAATAATAATCATTAGAAAAAAGTTTCACAGCATTAATACAAAATAAACCATTTAACATGACCATTTTAATTATTTTCAATATTAGTAAATCTTCTCATTACCTTAAAATAAGAACAGTGTAGACATTTCCTTCCGGCGTGATCCTACGAACCAGATTGAAGTCACCCACATAAATACTTCCATCGGGACCACTAGTGAGAGCCACAGGAGTCAACAATCTAGCATCCTTGGCGAGACCATCGCATTTCTCGCAGACCAGGTTCCTCTGCAGCCCAGTGCCCATTACCACCTTGACGGTGCGTGGGTACTGTTTGAAGTGCAGAGTGGTACCATCCCCTTTCTGTAGGATACCCTCGTGGAAATTGTAGTGGTGGTGGATGTCGAGTCCCCAGCCCCCGATATCCGAAATATCCACGTCGAATCCTTGCAGAGTAGCCGTTTGGGTCTCCCATATTACCGAGGGGCAAGTGGAGTGCTGATAGCCGATCAAGATTTTGGCCTGGGCCACGCCGTACACCTTCTGCTTGTAAACGTTACGTTTATTCCAGGCGAAGGTGTGAGTCAAGTTAGGGTCTGCTTCGTAGGTCTTGGCGTGAAGGGAGCCCTCGATCTCCACGTGCACATGCACGTGTGTCAGCGACTTGGGAATGAAGGGGCCAGTCAGCTGCATCCTCACGGTGGACAGGTAGCCAGCAGCTTGGCTGCTCTGGTACATCAAATGGAGGTTCGAACCCGGAATAGCGATGCTCTCTTGGACGATCTGCGAAGAAGGGTGAAACATTCGCTTGGAAATCATTACTTTAATCCAGTGGTCTATGAGAATTTTAAATCCCTTCGAAAGGGTCACCGCGACTTAGACTCGTGATGCATAATAGTTCGAGGAAGTCTGGAGGCAAGTGTCTGTTTACCTGGCTTTCGGCGAACACCAAACTCTTGCCAGGCAACCCGCCCACTTTCTCGGGCATCCAAGTACTGACGATGATCGGTCGCAGCAGCTCGTGGTCGTGCTCCAGACATGGACCATGCTCACTAAAGAGTCCCATCGATATCCCTGGGAAGCCTATTATGTTGTATGCCATAAATGGTGAGGAAGTTAAAAACAAAAAGACACTTAAGGACGGAACAAAGACGGCACACACGTTCATCGACAGCTGGATGACTGTTGCGTACAGCGTTGATGTGAGATGATAGAAGATTGATAACAAAAAGAGAAGGAAGAACAAAGAGGACAAAAAAGTGTGAAGAAACTGTCTTGAAAAACTTTGTTGCAAGTTGTGTTAAATAATCCATAATCTATTATCTAATAAAATGCACTTGTGCTAAAGAATTTTTTATGGAAGATACTCCACTCAATAAAAATAATAACAGAAGAACATCACACTGAGTATTCACATTCGTTTTTAACATAAGTACCATAGCTTCGAAAGCACAACACCGTTATGTTCGTTGGTAACAGGTCGATTACGTAACGCGCTATAAACGCGAGAAAAAAGGGGTGAAAATAAGGAAATAATATGGGCGTTTGGCGCTTACCAACAGCTGGACTCGGGGGCTCGTGAGATTTATGGGGCTCGCCTTCCTTGTTAAGAGTCATCACCACGGGCGGTAGAACTACTATTTGATTCCATGGCACGAACACGGTCTTCGTAAGGGGTTTGAAGGGGCTGCGTTGGAACTGAAGCGTCACTGCACCGCCGCCGTTCACCAGCACGTCAAACCTGATCGAGGCACGTAAATGCGTTTCAAACTGTATTCGCTTCCGGTATTAGATTCGGGGGCGGACGGTCGATCGATAGGGAATACATGAGTTTGCTCCTCCAAGGGGTTGTTTTCGATAATCGAGGGAAGATAGTCAGGGCAAACTTAGGAACTATTTCTTATCTTACGATTGCCTTGAGGATCCCGATAAATTTAAGATAGATATTTCATAGTTGGTTGACGTCTACGGTGTTTTTTCGTTATAGATTCATGACTCACTGATGGTTACTGGGTGAAGACGGATTTTTGAGGTCAATTTATATAGAGTGAGGCTAAAATAACTGACCCCCATTTTGATAGTGTATTCTACTCTTGCTACGGATGAACTAAAGTTATACAAGATAGGTGCAAAAGATCAAATTTCATAAGAATTACTACTTCGAAATTAAATTTCATTTTCTGAATCTATTTTCAATTCTGTAATAACTACTTTTCTGAACAAACAGTATAGAAAGTTTGTGTTGCTTTCACTCTCGAAAACCTTTCCTCCGCAATCAGAAAGCCAAGAAATACCATTATCCTGAAAATTAGAATTTCCCAAAGTTTTCATAAATCTAAGTAACGTCTTTCCTCGAAATACCCTTTTTACCTCAGCAACATCCACATCCCTTAATCTCCCCCATCCAAAAGACGCAACCAGGGGTACCAAAACAACTCGCGCATTCGTAACTTCCGGCTGGCGCGTCGCAAATCGGATTTGAAAGTCGAGGCAGCGGAACACGGGGCGGAAATGGTCCGATTCCGCGGCGGGGGATTTAACGTAAGCCGCGTATACGAGGTGCTCGCAATCAGCCAGCGACAAATATTCGCGTTTCACCGTATTTATCAGCAGAGTCTGTGCAATAACTGCCAATCTATCCCGGGGGTTTCGGTGTATTCATTAAAGCGAAATAGAGGCGGCTGAATACAACGCTTTCCGGCGGCGGGCCAACCTTCCTCGAGGATTACGCGACGCTCGTGTGAGTCTATGAGCGTGTTGCATTCGTCGAGGGCGACGTTTCGGCCAGCTCGCAAGGATTTCGATTCCGGCTGTGATCCCTCGTTCGCAGTTTCAACGTATTACCAGGAAAATTTCGCTAGTCGATCGACGGGACCGCGGGGTCAGACTAATCACGCATGTTTGCACGGAGTAATTAGGAAGCTTTCGACATCATTAGCTTGGGCTTTGATGTGGTTTACGGGGCCAACTCCTCCGACTCCCTGTTTCAGGATTATCCTCGCCAGGATTACTATATATATGTATATGTATATATATAGATATGTATGTATGTGTTTGTGTATGTGTACGTGTACACATACGTATCTATGCATGGATGACTGTTTGATAGAGGTGTTTCAACGTCTCGCTCCTGCTCCCTTCATTACAATGTAGCCTTGATCCTATTACGAAGGACGTCCAGGCCGACGTACGAGCGGCGCCCATCGTCGCGTGCAAACACTAATGTCACGCATACGTTTGACGCGATACGGGATAGAAGGCTACCATAAAGTGACTGTGTAACCATCTGTCCTTTTCGTTTCCCGACTGTCTGATTACATGCGCAAAGTGGGACCGCGATGGTTTCGTAATCTGGATCCCTGGCTGAGGGATTTCTGGCGAATGGTTGCTTTGAGGTGGAAGAGTATTTCTGTACTAGTTGCTGGATGTTATGATTTTATTGTCTTAAGCCTTTTTGGGGTGGTATAGTATAACCTGCATTAGAGCTACCCATTGATATGAAACTTTTGGTCAGCAATGTATCTTCCTCTTAAATACTAACTTACAATAATTAAATGTAAAATATGTAAAAAGTTGAGCACTTACCATCCATCAGCCCTGGTTAGCGTGAATCCAAACCGAGGCTCCCCATCCACGGCGACTCTGAGGCCTACTATTCCGATTCCTTGTTCGGTTACAACTTGTCCTCGCATCACCGCTACTCGACTGTTACAAATCAAAGATATATCGTGGCCTCTATAAGTCGGACCGTGTCGTTGACCCGTTGTACCGCGAAACGCTGATAACTTTTCCAGTTGTTCGATCCAATAAAAGAAAAATAAAATTCAACAAAAAATACGATCAAATGTCCCCAGAAAAAGACACTTTTCCCTCCTCTATTAAAATAAATCTGGATAAAACGATTTTGGCAAGCAATCGACACAATTATCGAATCAATTCGACTCTAGAGGATTCCACGATCCCACCCCGTGTCTCTAGCCGACGCTTTCGTAAGGCACAGACGGCGAACAATCGATTCCATCTGTCGGATCAGCTTCCGCGGTCAACGGTTCAATGCGATCCAATATTCTCGCCTGGCTGCCAATACGATCCGCGCGACTCCGCTCGAACACGCGTTGGCCCGCGTTAGCGAACCACCCGAGGCTAATGCGCCTCTCTCTCGAATCTGGCAAGCGATACAAATTGATTTTACGAACGAGGAGCAGTGCTCCCGCTATTCTCTACACCCTCCCCTCGCTTTGGAAACGGGCGAATACGTTGGGCGAGTATCGGCAGCGACGCGGGAACATATTTGTGTTTTTTTTTTCGTTCATTCACTGTATTTTTTTGGCTTGTTGTTTTTTTGCATTTCAATTGTTTGCAAGGGGTTTGATGGTTGTATCAGGGTGTTCTTTCGAGCAAACTGTCTTTTGAAGGGCTGGGTGGAAGAAAAAGAAGATCATTCGGCAGAACAGAACAATTTCGTCCCGGGGCAGGTGAAATAAAGGGCAAGGGGCGGGGGCGGGGGTTGATACTTTCGTGAAAGAACGCATGCATATATATATATATAATATTGTGTGATAGATATACGTGATAAAGGCAATGAAAACAGTACATATATGAATAATTTAAAATTTGGATTCTTTCTTGTGACTATGATTTATATATATATATATTAAATTTGACAAAGCTGAATATTTTAAGCGATATTCTGTGTAGTGCTGAATATAATGAAATCGATGTAGGTAAGATAAATATAATGATAATTGAATGTATATAGAGAGAATATGAGGTGTATCGGACGCATAATTACGCAGCCTGTTCTGCTTTGTTGATTTTCTTTTTTGTTTTTAAAGAACGTGTATGGATGAGAAAATATAAAAAGCGATTATTGATTGCTTGTAACTGAAGGTGTAAACTACTAAAGCTAAAAAAACGAAGTCACCTATATCCATGTTTACAGGCTTCCATTTTCTTTGCGAAGGTTCAATTATTAGAATTTCCAGACTTAATTTTCTTTCATGATATAAATATAGTATGAATATTATAATATGAATAATAATAAATGGAATGTGTGAGTACTATTATCTGAATTATATATTAGTATTCTGGTTGAGTTTCTTTTCTAATGGTGAATATGAACAAGCACCGCTAAAAGAATCACAACAGAACTTTGTTATGCTAGAATTCTGCAGAATAATTTCCTGTTGCATTTGCATTTTACTTTCAAATTAACATCGCTGACAAAATTATTTTTGGCCAGTGTTATCTGTTTTTGCATTTAACAGAACACAGTTAGTCATCTTTGTAAAGAGAGATGCTTAATCCTTCGTAGACAAACATATTTTTCACATGTCGCAGAGCCTAATTTTTGTACTATTCTAGACTTGCAAAATATCTGAAAAGATTCTAGGATGCTTATCAAAGTCTAACAAAAGTCTAGGAAATATACAATGTTGCTAAACTCCTTAAGGAGGGTTAAAGGTCACATCAGAGACTTCAAAAAGATTGAATCATTTTTCCTCAAGCTGTCACAAACTAATTTTCCTCAATTGATTCACGAAATTATCGCACGACAGGCTGCGCAGGATGCGTGCGGTACGCAAAAATATATGTTCAATCAATTCCTAAAGGATTGCGTATGGGGCATGATTCGTTCTTGGAGGATCGCACTTTCCCCCGACTCAGAGGCCACAGCAACTCGTCTGAAATCGTGATAACGTGAATTGGAAGGCAACCGCGGACTTCCGTGCCACCGTTTCGGTGACTTGGGGATCAAACATGCCTTTGGTGTGATCCTCCAAGTACGAGCACAGAGCAAGGTGGCAGGCACAGTCGTCACTACTTTGGTAAAGTCCAAAAAACCATAGTGTATGGTAATACTAATAATAATAAAAAAAAATCTAGAAACAAGAGAACGCAAAAGTGAACTGAAAATCGTGAAAGAAATGAGAACGGAAAAGAGAGAACGGATGCGTTCACATGAGCTCTCGAATTCAGACACCGAGTTAATCTTGAAGGCAACAAACACCGAGAAATCTATGTCTACGGTGTTGGCCAAGGGAAAGTTTCAAATCTGAGCGAAAGTAAGATACAGAGTTTCAGAGGAATGAAATACATTCCACAGTTTCTGTAGAGGATCCCTCTCGAGTCTAAAGCGCATCGGTGGTACCAAGTAGTATAGCACTGAAATTATTCATACATTCTTTTGTCATGTAAAAATACTAATTTCAAACTTTCTCTTGGCCACCACGTACAGTGACTCACAGATTTATTCATACAAATTCAAGATTATTTACATTCCCATCAGAACCATCTTTGCCTCCCATATTCATCTACTCCACTAGTTTCCCTAATCCCAATCAAAATCCCTAGGCGTATGAGTATATCTATCCGCGAGTCTGTGAGTCACCAGAAATCGAACGATGGAAAAATGAAGAAACTGAAAAAAGAGAACGAACGGTGTCTCGTCGAGAAAGAGAGAGAGATCGCGCGATACTCGAACGACGCAAATATGCCGATTTCTGTCTCTCTGTTATTTTCGTATCTCCTCCCGATTTTCGAACGTATCTCGTGCCTTCTTTTCTCTTTCTTTTTCCTCCCTTCAGAGACTATCTCCTCTTTCTGCCATCTCTTTCTTCTTGTTCTCAATCTCTTACGCTTTTCTTTTCGTCGTTTCGGTTACCATCCCCGCGACGCGAGCACAAAATCTCGGTGGCGTCGGTCGCGCGAGGGTTGCGGACGACGGATACATACGAACACGCGCGTGTGGCCGATCGGAGCGTATCGATCATCTCAAAAAGAGGGCTTCATTTTTTCTTTCTTTCTTTTTTTTTTTTTTTTTTTTTTTGGTCCGTGTTCTTTTGGTATCATGGTTAGATTTTCGGTGGGCAGATAGCACGGATCGGTTCAAGACAGACACAGGGCGTTGGTGTACGGGGGGTTGTTGGCACATTGTAGACAGGTGATAACAGACGTAGACAAGGGACAAGGAGGGATTGGTCCTTCGGGGTGTTTCCATCATCGTATGTGTAGAATGAAAGCCGTGTTCCACGGTTGCTTCCGGTTTCGTGATCATTGCCGATCCGTCGGTCGAACCCCGAGAAATACCGAATGGAATGAAACGATCGGCGGTGACGGAAACGTGACGAACGTCCAGGTTCATCGTTTCCCGACATACACTTTGGCTTCTCTTTTATCGTGTGCACGCAGACTCGTTTTTTGCTTAATCGCGTTGCCTCGATGCAACTGACGGAAAGGAACAATCGAGAAAAGAAAAAAGTATGGGAACGCAAAGAGAGTCTTTTGGACGCAACAGGCGCGCAATCGGATCAGCGTTCGGTGTCAGATACATAATGCTAAGAGGATAGATTGAGGGGGTGGGTTTCGGGCGGCAACAACGTTCGCTAGAGACAAAATTCAGAGACAAGGGTTCACGTACATAAAAAAGTGCAAGCCTTGGGCAACACAAAAACAACACAAGACCAGGGTGAATATGGTATTGTACATAACATGTATATATATGTATGTATATATATATATATATATGTTCTGTAAGTACACAAGATTCTCAAACATACTATTGCCGTTTTACAGGGTGAGGGGAGACGTAGCCAATAAGTTAGCGCTAACAAGGACAAGAAGACAATACATGAATAGAAATGATAATTAGGGGGGATGATGGCGGCGGGGAGAGACAACAATCCGACGACATGTCACAAGAATAACACAGAGACAATTCGTACGATCGTAGTTTTAATGGGCGTGAAGGAGCGCCATGGCTGACGGAAGTTGCGGTTCCTATTATCAAATTCCACTTCAAAATTTCCATTTGAACATGAAGCGAAGTTTCCAAGTTCATTTTTAAATATTAATAGAGATCCTGAATTAACAGAGAAGCAGAGAAACTTCTGAATTACTCCACTTTAAATTTCTTCAAAATTCAATTCAATAGAACTAGATCGTCAAATTTAAGGTCTATATTTTACAAAGAAAATCCTTTCCCGAATTTCCCTTTCTTCTTTTTACAATTCTTCTTATTAAAAGTTTAATTTACAAGATTCGACTGAGTATAGTATAAGAGTTGACCTAAGGTGGAAGCAACTTCCGGTGGGCCATCGCGCCCAAGAACGACAGAAAAACAGACGCAAGTACAGGAAGAAAGAGAGCGAATGAGAGCGATAGACGGAAAGAAAGAGACAAAGATAACAAGAGACAGAAGAAAGGGGGCTAAGGACGAGACGAACAAGCGAAGTAATGTTCGAGACACTGGCGTAAAACAAATTCTTAATTGTTAAACGAATCGGGGAACAGGCTCAGAAAAATGGAGTGGACAAGGTAAACGAAGAATGAAAAAAAAATGAACTAAAAACAGAAACATAGAGGATACAGAGAGAAAGATAGAGACAGACGTTTAAGAAACGCAGGCTAAAGGTAATAACATACGTATACAAATATATAGATAGACAGATACATATACGGGACATACGAAAAAACATGTAAGATGAATGTACGAGCGAAACGAGCAATAGATGGTACTTTGTCTTTCTTTTTTTTTTTTTTTAGTTTTTTTAAATTGTTGTTTGGATAATGAACGATTAGCGAGAGCTTGAGCTGCAACTTACCGCGGTGTAAAGGAACTCCAGAACGTACTACGTGTGGGAAAAACCAACGAGAAGAAAGGGCGTTACCACGGTCACAGAACCCGCTTTGCGGGCAAAAACGGACGCGCGTACGCAGCATTGCGCGAGCAATCGTTTTCCAGACGATTTACGTACATCAATTTTGCATCTTACTGCTGGTAAAGACCGATCAAGATCTGCTGTTCTATCCCCCTGGATCCCTCTGGACCAAAGGTCCCGCGACAAGTGCGGCCAGAGAGGTCTGAAGCGTCCGAGGGTGTCGCTGGCTCCTCGAAGCCAACCACCCTTGCAAAGGCTCCAGACACCTCCGCCGTTTCTTGGTGAAATCGAGTGCTCCTCGCAATGCTCCGCACGCCGTTACAGAAACAATAGACGTAGACACACACTAAATCAAGCGTACCCATCGCACACACATTCTTTGCCCAGCCACACCAACATGAACGCAGTCACCCACAGACTCATCCCAACATAGAGTGGTAATACACGTGACAGACACAAGTTGGAAACTACGCACACACATCATGTATACGGTATACGTATATATACATATCAATATGTATATGATAGTAATATAGAGAGAGAAAGAGAGAGAAAGAGAGAGGGAGAGCGGGCTACTCTCCGATCACTGGGTTTCTGGCAATGCTTCGATATATAGATGGGAGAAAAGTAATGGTCATGGTCCTTTACTTGTCACTAATTAGTCTTGAATAATTTATCTTCAGTATAAAAGGGAAAACTGAAGATTTCAACGCGTTGTTTGTAAGAAGTGTTCTTGTTGAAATTTCTAATATTTAATGGGAAGAAAATGTTTTAATCTAAAATTCAACAGGTTATATGTCTCCGTAAATTAAGCTGCTAAGTGAAATGGTTTCTACAGAGTGTCTCAGGTAAACAGGAAATTTTGAAAACTGTGTTGGTAGTCTAAAATGACTACAATCGTCAAATATTATGTTCTTAAAAATATTTACTTTTCAAAATTTCCCGTTTCCTTAAAACGCACATAAAAACGTCTGATATCTGAATAGCTATAGAATCGCATTCTCTTGAAACAATACTGCTCCTTTACTTGACCAGAGTACGAATCTTCTATAACACTAACTTAATTCAAACTTCATATAATAATATCTAGTTTCGTTCAGTTCCTCATTCCTCAATCTAGCTAATAAAACCCAAAAGACCAGAACTGCTATCTAAATTCTCCAATGAAATCTTACCCAGCATATCCAATAAATTTCGCAAGCACCATGACCATTGCTTCTTTAGCCTCCTGTACATGCTAACGAGCGCTTGTCGTATCGTTTGGAATTCAGCGTCTCATCTCGTCTCGGTAGAGGCGAAGACGGGGCTGAAACGGCAGCGATCCCCCTTATCGCGTTGGTCTAGCTCGATGGGTGTCTCCGACTGACAATGAGAAGGAGATTCCATCGAGCCAGCTTCAATGTCGGGGGACGATCTTCGGAATATTGATTACGGTGTCCGAGCGATCCCGACGCCAGCCTGAATTTCTGATTCACCGGGCCACAAGGATACTTGTATTCCGTCTGTTCGTTCGAGATTCCATTCTGCTGGAGGAAACGTCCTCGCGCTAGTAGACACCGACCGTCTCCTCCAGATAAGAATTCTAGTCTCGAGCGGTCGATCGACGGTGCCCTTTATCGTTACCGAATATTTCTCTCTTGCCACTAGCTCTCTATACTTTAATTTCCCATTCATTTTGGTCCAGTCACTTCGGGCCATCTCGAGCCATCGACTTCCAAGCACGGGATATTTCAATTTGGACCCCTCGAAGGTACTTTTCGTATCTTAGGAGAAGTTCTCTGGAAAGCATTAGGAGCAAGGAGAACTATGTCTCGCGACTAGTGATGGGACCAGACCACTTTAAATCATTTTGACTCCCATTCGATTTCCAAAGAGATATGGAGATTCAAAATAATCCAAAGTGGTTTCAGATCCATCACTTGACACGACATGCCTCGAGACAGGCGTCATCGAGTAGGGGATGAAGACTTCTTTTTTAGAAGTGTGAAGGATCGATAACATACCATTTTACTAAAACCTGGCCATTTTCACTATATTTGGCCACCAACTATACTTTTAGAACTCTTCGAGTAATGCTCGAGGCTCCATGGCTGGCAAAGTGACTGGATTTGATAGAAAGGAGACTTGATAGTGTCCCCTCCGATCGAAGGAAGCGTTCCAGAGGCAAGGGTGCTCGGAAACGGTGATCAATACCGGTGTGAGACGCGAAACAGTGAACAAACACGGGGCAAACAAACTTCTGCGTCCCGCCCTCTCGGCACTCGTCTCTTTCTTCGCACACAGACGGAACTGCACGTCGTATACGTATATGCACAACGTAACACGAGGAGACGAACTCCTGGAAGGACGCGCGAAGGAAAGAAAACCGATGGTAGCGTCGAGAGATTTCAAACTTGTGTCTACCATTTCTAGAAATAACTTTAATGGAGCGATCGAGTCGCGGCGTCGTCCTCTCCTTCGTAAATCCCTCGTTCGTTTGATTCGAATAAGATAGAAGCGTGCCTGAGAGTCTTCAGCGCCGACGTCGCCGGAAGTCGATCGCTCTAGTGCGCTTTATCTATGAATCTCCCTTTGTCTTTCTTTTCTTTTGCTTTTTTTTCTCTTTTTTGGTTGAAAAACTGCTTAAACAAATAACTGGCCGAGACAATTGGTGGTCACAAGAAAAATTTTGGAAAGAACGACACTTTTTCTCAACTATAAACGGTTCACAGAAGGTAAAAAGGTTGATTGGTGATGTTGCGCGCGCGCTCGCTCGGACAGCGCTTGGAATGTCGGTAAAAAGTTTCGCGAACAGTCGGAAAGAACTTAAAAGCGAGTCTCTCGAGCGATTTTCTCCGTGTGCAGACTTTCTCTTTTTTTCTGTTTTCTTTTTCCGTTTTACTTCCTTGCTTTCTTTCGTTTTTCTTTCTCTTTTTTTTTTCGTTACTTTTTTTGGCTACTTGACTTTTCCGGACTTTTTTGTCGTTTAGTTTGTACGTTGAACGGGGAGCCTCTTTTTTCGGTCTTCGGCTGTAGGGTGAATTAATATGGTGATTCTGGTGGTGGCAAGGGTACACACAGAGGATAAACACTAGACAAAATACACGAATCCCCCGAAATGCGCTCGTGGCCGAGGGCCCCACGCGTCCTGAGCAAATCTTCGTCATTGTTGAACAAAGGTCGCTTATTCTATGAATACGGAGCTACGTTTTCGCTCACGGCTCAGTAAAGTATCTAATTATGAGCCACTTTGGCGGAGTTAATTATCTTGTGCCGGGAAAGCACCGAAAATAGTGGAATTGTTAGAATTTTCAAAATCTAATATTAAATAAAGTTAAATATGAATAAAATTCCAGATTTTTAGTACCATTACAATTTTGTAGCTTCAGATAACAAGATTATAAAGTAACTATTACAATTTAAGCACTGTAACATCATAATTTAAAAGCAGACTGAAAATTCACAAATTTTTTAAATTCTTCATTTTAGTGGAAGGAATTACTTTCTCAAAAGCACTACTCATTTCGAGATTTTAGTAACTTAACACAGTTTTTAATCATGAAATTGAATTCCAACTTTGTCATGTCACAATACACCTTCATTGTTTGTTTGCAGTACACATCATCAATAATGACTGCATAAAATTTCGTTGCGTACAGTAAATTACAAGCTCCTGAAAATTGTAATAAAAGTTGGGAGCTGTATTTCACATAACAGAAGGATACGAGCGTCCTTCATTGCACAGTGAGTCACATTACATTTTATTTAACACAATGCAGTTCAATTAATTGCGCTTAATTGAAGCATTTATAAATTAAAGATCACTAATGGTACTTCGATACGATTTTTGTATGTAACACTCCAAAATGATAGTGAAAATTAATAGGGAAATTGTATAATTACAGTCAAAGAGTACTACAATAAAATATCGCGCGAAGGTGTTAATAACACATCATGGGAAATGCAAAAAATGTCTCTGCCATGTGAAGTGGTTAAAATATAAATTACAGTTTCCACATACTTGTACTTTAATATCGGCAACACATTTTTCTGCAGACATTATTGGTAACATGAGCTATTTATAGGTAAAAAATTCAGGTGGAACTGAGACACGACGAGATTGGATTTCTCGCTCCCTCTTCAGGATCAAATATCTCGAGATTTCAAAGTTTCTCGGCAAGACAGTGATATTGGTTGGTATTCAACAGTCACGAGATTGCGAATAATTAATATCGGAGGGTACCATTAGGAAGCTCCTTTGATCGACAATGTCTCCAGAGATGATCACCGACGCGTTTGGCATTCGGGGGAGGGAGGGGGTGAAACACGAGGAGTAGGACGGTCAGGGGTTGGCAGGGTTGTCACCCACCGGGGGCTCTCTTGATAATTCAGCTGTCACGGATGTATACCGGATTGTTTGGTATAGCGGTGCAAGTTAATCTGATTAAATCTCATCTTTTTTCTCTTTCTATCTTTTCGTTTTTCATCGAAATGTCGCTCACGATGGGGAAAACGTGATTCGAATTCAGATCTTTCCGAATTACCTTCGCCGTCTTGAATTCTGATTCCCTCGAAACAGACAACGTTAAACAAGAAAACGATCCCCTTTTCTCTCTCAGAGCTATAAACATTATCGAGATGCACGAGCCGAAATATTCTTTCCCTTTAAACAGAGGCGTACAGGACAATTCTCTAATGCGAGATTTAGAAAGATCGGTACACGAGAATCTGGAACACCGAAAAGCTGAACTCGCGCATGGAAAAGTATACCCAGGACGATTTATTACTCTTTTTGTTTTTGTATATTCTATGATTTTACCCCATCGTGAAGCTTCGTCCGCAAATGAAACTGTTTCAACGAAAAGCATCGTGACCGTGTGCGCATCGTCTGTGTGATCAAACTGTTTGCGCTTAAAAACATGATAGAATCGGTCCTCTCGTTTCGTATACACACGTGAATGGACGCAGATATAATAATGTATGTATAGATATATATATACTGCACATTTTCGAAGCTTTTCGATCACGGACGGTGCCGTACGACCAAACGAAAAAAACCTTCGAATGAAAATCAATGATATCGCGTTTGTTCACGTGGATGATGTAAAAAACGAGGAAAGTAACCGCCGTGTAGTAAACGCATTGAGACTGTAAAAGGCCAAACTATGACACGCAGCTATGTACTATTGTACTTAGTTTCGTTCTTGTTGAACGTTGCGCGTGTTTCAACATACGTCGGTCGAGCTGGTCGCTGGGAAAATTGATTCTTGAAGTCGAAGTAACTTAGACTCTTGAATTCAGCAAGATATTTATATTCGACAATTTCTCACATTTCTCATTTTAAATTCTCGGTTCGCTTCATGCGCCACACGAGACCTTACTGTTTTCAGTCTATCTACTCACACCTGAAGTTGTCAAAGAACTGACAAGAAACAACGACTAGCTCGACCAGTCTAATGATAAAGTACTCTCTCATACGGTCGTAAAAATAAAGAACTAAGCGTTCTATAATTAAATCGTGGTTGAAACGGGGCAAGGAAGAAGTGATCGATCTTACCTTTCGGTGTACTCGTTCATGTAAGCGTAGCTTTGTACGCTGTTTTCCTCGACGAGGAATTTCACACGCTGGTAGAAGGACGCGGTGACGCTGGGCGGCTGTTTGCGAAGGAGAACATCCACTGGATTGTTACTGGTCAGGCACATGATGTGTCCCAAGCAAGCTGCGTGCGAGCAGCACTCGCTGTCGGAACAGTCCACCATGCCATCTGGGAAGCAATGATCCTTAGAATACTACTACTCTCTTTATACCGCTTAAGTTAATGGGGCGTTTCCAATTTGGTAGTCCAGCTAAAGGGAACTCTCTTCTCAAATTACAACGCGCAACGATTGGAGAATTTTGAATGTTTCGATATTCTGGAGATGAAGAATTGGAAGCTGAGGCAAAGAATAATAGCGCTTTACGTACATTTGAGAGTGGATTCGCGATGCATCAAGCTGGTCATTTCTAGTACCGAGAGTTCTTCTAACTTTTAATTGGTATGCTAGGGTCATAATTATAAGTATGCTTATTTGAGAAGCTACCTTCAAGGAATCAATAGTTAGACCTCTGATTCATCACTCTCGGTACCCGAGGCAATCATCTGAATGACTAGAGCTCACGTTATATGTAGATAGGTGTTCAAGTTACAAGGTCAATTTTTAGTACTCACTCTGATCATTGTCAATAAGATCATTACACTCCATTTCGAGGCGTATGCTGCAGTCTCTACCCGCCCAGCCAGTCGAACACTCGCAACTGTAGTCGCCATCTTGCAGCGTGCAGAGTCCGTGTCGACTGCATCCATTTTCGCATCCGGCTATTAAGAAAAGTAGATTTTAGAATGCTATTAACAGAACACACTGATGGATTCTTTTAAGGACAATTATCTTAATATATTCACAGTCCTATGGCCCACATGTAGGTCAAGGTGATTCGATTATCGTTGAATATACGAGCTATGTTTCACAGGATTATTATTACACTCTTCCACTTACGCAACGTGCAGTGCTTGCCGTTCCACCCTTGGCTGCAGACGCAGGTACCATTTTTACATTGACCATGTTCTGCGCACCGAGGATCGCAGGGTTTCTGATCGCACTTGGCTCCGGTCCAGTCGTCTTTGCATCTGGAAATCAAAAAGTCCAGGGAATTAATTACGTTCATTCGTCAGGGTGTCCTCTACCTGCGCCACCTAACAGGATCACCCTAGTCGAAGTCATAAAACTTCAATTGGCTTGACAACGTAGCCAGAGAATCCGAGGTAAAAGGGACTTCGGTGTCAGGAAGCTTTATTGTCGAATGTAAAATTGATTCCCTGCCCCCCTAGCAGCTGCCGTGGCTTCGACCCTTTATACAGAGAAAAAAGAAAGAGCGCGAGTTCGAGTTCAGTTTCGAAGTTCAGCCCTCCCCTTTTCCGCGGAGAAAACTTTTTGCACTTAGAAGGCTCTTTCACGGCGAGTCACTGTGGATGGAACACAAGAGGGAAGACGAGAGGCGTCAGCTTTAGAATATGAGAAAGGAGATCCTCTTTCGCGTCCTTGATTCTGACAAAGGGATGGTAGGTAGGGACGACGGTCCTTCGAGTCGTGATAAGTTGCCTCCTACCGATCCCCTCTACCAAAGACAGAGCCTTTTTCTTGCAATTTTTCACCTTCTTAGCTGGAACTTTCGGTGCCTCCGATCTCCCTCCTCAATTTACTCATTTTTAGCCCATTCTTTCCTGAATCCACCACCCTCGATTCTGCCACGTCACGATTTTTTTAGCTGTCGCTAACTTGTAGCGATAAACCTACTTGGAGGACCCTCTCGAGTCTTTTCTTCGGATTCTCTTCACTCCATGATACTGAATTTACAGAACTGTCTGTCAGCTACTAAGTGTTTCTTCATCTGAATTATTATATTAGAAGTTTTTAAGTGGACTTGAAGAGGATTTATAATTATTAATTTCAAAACCAATAAAATGGAAATCATTCTTACTTCAGAATTCACCAAGTATTCTAAGGGTAATAAGAAGTGTGTTATCTGTGCAGAAGACTAACTTGCAAAGACCCTGCTCGCAGGTTCCATGAGGTCCACAGTCGAGGTCACAGCTCGGCTGCGAGCAGTCCACGCCAGTCCAATGTCCCTCGCAGATGCACGTCGCAGACTCGAGATCGTATGTTCCATGGTCTGAGCAGCGTGGCAGGCATTGGTACACCTGCTGATCGACCTGGTTGCATCTCTCGCCCTGCCAGCCCGCCTTGCAGTAACATTTGCCAGAAACGCAGGCGCCGTGACCGCTGCAGTTGGGATCTGGACAATCGGCTGAAAGAAGGACAACGTTGCTCTTATTATACGTATACTGATGATTTGGGTGATCTAGAGACCTAGAGTCTAGAGCAGACCCCTTAAGGGTTTCCACCCTGTGTTATTTAGGGTCACGTGAAGAAAAGGAAGATGGGAACAAGGAAAGACACTGAGATAAAAAAAGAAAGGAAGGGGGTATAGAGGTGACTCATGTTTGAAAGAGAGCCACAAGTCAAAAAAGGTTGAGAAACTCTAGTCCAAAGACGTTTGTAGCTCTCTGGAATGAACTTTGGACCGCTGAGCTTAGGAATTCAACTTCTTCTCTAAATTTTCCAATTCCACTAAATATTTCGGGTATCTAAAACTTTTTGCTCTTTTCGTATACGAGGAGATCGATTCAGCATCACAACTGGAGACCACAGGAACCCCAGCAGAGCGTTTCCCCGTAACTGGAGAGTTAAAGATTACAAAAATTCCAGGAGTGATCGGTTCGATCGCGGATCGTAAGGGACCTCCCGCGATTCTAATAAAAACCGAGGGAACCGACGCGATCTTCGACGGGCACGCCGCATACGTAACGGTCGAAGAATCCAACGAGGAATTTCCCTCATCTCCGACGAACGTCAGCCGCGTGTATACACATAATAGGTACGAGGCGGATGGCACAAAGCGACGCGTCGCCGGGACGCTTTGGAATTAAGTTTCATAATTTCCCCGGGGCAGCTGGGATCCGCGGGAATAATGCAATTGTTCCGATGCCATAATTTAAAAAGTTGGCCCATTCGTCGGCGCCCAGGGCGCAATCACCGCCGCCCAGCCGCCCCACGGCGACCTCCTTTTCGAGACGCGAGCCTCCTTTTCTTGGAAAAAGGATCTCGAGCTAAGGCGACGCTCGCGATTCAGGGCTTCCGCGGTTCTCCGCGAACGGCGAGGTCATCCTGGTGAACGATGATCGTGTCTGTCGAGGCGGAAGAACGTTCGAGAGCAAATTAATGAGAGAAGAAGTTCGCTGGGCAGGAAGTGGAGCGCTTGGATAGCTGTGAGCGGTGTTTTCTTGAATCTGGTTGAGGATACTTGACCCGAAAATAATTCTCAACGCTTCGGATGCTGCGCAATTTTTCGATGTTCCTCGGACTCTTCCGTTTCTTCAAACATGTTTTTTGTTTTCAAAAGAATTTATGGAGTTGGATTATTAGGAAAGGCGTTTGCAATTATGAAGTCGAAAGTAGTTTAAGAAGTATGTTAATTAATTCTGTCTTCTACTATTTCTTTAATTTCAGTAAATAGATACAATAGAATTTCGGAAATATAAATATGAATATGTAACTCTCGAGGATTAATTTTGAGATGACATTATAATTGAATATTTCGATCAGAAGTGACTTTGCGTGTATATTTTCGTGAGAAAATGGAATTCAATTTTAATGCCTTTTTTTTTAAATTAATATAACTGATTAATTCAATTAACTTGGAAACTCAGTGGAAGCTCTATAATATGTTATTTGGAATCGTGGTCAATCGATATAAATTTCATTAAAAACAGAGCGATGAAAATGTGAAGTCTGACGATCAAATTATTGGAATTCCTAATAATTAATAATAACAGACAAACCGAACATTGAATCATATTTACTCCCTCACATCATAGAACTAAAAGGCTTCCCTCATATCCAAGACAATTTTCGTTTAAAGACCGATACCAATCCAATTTTCCAAAATTTACGTTCTCCCATCAATCACAGTGTATTCTCTTGATTCAAAGTGCCACGAAATTTGATATCGTCAAACACTGTCCCCCAAATGACCGCGAAACGAGCGCGAAGCAGATCGTCGGCTTCTATCCGCGTGGCTTGACCCAATATGTAAATTCAGGGAACCGCGAGCGCGCATTAATTACAGGATGCAGAGAGGGCGGCTGTGTTCCGTGCCAGTAGGGACCGCGCATTACTAATATCTCGAATCTCCCTGAATAGGAGGGGAGAGGTGAGCATCCGTACGACTGAATTACGAGAGAAATTAATGGCATTGCGACAAATATGAAGAAACAACGTCTACAACAGAAATAGATCCCGGAAGTAAGCGTTCCTCTGCGAGCTCCCGTTTCCGCTGATCATTTTTAACGCTGAATTATCGCGCATCCTCTGCTTTTAATATACATGGAGACCTGGATTAACTTCTCAGCGATGGGCTACAATATAGTGGAATCTATACCATACCACTAAAAATATAACATAGTAAATATGTGCTTCAAAGAGTTTTTATGTTGGTATTAAATAAGAATTCAAGATGGTACAGTATTTTTAGTTGGCATAGATAAAAACAGACACTGACAGGTAGCATTTTTTATATAAGTTCCTCAATTTCTCCTGAGCAAATCCTAGTACTCCCGAGCTTGAAAAAACCCTGTATAATATTTGCAAATATATTTCTCTAGTCCAATTTTTTAAAGTAGTTTATGTTATTCCAGATAGTTGAAGCGAGATACATCAAGCCAAATTCTTTCTCAAGTACCTAGTTTTTATGTTACCTTTTTACTCTTCCTAGTATATGTAATATACCTTTTTTAAAACTACTGAATTTTTTTAAAGCTCCCAATACTGTATAGGAATGTTAGTAAAAAAAATACACTTACGTTCGTCGCAAAAGTTGCCCTTCCATCCAGGGTTGCACACGCACGATCCCCTGACGCACTGTCCGTGTTGATTGCAATCAGGAACTTGGCAGTCTCCTAACGGTATATCGCATTCGGCACCCTTCCAGCCGTCCTCGCAATGGCACATACCGCCGCCATATTGGCCATGGGATGAGCACAGAACTGGGCACACGCTTTTACTGCAATCGGCTCCCTGAAATTTGTATCGGTCACTTCATAATCGTTGTCCATAAAGATGATCCAGGAGCGCATTTAGATGTATCTCGGCTTCTAATTGCTTTGGCTCCAGCAACTCTTTTCCTTGACTCAATGTGGGAGTGGATTTAGAATGATCTTTTGGGAATACTGTTTTTACTATTTTCCTGTTGGTATCTTTAACCTTAGAATTACCAGATGGATCAAAACGACTTGAATGCTTGTTTTTTCTGTACATTTTTTTCTTTGAAAATGTTATGCTATTTCTTCGTCAATGTTGAATAGAAGTGAAAAAATATATAAATAAACAGCATTTTTGCTATTTATGAATTTCTTTTAGAGAGGTTTAATTCTAGCAGTTTGGCAAAAATAGACATACCTACATTGACTTCGATAGTTCTAATGTTAGTGATTTTGCTAAACTTATCCCGCTTGACAAAATTTAAGAATGCATAAGTTCATTTTTGGTGGACTGTAAACCTGCTAATTTAAAACCCCTGAACTCATTCTATCTGCATGATTACACATGACCTAATAATATAGTCAAATCTCCGATATAGTCTCCGCGCTGCATTACTAATGCACATCATTATTTGTGTCCTCAGGGGATATTACTCTACATCAACCGTTTAACCCATCTATCCGTACGAGTGTAATTATTGAACTTTCGCGATTAGTTGACTGGTTCCTGATGCATGATCTAAATTGAGCCATCCTGCTGATCCATCAAATCAGTGTAACACATTTACAACAACCTATTCCTCACACTTCACTCTCTATCACACAAACTCCACGATCAACCATCCTCAAACACTTCATCCAGTTGTCAGTCCATCGAACTTCCGTTGGCTTAGCTTCCTCATAAGCCAGTGTTTCCCAAATCTGTCTGGATTATGTCCCATCTTTATGTCTCAAATATTTTCCCCTTCCCCTGCTATACATAATAATAGTCATCCAAATTCTGAAAGGTACAATATTGTGACAGTCAATGAGAATGAGAAAGAGAAAGAGAGGAAAAAGGGACAAAAAAGCGTTCCGTCTTGGCTTGTTAATAGACTCGTGAGTAAAACTACCTGGGAAACCCTGCCTTAGATACAGATGGTCAGGTTAGGTCAGGTCAAGTCACAAGTTGTATTTGTATAAAAGGATGGTTAAGTGACTAATTCTAGGAAAGTGGTAGCTAGGAGAAATTCCATCTAGTGACAAAGTATTTGTGGAGGTAGTGGCGCCATACTGTTACCAATTTCACTGTATTAGTATTCAAAATTGCGCCTCGTATGCCATGAGCCCCACGTTGAGAAACACTGCTTTAGACAGACACCCCAAGATAGTTAAGACACCCACCTGATATCCATCAATACAGTCGCACTTTCCAAGATAACACGATCCCCGCCCAGAGCAGTCGTTGGGGCAGGTAGTGGAGACTCCTTCGGCTTCGGTGACGACCAGGGTGACCTTGTACGGCTGCAGCTCATCATTATAGACAGAGAGGAACCAGCGGCCAGTATCCAGATACTGCAGAAGACTAACGTTCACCATCATCGGCTCCATGATGGTCCTCTTTATCAGCACGTGCTGATAAGACGCCATCGAGCGTCCTTCTTCATGCTGGCTGCTCCTAGCTTCCTGCGCCGCCGTTTTCATGAAACTCACTGCCTCAGAGGATGTGTCCCTCTTCAGCCTGTGGTCCACGCGACCGCCCTTCACGAACTCCACGAAATCGTACTGCGTGACGCTGGGCGCAACGTTCCGCCTGCCGTAGACGGCGAAGTTCGCGCCCCATGGCAGTGTCAGGTTCAGCCGGATGAACGCTGGCTGCTTGTTACGGAATTCTGTGTTCCAGAAGTGGTAGGGCGGGATGACGGCCGAGTGGGCCACATTGTACGCCTGGAGCTCGAGCACTGCTGGCCATTGCTGCGCCGATTGCTGGATCTGTGGATCGCTTTGTTGGTCCCCGGCGCTGTCCGCGGCGCTTGAGTGCTCTGCTGTGCTTGTGGGCAGTGATTCTACAGTGATAACAGAGATGCAGGGATGAGACTCTTGAGAAATTAGGTGTAGTTCGATTTATAGTGCTTGACTCATTCTACTGATGTATTCTGTCTGACTAATGCGTTGGCAGTAGAATAAGTCTGAAGTCATAGTGTTACAATCGTAGATTTCATAACCTGCTAAAGATTAAAAGTAAGTAATTGGGCCTAGTGATGTCTAACAGTGGTCTGATTTTACTTTCCAAAGTTAAGTAGTATGGCATAATTGCTAGGGAGACCTTGCCCGATCACAACGTCCATTGACTGCTTCTACTAATTATGAATGCAGACAAGTGATACGAGGCTATTATTGATCGGCCATCGTCGAGTGCAATCATAGAGGGGAAATTATTTTCAAATTCTCCTAGATCAACATCCTCTCTAACACATATATATCCCAGAATAAAATGGCTCTCGAACGATGTATATATGGACACAAGTTTATACGAATATATTTCGTCGCGCGGAATTAATCCTGAAAAACGTCCCGAAATGTTATCGACCGAACGCTACGCATAAATATCCCTTCAAACCTCTCATATTTTTCATCAAAGCGAGATTTAACGTCACAACTCGCGGAAAAATAAAACAAAAACAGCCGAGGCGGTGGAAAAAAGACAGAATATCGGATAAAGTCTGACGTGGCCGATTAAATTTCCCTCTCCGATTTTGATATTTAAATTAGGAGGGGTAGGTTCGATTCGTCGGACAGGCGACACCGAAGAACGCGCGTACACGTCAGGCTCGATATTATTCTCGTCGTAGCCATTGTATCGATATGTATCCGCGACGCCCGATATCAGGCCATGGGAAGCCATTGGAACGTGGCAGACGCCACCCAAAAGCAATTACCATGAGACGTCGTGCACCGTGGCTAGAGTATTTACATCGCGCAGAGTGGATGCAAATTGATACTCCTCCGCCTCTCGATATTTACCTTCGGTGGGTATTTGCGTGGATATCGGGTCGTGAATGTGCGCGTTCTCGTGGGTGACAGCCTTCACGTCGTCGACCACTACGCACTTCGTGCTGTTTATGGGCCGCATGGAGCTCACTGCTGAAAAGAAAACAGAAAGAACACTTTGATGCATTTCTTGCTGGTCAAATGGGTAATTTATTAATTTTAGGGAAAGGAAAAAATTAAGGAGCGACCTGGTAGGCGAGGAACCTTTTTAAGTGAATTATCCAAGTACTCATGATCACAAAAATTCATAATTCCTACCAATACAGCCCAACTAAATCCCATTTCATTCTCCTAAACTCATATAGATCAATATTTATTTGAAACAATTTAGGTAGACCATAAAATAGAAAACTCGGTCGAAAAGTCGCGCTTCCATGTACCATTTAGCTTCCACAGAGTAACCGTGCATCTACGTGAATTTCCACTTTATTTAGCCTCTGATATCACTTAGTGGCAAGTTTATGAGCCATTGTAGCCAAGGAGGCTATAGACGCTGTGGTTTGTACGTGCGTTGACCGTGTAACAAAGGCGCGTGGTCGCAGTGGCGTGATCGCGCGCGCGGGCGCGGGCAATCAACTTTGTTATATTCTTAATGTACGTGGCCAGCACTCGAGACAAAATAGCACCGTTACCGAGACTCTTTTATTGCGCCAGGAATCAGGAACGGGGGCTTTAGTCGAACGTCCCAGGAGCGTCCTAATGGCTTCATAAATTCGAACAATCGCTTTCGAATTACGTCAGGACACTGGATCCCCGCGACGCTGCCTCGCTGCTGAGTTTTCAGGGAAGACATTCGGAATGATAAAGGCTGTACCCTGTTTCTGCATTTAACGTACGACCCTGTCGCCGACGGTAATTGTTCGACTAGGAAGAGAAGAGTAGATATCGAGGTACTGTCGAAGACAGGACGCTTAAAAAATTATTCTGGAGTCGTAGTGATGCAAATTACTTTAGGTATAATTCGACGCTTGACTTTGGTTTCAGTGATTTTTATGATAATTACTAAAATATTTTGTAAATGGTTACCTGTTAGCGATAGTTTATTTTTGAAGGTTTTCGAATGAAGTGTTCTTAGGCATTTGAAAGTTGCACAAATATCAGCGGAGGTCAGAATTTCCATTTCTGCTCGTGATACGAAAGGTCGCGATTGGCCGATCCAACGACAGATCGCGCGGATAACGTAACAAACGCAATAAAGCGGACGCGATAAATCAAAGCGTAAAAAAGAAGGTAAATAAATGGAAAAGGGTAGAGGGACGTGAAATATTGATGACCAGCGCATGATTCTCTATTTGTCGGCTCGTTCCGGGGGGGCGGTAACGCGCGAATTCAATTAGCCCTCGCGAGAGTAGCGGCGCGTTGATAAGCCAAGAGGTCGTTAGACACGTTGCGTATCGCGGGGGTCGTTCGCTTTTTAAAAGGTGCTCGTTAAACCGCGTAATTAATTCGCCCGCGGACGCGGTCACCAGGGACAAATGATTAATTAAGCAGAGAGATATCTCGCGACCGTTGATAAGAATTTTATTGCGAAATTCCTCGTTGCATTTCAATTTCGAACAACTTCCGTTTATTACCTTGAAAACGGTGATATAAATGAAGCCGAAGGAGAGCTGCATTTCAGGAACAGCGTATAGGGAAAATTTTGAATGAAGAAATGGGTGGAGCAGAGGTGAAAGAGGAGGTATACGAACTGTAGAGTGGGGGGATCTTGCTCAAAGATTATATTTGACTTGTTATTTTGATTCTGAGTATAGCTCTGCCGGTATGTTGTAAAGTCTCTATGAAAAAGTTCCTAGTCCACGGTTCTAGGGTGAGTATCGTGGGGCCAGGAGTGCCACCAAATCTTTAGTCCCTCTCTACTCCCCACTACGTCACAGGTCAGTGACGTACGCTAATTCTCTACGACTTTATGCCGACAAACAATTATGCGGCAACCGTGTTTTAAAGCTTGAAAGCCTATGGCAATAAAATCTATGACCCACACCTTTGCAACGCGACAAAATTCATAGAGAAATTTGAAAAAAGAAGATTTCGTAGTCAACATCACAGATTATTACAACTACAGTTTTCCAGAGGATAGGCTATAGATCAGGAAACAGGGAGCACAATTGCCGTCGTCCCTTTGATAGCAGTTGGTATCAATTGTGACGGACAAATTACAGCACTCGAGTGTAGAAGTTCACGCATGCGAGCTCGCTGCGTCGGGCAATCGACTCGACCCTTCGCATCGAATAACCGGAAAAGAAGGAGCATTTCCCTCGCGGGGCAACGGGAGCGTTGCCCGTTATGTAACTATCGTTGAAATTGAGTTGCAGTGAACTGCGAATGGCCTTATTTCGGCCGCACCACGAGGAACCGCGGCGTCGTTTTCGTCCTCGTTCCGTGCCGCCATCGACGCCCTGAGTATTCTTCTAATGTGTCACCACGTCGTCTTCCGAGGATAAGATCGCGGAGAAACAGAGCCGTTCTCGAATCTTGAATACGTCCCTCGAGTATTTTCTGAGGGAACATTTTGCATGCATATCTCTATGCATATTAGAGAAAGAGCACTGAAGTCGTTGTATATTTAAGGAAATTTGAGATCTCTGGAAATGTGAAGAGTTACTCATAGAATAATTTCGAAGTTTGTTTGGAAAAATAATTGAATCGCTTCAATTGAAAAGTTGAAAAACAGTAGTACTCTAAAATTAGCCATTTTCAACTATCCTCAAAACTATATCTGGACTCCAGAGCCAAAGTGTATTGAGTTTCAAAAAAAAAAAGAAAAAAAACAAGTAGACTTAATACACTTTGGTTCTGGGGTTCAGATATGCAGAAGGTGGTTCATTATCGCAAAAGGTGGTTTTTGGACTTGCATTGTTCCCCCCTAACTCTTTTACCGTAGTAGGTCGATTAGAGCTTGATATTAGGTATGAGACACTTATAGACTAAGCATGGTGAAACAGTTACTTAATGGCCTGAAGTGCCCACTCGATTAAGATTCGATTATGAGAGGCGTAAGTAGATTCTCCAGCGTGTGGTCAGACATCGCTGATCTTTATAGTGCTGTACCGATAGAAGCTTCCGATTTAGAATTTACAAGTTGTAATAAGTAATTTCTAAGATCAATTAATGCTATGGGAATTTCTTCATGAAGCTGAATAATTAATTACAATAATACAATAAATTGATAAATTATATCTAACTTTTTAGCTTCCTAACGCTTTTCAGTATCGATGCATTCCCTGCCAAAGAACGTGGCATCAGGGTATCATCGATCGCTGAAATCTGTAGACACAAGCCACACGTGGAGATAGGAACAACAAAGTTTCCACCACCGGAATCTCCGGAAATTTGGAACAGCAGTAGTCACGAAAGTAAGGACGGTAGATCCCTCTTGTTCTCGCACCTTAGTTCACCCTTTGATCCGAGATTGGGAGAGAAAGTGAAGTCGGATGGGAACGACAGCTAGCTCGTTCGACGAGCTGGCGAATGAGCAGAGGAACAACTTTTTCAATTATATTCCCTCGGATCGATCCGACGATTCATTCCCCGAGAATGATTTCAGGATTATCGGGGGATTATCCGTGCCCTCTCCCACCTCCAGTTATACTTCCGTTTTCTTTCCTGGTGTTATAACGGAATGTTTACTATCGATCAGCCTATTGTCCCGTTTCAGTCTATCCAAAGGGTGGATGTTGGGAATCTTGACGAATATCAATCGTTTTTCCACGTTACAGTACAAATGTTTCATTTGGAAAAAGTGTATAATCTTCGAGAATGAAATTAAAGAAATTTTCAAATATTTAAAATTAAAATATTTTCAGTTAAAATATTTTCTCATTTAATGGACCCTAAATGTGATTACACTTCGAGCTTTCTAGTGAATTGATGCGCAAGAGGACACTGTAATTTATTAGATAGAAAAGTATGATACATTTAAAATTCTTGTTTCAGGTCGTGAAAATGAAAATAGAAGTGCTCTTGCTAAATATCATTAAGAAAATTATATGCAGAAAATGTCAGCCTTCTCGTTTCGGTATAGGTTGTAACAAAATTGATGGTTACAATTTCGAAAGATGAGTCTGCGTTTCTAAGTTGGCAGAGATTTGCTAAGGGACAGCACGTGTCAGAATTTTCGAGCGTTCCTGACCCACATAAGTTCCTAGTCCGCGTCATCAGAAATACGAGACACTTTACGGCTACAAGTTCCCCTTGGGGGGAACAAGTTCGCGTATTACCGCAACGATAACTCCGTGGCGGCGAGAGAGGAATCGAAACATCCATTCGACGGCGGAAAAATGGGTGAAACTGCTGGCGATACGTTCCCACGAATCGGGGAAGAAAACCGTGCCGTGGCTACCGCAAAAATCTGTCCACGATTATTAATAGCGATCGTTCCGCTGGCCGTTTCGTCAACAAATAACCCGAACACGAAGAGTAACGAGGACGATATTTAACCTCTCCGCGATGCTCCACATGTGGCACACTGCTGCTTTTTTCGAAATACCAATTGGGACAACCGGAAGATTTTAAAAGGTATAATACTCGATAAACCAATACCAGATGGATTCGATAACAGTATTAAATCTGTCTTGGGTTCTGCTCGTGCTTTGTAGGTGTGCAATTGTGCAATGAAATGATATAAGATACTTTATCATTATTATCTTTCAGAAGTGACCTAGGAAATTTAAAATGGGAGTTCAGATAGGACTAATAAAATTGCAGACTATTCGAGCAAGAGGAGATAGGGGATGACCAAAGGAACATTTTTCATTTAATAAACGTATCTCTACTCTTTTTACGGTAGTATCTCGATTAACTAACTTATCTCACTTTTTAGTGAGAAGGCCCCTGTCGAGTAAATCTAAGTCGAAAAAGAGTATTCGCATTTTATGTTATGAACAAATCAAATTGTCTAATTATAACAGTTTTTTAAAAAGTAAAACCTTTTTAATAATAACTCTCTTTGTCATAGTACTAAGGGCTTTAATTTTGTATTACACCTCAGTCCCCAATATACCTTAATCCGCCCCTGCACAAGAGTAGAACCTGGAACACTTTCTTAACTGTTAATCTTATTTTTTCCAGTAGAGAACTACTAAATAAATCGCTCTCCTAATTCTTCAATTTCCAACTCACCACGCCCGCGCGCTCCCATCTCCCGATTCGCCCCACATTCCAAAGCCCAAACTCTGGATTCCTTCCTTTTTAATTATTTCTATCGGTAGTTAGCTAACGGGCCAGAGCAGCTAGATCGATCGATCCGGGCGGAGCAGCTTTGTTGCCCTCGCTCTCGGAAATTATATCGCGAAGGGGACGTAGCTGGAATTCAGAAAAGATCTCGAGAGGCAATGTACGCGCGGTGGGTGGCGCGTGAGCGCCTCGCAACGTCCGCATAAATCAAATTACCGAAAAGCAATGGGCGACAGTGGATCGCGTGCATGCGAAATCCGCGTTGAAAATCGGTCCAGCAGACTCTCCGTGGACGGGCCCGAATCGACGACGGACAGGGGTGGGCGGAGGGCGTGGGGGTGCGGTAGAGGGTAGTTTGGATGCAGTAGCAAACAGGCAGATTGGATTCCCGACTCGATTTACCGGAATGCAGAAATAACAGCTGGCGAGGTCTCCTCGAGGCCGATCCAGCTTTGCAATCTCCTCCTCTTTTCTTCCTTCCGCTTTTCAGACACCGGCACAGAGGGACGTGGAGGAGGGCGAGGGGGAGGAATGCAGACGCTTGGATTCGAGGGACAGTTCGCCAAGGGAGCGTCGGGAATGTTATCTATACTGGGTGGTGCTCGTGAAGTGACCAAGCTTGGATTATCTGCGGGGCTTGGGAATGTATAAAAAAGCTATTTGCATGAGGAATGCGAAGGAGGAACTAACTTAGTACAATTTTTTGTCCCTAGGTAGCACATGTTACAAACATTGTCTGTGCAAAACTCTGTTGCCTGTGGACAGAGGAAGTATGTGGATAATGTAATTATGATTTGAGTTACTTTACATGGTGGGGGAATATGGCGTCTTCGTGAGTGTGTTACGAAATGGACAGAAAATAGGAAGAAAAGAAGGGCTGGTCTGTGCTTATCAGCATGAAAAAGATATTATATGTATAATAAGAATAATTGCTGTGAGACTCAATGTTAAAGAGCCCACAGTAAACCCCTGTGTATTGTTCAAATAACTATTAGCCAGACGTCATTTCTACGTCCCTAGCGGAATAAGACACTTAGTCAGACACACTTCAAGCGCATTTTAGGTGTGCCTTAAGTAATTAAAAATCCAGAAGGGATGCCTTAAACGCAATTTTTTAGTTTCCTCTTACTCGAGTATATAGAATTACCTCTCTTTTCCCCTTGCCTCAGAATTTGCTAAACACCATCAAACACCCCCTACGCCATTTAACTTACAAAACTCCAGATTCCCGCTGGTATAATTTTCACATCTATTCGCACGATCTTTCTGCAGGTGAAAGTGCTTCTATATGACGACTTAATACAACAAGTCACTGTTATTCCTTATACACAGTGTCGCAGGAACAAGTGAAATTTTAATCGCTCTCTGAACCAGAAATCCTCATTATATTGTCCTTGAAAAATTCCTTAATCTTCTAGGACCTGCTGTCAACCTGTATACATACGTACTCTAGGACAATACACGTATCTCCAACCATCCTCACCACCCTTTCTCCCCATCCAATCCCCTTTATTCCCCCCACCACCGAAAGATAAACCGTAATGGCGCGGCGTCCGTAGACCTTGACCGTCGTTCGGATTCGGGGATTTGTCGACTCGGTCTGAATGCAAAAACACAATTTCAAGCCCCTACGACGCAACGACTGGGCGCAACCCCCGAGGGTCACTGTTTCGCGCTGATAACGAGGGAGCGTTAATTTCTCTAATCGGTCCCCGGCTCGGTTTTGCGACCCGTTCTTTTGCCAGGGATGCAATTTTCGTGTTACGAGACAGGGTAAGCTACTCTGGAGACTTCTCCCATTCTGTTGTTCTCTTTGATCTCTCTCTGTGTGCCTTTCTCGGCGCTGGGGAGGACGGTTAATCAGGACGGCGAAGAACGGTGGTTGTTTGCGTTGGCTTAAAAATCGCGCAGCTCCCACTGTGGGGTGTCGGTTTATGGAAAATTCGGGATCCTGCCTCGAGTTCTATGTATTAAGGTACTTGTGAAATACTTAGGGGTGGTAGGCAGGTACGTTATGAGGGAAGTTCCTTTGAGAACTATGCTAGTGTATTAATATTAATGATGGTGTATTATATCTTGGATGAAGTTGATACTGTGTTCGCTACGGATACAATGTTAATATTGCATTGAAATCTCCTTAAGAGAAGTTTCAATTTGCGAGAACTGATCTGCACGAGATTGAGCTAAAATTACTTGACTCTAGTGGTGTAGAGATATTACTAGCTTATTGTTACTCAGCATCGTTAGAAAATAAACGAAAGAAGAGTGGCGTAAAAAGTATTCTGTAATAAGCACTGAATAATCTTATGGGAGTTCAGGTGTAATTCTACATGTTAAAATAGCATGAAAACTAAAAATACAGAGTAATTCAGGTGGCTCCGTCACTAATTCTTATTGCTTCCAGATACTATCTCTAAATAAAAAGTAAAAGCAAACGAAATCAGATTTTCTCTTTGTCTCTCAAATTCGACTATCGCTGACAACCTCCTTCCCATTTTACTCTCACTCGAATTTACCCTCGTTTAAATCCTCTCTGGAATCGGCGACGCGTTTCAAAGTGGCAAACTCCATTCCCGCCCACCTTGTTAACAGACACAGGATCGATTGGCTCCAGTATCGAGCCACGAGCGTATAAAGTGCCTCCTCAAAGCGAGCGACGCGTAATGTCTCAAGCTGGCCGTTCATTGACCGGAAACGCGGAGGTTGTCGAGGCGCCAGGAAGCGAGGACGCTATCGGTCGACGATATTTTCACCTCTGTCCCCTAAACCGGATGAAGTCAACCGGTCGCTGGCCAGCCCGTCGCTAAACGAACCATTTGCGCTAGTAACGCTGCAACACGGCTGCACTTCCTATCAAAGATACGGACTTCCGTCGTTAAACGGTGTTTAATTTGGCGACGCACCCGCGGGAGCATATCTGTGTCGCTCGACTGTTCCCTTCCTGGTCTGTTTACCCCACGGTTTCTAGTACGTAGCGAGCTACGTGGTCTCCCGTTCTGGGGTATTTCGCGGGTCGACGATTTTCACTGAAATTGCACCCTGAAAAAAGGAGGAAAATGGGCGCAGGGAAACGAGGCAGGGAGCCGAGGTCCTCGTCGTGTCTCGATCGATGTTTTTCATAGAAATTTAGTGCCGATGAAAAAGATGGAGGAGGTCATTAGGCGATTTTAATTGAGATTTTGATCTCCAGATGAGGAGGCGGTTGTTGGTTTCGGTAATCAAGGGGGAGAGTAAATGTAGTAGGACCTCGAATATTCAGAACACTATAGTAAACTAGAAGGATATTTCTGATAGGTAATTCGATTAGCTGAATATTTCGAATAAATAGACGAATAACACACATAGAGGCAGGAGATATTCCACAGAACATCCATCTTCATATTATATCTTTGAATCTATCGCTTTTGGATTAGTCTGATTTATACACAGGCAATTTTGATGGAAATTTCGCGTTAAACACGGGGAGGAGGGTCCGGTTATTAAATGTGCCTCGGCTCGTCGATTTTTATCAAAATCTCGCATCAAGAGAGGAACTCGTCACCGTGATACGGTTTCGATGGAAATTTTTCGCGCGAAACTGACAGGGGAAACAGAGCGAGGCATGGTTAAAAAACAGGAAACACGATGAAGAATTTTCGAGCGGTACGTATAATGCGCTAACAGTATTATTTCCGCGCGATGCAAAAGAGAGAGGAGGGGTTCGAAATGCTACATGAATTTTAATTCCGAAACCATTACCGCTCATACATAAAACAATTTGATATCTCGTGTCGTTAAGCAAACTCGGACAGAGAGCAGGAATTCATCTTGAGGTGAATAATGAACCGTGAAATTTAACATTAATAAAACAAACCATCGACTCGTTCGCAGGAAAACAGCGTAGTCGACGTTAAAAGGATATTTGATATTTTGCACTCTCAGGAAGTTTTCCCCGAGAACAAAATGTGTTTTTACTTCGATAGTACTACTGGATGTGAATCCAACATTTGTCTTGTGAGTCGATATAATTAGAAACTCCTAGTCCCATGGAATATCAGATTTCGATAACGTTCTTTAAAATAAGATGAAAGTAATGTGTACCAATTTCTCTCTGTTACGGGTGCATCCAAGAATTCCTTTTTACAAAATTATTCTCACAAGATGACCCACTTGGAAAAAAAGTTTCATTATAAATGCAATAAATTGAAATTAAATCTCAGCAAGAGCAACAATCTCCTAAGCCGTTATAATAGACTGGACGATGGAAAATCGGAAAAAAGTATTCTTCTCCAGGATGGGTTCTATTAAGAGCGGACGTTATATTATGTGTACTTACTGGCAAAGTAAGCCAACATCGCTGTCAGCGCAACAGCCAGGAGGATCAGGGCGATCGAGAAACATTTCCAGGAGCATCTGTGCTGGCACCGTTTGTCGATGTGAAAACGTGACGGGGAATACGGCGAATAATGCGGCACCGCTGCTGCGCGAAGCGGAAATCCTGGCATTACCATCGCTTGACCTTGAGCACCGACCGTCCCTGTGCCGCCATTACCAGCGGCCGCCCCTAGACCACCCCCTAGAGATCCGACTGTCACCTGCTGTTGGGGCGGTGGAAGTCTGAAACAAAAAAGGAAGGAACAGTTATGCATCGTTCGCGAACGGTTTATCAATGACAGTGTATGAGAATTGTGCATCAAAAATAACTCCCAAAAAGAAGTAAAGAGATACTTTAGATGTTCCTAGATTCTGAAACCTCTAAAGATTTTGAGATGCTTATAATTACGTGTACATTAATGGTCTACAGTCCTATTTCTCTAATTCAAGTTTCCAAATTTCCAGATCCTCAAATTCGTAAATTGTTGTCACAGAGAAATAGGATCTACCCTTATTAATTGTAAGTTGCTCCAAAAATCTCTGTCAAATATTCAAGTACAAACACAGCATTGACTCCTACTGGTCCAACCCCAAGCCAATGGGTCCATTGCGCCACCCAAAATCCCACCCGAAATCCACCATTCCCTCTCAAAGGGAGTGGAGCTGTACATGATCGAATAGTGGTCGTTCCCATCGTAGAAAGCGAAAAAAGGGAGCGGCGAAAAGGGAAAGAGAGGCATAAGCACGTTCGGTGGTCGGTGACAACGAGACAGCGCGTAAAAATCGTTCCCATTAACCCAGGCGTTTGCTCTCGTGTACGTCGAACCATCTCTTTCGCAGAGGCCAGACCCTTCCCTCGCACTTTCGCGGGGGTGACAGGTTAAACCCTCGTCCCGTCCGACCTACGTCAAGGATTTTATTTTCATCACGAGCGATATTTATCTTCGTTCCTGTATCGAGTGGCGCGCTGAGTCCTCGCGGCCTCTGCGTGAAAAAGGGGCCAACGTCTGAACGGGGATCAAAGGGGGGTTGAGGGCCCAACACCGAAACGGGGATTTAACACGCGCGCTCGGATAAATATAGTTTTCCGATAATCACACGCGGATCCGTGAATGGCATTATATTCTGCCCACCTGACGCGCGTGATTCGCCGAAATCCCATGGAAGAATAACGCGACCGTTGTCCTGGCGGAGGATGAAAGCTGCCTAAGCGGCTACCGAGAGGGAAGCAGCGCTGGAACTCGACAATACGCCCCTTTGCCCGCCAATATTGAATTTTCCGCTTAAGATTCTGCCGAGCCGTGAACCGGTGGTCAGGTGTTGGAACGGTAGAGGAATTACACTGAATACTGGAGCAAATTAGGTCAGAGGTGGATGCCACTTTCAGGGAGAAGTGGGGAGTCCTTTATCGATGTGTTACGGGGACGACTTTAGAAGTGGGGACACTGAATTAAAAAGTGCTTGATGGTTTTTTTTTTTGATTTCAGTTTTTCAATCCTATTCATGAAATGCTAGAAACATATATATTTAAAAAAGCTAATAAGTTTGGATGGTCCAGTAAAGTTAGTAAAGTTGAGCCTTAAGAATGATATTTCATTTTAGCAGTAACGTTCTTCCTTGAAGAAACAGAAATGTTTTTCCTACGACTTCCTATACATTTCCAAGAAATCTGAATCCCTACCTCTCGCATCTGAATTTCATAGCAACCAATACGTTCAGGATTACATTAACTGCATCCATAATAGTCGTTTTTCATGATATATCACCCATGAGCCAGACGGACAGACGAGATCTCACAACGAATATAAGATGTAACTGGTCATCGTCCAAGTTTCGAGGCCCCCTTCTGAAACCCCCCATTATTTCGTCATTAATGTTCTTTCACTGAGGCGTTTTTACTGGCCGACGAGTCCCGCCGATACTTTTAGTAAATTAATTTTCTGCCACCGTCTGTTCTCAACTTAATGATCCTAAAGAAAAAGTAATATTTATTGCGCTCGCCGTATTCCTTTCCCCGTTTCTTCTCTCCCTCTCGGTCGGCTAAGCAACGACGCCGCCCGGGACTTCTGCCAGCGATATTTTCTTTTTTCTCCCTCCTCCCTGTCTCCTTCGCCCCTTCACCCCCGCCTCCTTCTTTTTTTCTCCTCTTCGCGTCGTGTCTGATTGCTTCCCGCCCGAGGAAATATGAGCGGACGTTTATAGGATCTCGCGAAGCGGCGAGAGTCGAGCCGGCTCGCGATTATTTATGGTATTTGTCGAGCGTTGTTAAATAACTTATACGTTACGCGAGCAAGGTGAAACATCTTAATGATCCTCCCCACCATCCACCGCCGGAGGATCTTCTCGTTCAGGGATAGAGAGGAAGAGGAAAAAATGATATACACGCGACCTCGCGATTTCGTCGCAAACGAAATTCCTTTGATGATCCGTTTCATAAATATTCGCCTGTTATCTTTCCCTGGAACGCAAGAATGTAGACGCTTTGAAAGCCTACGCAAGGCTGGATGTTTTATGAGGGAGCTTCGCTGCTTTTGATTCGGGTGAAAAATGTCAGAGGAGAAAAGGTGAATAACGGTGGGTTCAAAGCTGATTTCAGTTATTAAAAATTTTATTTCGATTGAGAGGTACGATAGGATGGATGATTTTGGGATATTCGAAACGCTTTGAGGTATTTCTGTCATTGTGACGAAGCGTGATGGAAATCTTGTGTTGAAATCCGGGGTACTGTGTCCCTTATAATCTTCTTAGGGTGAAAAGGAATCTGTTTGAATGGGACAAAAGTTCATGTTAAATATTACTTTTTGCACGTACACATATACTCTCGTCTACAGATTATATTAATATAACAATTCCCTATCGCTCACTGTTTCCAGCAAAAATGAAAAAGGAACTGTCGCAGGATCTTTGGGCCGTTTAATTGTCATCCGGCACGCAATTTCGTAACGCGCAGCACTAATCAACTCCCCCGCGGCACGGCTGAAGCCTTAATGAGATTGCGAAAGCGTGGCGGCGAATTTTCCGACGGAGACAAATAAATACAGCTTAGGTTAAGAACCTTTAGACAGCTGTACACCGTCGTTTCGTCCCCTTCTCCTTGAACAGCCGGATTCCTGATTGCACGTAACGGACAAATGAACCGAGGGGTGGTGGCTGAAAACAAGATGAACGACGGCGAACGAGGAGGAGAACACAGCGGGGAGGTGAAAAGCGGCGGAAGAACGGAGTAAGCAGCAATTCGGCGCGTTAACGCCGCGCGACCCCTCTTCAAGCCGGGTTAATCCGTTTGCGCGAGTAAATCAGTTAGCCGAAATTGGGTTATATTTCCTAATCGATACGATGGATTAGGTTATCGCGCTGCTATGCTGGATGGGTCCTATGCCTAAGGTTCCACGCGTCGATATTTTCAAAGCAGCCTTATATTTCGTTTATCATGATAGTGTACAATCTGACATAGTGGACATTCTATCGAAGAATTAGGATTTCCAGGAACTGTATATGTATATCAAAAAGTGGTGAAAAAAGTGAGGAAAGTCCCTGAAAATAGGAGTCATTTCAATTGAGAAAAAATTCCATTTTCTCTGCTTTACATTTCTGGCAAAGTGTTTATATCGTGAGTATGTAATACCATAGGAAGAATACTGATATACGTTTGTCACTGATCACAAATTGGCACAAAATTCTGAATCAGTCGACGTGACGTTTGTATCACATAAGACTGTGAAATTCGTACGAGGATGGATATTCGACATGCAGTGTAACACAAGGGGACAGATTCCCCGGAAACGCCAGCATGAAATCTATCCCTGATACATCATAAGAAAGCTGACACACAAGTGTTGCAGGCTGGGGACTCGAATGGAACGGTACGTTCAAACAATTCCAGGAGTCAAGAAATCCCTGCGGGGGCGTCGATAAAATTCCCGCTTTCGCTACAACATTTCGCGCTCACCCTCCTTCCTGTCCCTGCTGGTTCCAGTATTCAAATTCAGGGCACGTTCGACGTTTCAGGTGGTTCGCATCCGCGAGTCTCCTCTGGTGTCTCTTGAAACGTGCCACCAGGCTGGAATGCCCTCCTCCTGTCGTTTCTACGCAACACCTACACCGATTAAGCGAATTGACCGGCTGTCTGATACACATATTGGAAGTTAAAAAGGTAATTGCGGCTGGCGTTGCTGTCACATATTGAGTCGAGTGTAGTCTGAGTGGAAGATTGAAGCGGGCGAACGGGCCGAGGATAGGGCCGAGCGTGTGATCCAATTATGATGTAACGAACGCGTCGCTGCACGGAACGCGCTCGATAACGAAAGCGTACAGCCTCTGAACCGTGGTCAGACATCAAACGTTCTTTTGCTCGCCGGCCACTTCGTTAAGACTCGTCCGTTCGTTCGTTCGGCCGATCTTCTCAATCGTTCGCTTCGTCTGCCCCTTGAGAGCGGCGCGATCGTGAAATATCGAGAATCGGAGGAGGAAACCAGTCGGCGGACTATGCGATTCGATTCTCTTTTCCGATATAAGCTGTACAGCCAAAGCGCACCGGGATGAAAGTACTGGAAAATCCCTAATTTACGGTGACTTAGGGCTGCGCTCGTATCAATTGAAACGAGAGATTTCTTTTTCGGAGGACCTGGAGGATCTGAAGTTAAGTACGATAGTACCTATATGATTTGAGAATAGTTCACAATGATAACAAATAGGAGATCATAACATTGAAGAATATCTGCAATATTCAAGAACATGAAAAATATCGTAAACATAAAAGAACCTCTGAAATGTTCGAGAACGTCTTAAACAGAATTAAAACAAAATAGAATTGAAAGCACCGTTCTCTTTTGATGCAGCAATATTGGAATAAAACAGCTCGATTAAAGGAAAATTGTTGAACTTTTTTTTTAATAACAGGTAACTACAAATCTGTAGACGGCGGACGAATGTAAATTCACAAGCAGATGGCAGTAATCAATTCCAGCTACCGTAGTTGTAAAGGTGGAAAAGGAAAACAGGGAGAAGGAGGGTTGTTTGTTACGGACACGGTTCATCCGATCTCTGGCAACGCGACGGATATACGAGAGCGACCGATTACGATGCGCCCGGCAGACAGAAAGGCGAGATACGTACAAAGAATTCTAATAAAAATCCGACACCCCGGGTGTCTCCGGCGTGCAAAGCGTTCTCGAAAGAAAGATAAAGTGACACAGAGATCCGTAACTCGACGCGGGGGTCGCGCCCGGTTGAAATTGAATCGTACCTCCACGCGAAAAAAAGGAATTATGACCGTAGCGCGTCGGGAATAATGAAGTCCATCCGCTTCCAGGCTGAAGGAAAGGTGAGTAGATGCCGTCCTTGTGGGGGGAGACACCTTGTTCTTTGCAGTGAAATGAAATTTATCGGAGACTGTCAGTGAAATGTTCAAAGTCGGTGGAGATCTGGTAATTTGTGCAAGCCTGGAAACGCTAAATACCTGATCGATTACTGATCTACCTTCTTTTGCTAATTTCACTTCCACTTTAATCATCTTTAGTACAATATGGAACTCCAATTTCCCAAAAATTAATTTTGCAGAATTTATAGAAGAGCGGGAAGAAGTCTTATCCATAGAAACTGTCGAAATATTCTATGTTCTTAGCCTTTTTTCTTTCCTTTACCGTGCTATGACGACTGGAAAATCCAAAACGACCAAAGAATGGCAATTAACCCAACGAGTTCAGGTCGAACACGTCAGAGGAGCGCAATTATCGCGTCGGAAGCGGTTGCTGTGGCCAGCTCGCGTTCGGTCGCAAAAGAACGCGCGAGGAGTCAGCGTAGGGTGGTGCTCCAAGACTAGCAACGCGACCCAGCCTCGTTAATTATTAATTTCGCTCTCTTAATATTAATTAGAAGCAACCGTGCCCGAGGCGTGTAGTACAACAGCGTGATTACGTCAAGATTGTAATTTTAATCGTCCGATTACCGCTTCTTGTAGCCGTAACCCAGGAACACATCGACCTTTCACCCCCTCGCCTCGACCCCCTGCCCCTTCTTTTGTAACTGCCCGCGGCCTTAAAGGCAAGCTCGCTAATAATAGACGCAATACCGCTGAATATTCAATGCGACGCCCAGGAGAAGGAAGGAAAAGTCGTTATCGCGATTTTTAAAGCACAAGGATCTTCGTGGTCGTTCGATGACCCGCGTATAGTTTACAAGTGTTACCCCTCGGAAGCGTCGGGCTTCTCATCCCAGTCGTTCCTCTTTGAATATTAATCTCCATGAGTAACGAGGAAACGAGAGGCGAAAGGATTTTCGGGGAAACTGAGGGAAACGAAAATTGGCCCTTGGACAGGGCTGACGGCGACACGTGACAACCCTCATGTCATTGAATTAGTCTGCTGAGTAGCTCTTGAATGGAGGATACCATTAGCTATTCAAAGTAAATAAGTTGCTGCTAGTGTAGCTAATTTCCATCAAGCAACCTACAAAATATTGTGAATTGAAAAGAAAGGAATTCGAGAAAAAATTCAGATTTTGCTAGAAATGTTAGGCGTACAATACTGTGTGTGATGTTAGTAGTCTGTAGAACATCTTGTTCTATGGGTTTCTTTGTCAATGTGTCTTGCAGTTAAAAATAAGAGTAAAATGTAGTGTCATGTACCACGGCTAAGGGAAAAGAAATTGTTTTAACGAGAGTTAAAGACGAAAACGTCCGTTCCGAAAATCCCCATATCGTCAGTCAACTGTTCGAGGAATCGATATAACAGGGCTAAACAGTCGGCAGTTCGACTGTTATTAGCCAAGGGGCGGGCAGATGAATCTTTAAACGGGCTTCACGGTCTCGTGTTCAACTGTCGGAGGGACACGAGAGCGGACGCAGCTAATGTCAGTCGCAACGTTATAAAACGTGACACCAGCCAGCTGCTTCGGCCTGCTCGGTAATACAATCTCGCGTAAATCCTGTCTCTTATTTTGCATCAGTTCTCGTGGTTTATTGCTGTCGCGTTAAAAGCCTAGCAGCACTGGCACTCGCAAATCCCTGTCACAGACATCGTCTTATAACAAGAAGCAATAGTAATCACAGTTTCACTGCTATTAAAATTTCAGCAATCCCGTTTTTGTCAACTTAGTTTAAAGTATATTTTCATCGTATATTTTACTTGACGTGATGTCAATATTGTAATTAGGCCACTGTAATTAAATTATAGAAAAATTATTTAGTAAAGAGAATTGATACAGTAGAGTGAGATCTTGGATTGAGGCTAAATTCAAAACTAAAGTATCATGAAATTATACTTTCAGTTATACTATCAGTTTCATAATCATAAATAAAACTAGACTTTATAAAATTCTGAACAACATAAAATATAAAACAGATAATCAAGAACCGATTAATGAAGGTTCTCCCAAATCTGAGTTCATCAATTGACTAAACCTGCAATTTATCCACTTGTAACAGTCCAGTAGGGACACATCCCCTCTACAAGCTTTAGGGGTTGAAAATCGAGTACGGTCACTTCTTCAACATTTCGACGCATTAGCATGCAAGCCCAGCATCCCCTAACAATTATTAACGAAAATCACTTCCAGATCACGATCACGTCCAACAAACGGGCCTGTGTAATTTTTCACGGCGGACAAAGCCCCATGCAAATGTATGCAAATACAGAAGGGGGACGACCTTCGCCAGTAGATCCCCCGAAGGTAATGAATCGCCGCGGGATTCGCTGATAACGAGTACGTTTGTCCACAGAGTATCGACGGATGGACCGTGATACATCCACCGTCCGAGAACTTCGCGAAATCTCTGTACACGTAGATGCATTAGCCACGAAATCGCTCCGCTCCGCCCAGATCGATCCGTGGAATCTCGACGAGCATCTACGGCTGCTCGCCGCACGGGGTGGGATAAAATCGCGCGGCACGTGAGAGGAATCGCTCTCCCTTTCGTCGGGGGCCAAATGAAAATCCAATCTTTCGTCGTCACGCCGGATTTAATGCATGGACGGCGAGCACCCTTCCCCCTTTCCTCGCCTATTGATATTTCATATCGTGTTTCCCTGCCACCCCCTTCGACGAGGGACGATTCTTTTTGGAAATGTACCTAAGGAGAGGTGGAGGAACACCGTTGTTCCTTTTGATGAGTGGATTTGGTTGTTGAGTTCGTAGGATTGGTAGCTAATGAGAAGGGGTAATTGTGGTGTCTTGCTATCTGGAGATAATTAGCGATTTCTATACATTTCTGCTATTAATGAAGTCTAGTTGCACAATTCGGTTTTGAATTTGAAAATTTGAAAATTTGAAAATTTTCAAATTTAAACTCGCTCCCGCTTCAAAGAGAATATTCAGACCCTTAAGCGACGTCCACTTTAATATACTAAGATCATTCTCCAAAAAACTATGCAATGAAAAAAGTACCCTAAGAATGGAAAAAGAAACAATCCTTCCATTCTAGATAGAGATCAAATCTACACAAATACCCCACAGGCTCCATCACAGAACAGTAAAGGGATAGTCAAAACGTCCAATCCAAAAGTAAGAAGGATGCTTGGCAAGTTTCGTTTCAGCAAAGTATCCGCTCGACGGTGCACCGCAAAGATTTATTTTCCTTCTCCATTTCGTTTCCCGTTCCATTATCCGTGGCCGTCTTCAACTATCACTATCGCGAGACAGAGTCCGCCAGGAGGATCCAAGCGAAGGTATATTTGCGACGGGCAACACGTACGGCGAGCCCAAAGTCTTTCATTTCCCTGAGAAAAATATTGCGCGCGTTCGCCCGCGGTACGTTCGCCTCGGACGACCCCGTGTCTCTTATTCCGCTTCTTTATTGCGAGCGATCAGAATTGAATAATGCAATGGACGTTCTGCATCGAAAGGCGAGAGCGGTCGACCTCCTCCCTCGTGTTTTGTATGTGTACGCGGCAGCACGGCCGCGTATACGTTGCTTGCGGAATTCACGCACGACGGATCCCGAGATTTGTTTCGACGATAGTTTTAAAGGAGATTTATGCCGTTACGAGATGGTTATGCTGGGGGAGTTTTCTGTACGAGCTAGAGAATCGCGCAATAAAGAGGGACGAACGAGATCAACTTGCATAATGTGACGTCTTCGTTGCTTCGCCGAGAAGAGATAAAGCTGTTCGAGTAGTTGAATAATTTGGGGCGTTGGAGACAGTTGAATGGCGTGAAAAATTTAAGTAGATAGTTGAAAAGTTCAGGACTGAAGTGAAGATTCAAGTGTTTTAATTTATTAACCAGAGAACAGGAGAAAAAAAGGAATTTTTTTAAGTAAAATTAAATTGTTTTAATTGAGACTGAGTACTTTGAAAATTTGAGGAATTAACTTGAATTACTGATTAAAAAAAATTGAAATTATAGTGCTACATAAAAGATGGACAAGCTACTCGAAAAAGTAGCCTCCTGAAGAGGTACTTGCCACTGTTTCATATTGCATACAAATTTTCAGATTTACAAGTCATGGAATCTGTGCCTTACTCCGAAAGTCGCAATTTCCAGTTCCCAGAAAAGTTCTTTTTTTTAGAACCGAATTGGCATTTCAGATAGGGTAGCGTCGGCGGGCTGACAATCACGATTTCTCGTTTCGAGGCGTCGAAACGAACGTGCGCAGCTTTTCGTTTTGTCGCGGCGGTGCAATCTACCGACAAGCCTGCCAAATCGACCGGTCGATTCGTCCACGAAATCTCGTTGCTTCTGTCGGCTGCACCGTATGATCACAAGCACAGCTTACGGGGATTAATAAAACGAATGGTAATGCTCACGGTGAACGTGATTCCTTTGCGAAATGCTGAGAAACCTTTTTCCCCTTTCGAATACCTATAATCTCAAATTCTCCTTCTCATTTTTTCTACCTTCTTACGATCCTTCGGCACTGCTTTAATAACCATTACGTAAATAGAATCGAATAAATTTGGTTTGAACAAAATACTGTGAATTATATTTCGATATAAGAACATATCTATAAAAATATTCACAGTGTTTTCAGAATTTTTAAGGGGTGATACGACACTTAACACTCAACCAATTTCAAATTACAAATAAATCAAATCAATATTAAATCCTGTACCAAACCACCGTACCCAGGTACATGTTAATCACCTTCCGAAATTACCTGCAGAATCAGACTTTTCGTACTCTAGATCACCTATAAAGGGACTCTCGTACGCCTTTCCTCTGTCACAGAGATTTCAGCGACCCGGCAGAGGACACCGAGAAAGAAACGCGTCTCTGTTTGCGCAAATCGTTAACCTTAAAAGCGGCACTTAGCGCTTACGAGCGTCAGGACGCTGGCTAAATCCACGAATAATATTACCGTTTGCAGTCGGTGGATCTTGCTCGAGAAACATCTACAATTTAAAAGCCACCAGCTTCTCAGACGCACGTCACAAAGACTTGGAATCAACGTGCTTTTATCGTTAACGGTATTCACACAGGTGATGTGGCAAAGGGTGGTTTTCCGAAATCAAAACTTGCTTCCTTTTAGCGTATCTTATACACCTTCTGCCCTGGCGTAGCGTTTGACCTGACGTAATATCCGTTTCGATTCGTTACCGCGCCATTGTTGAGGGCTCCAAAATCGTCAGCACTCCGAAGTCATCGGCCGAAGGGACGGACGAATCGTTTTTGGCGAGAATAATGTCGGGGAAACGGGTTCACACGGAGTCATGCGGAGGTAGAGAAGGTGCTAACGAGGGAAGGGTTTTGTAGGTCGCTGAAGGCTCTCCCGGGAAACTCTCTTTGAAGCTTTGACCTCGTGTCAGGTGTTCAGAGTCCCTGTCCTTAACCCTTCGAGAATTCTAGCTGTTACTAGGGACAGCGATTTCAATGGAAGTCATCTCTAAATGGGAGCTGAAGTCATTCCTTACTTTTCCTTGTTAACTGATCAGCAGCTGAGAGAAGAAGTGAGCAGTAAGCAGAGGCTTGAAGGATCACTCGATGCTTTTTAATATTCCCCTTTATGATATCCTTAACTTCTCCTATTGAACGGGTGAGTCGAAGAATAGTACAAGTCCATCTTGTTCTTTAACTCACGTACCTACTATTACATATTAGGTTCCAACTTGAAAAATTATAATGAAAAAGAAGAAAAGCTTCTAGAGCAACACATATGGTACATCTCAAACCCAACAATTCCTGCGCAACACTACTCCCAACAATATTACACACACTGTCCCTTCATCCTTAACAACTCCCAACTTACGTCCATCACCGGCACAATTTCTCTCCAGTATCTTTTAGTTTCCCATCGCATCCAGGAGCCAATAGGTACGAAAGGTTGTCGAAGCTGGTCACGTTCGCGACTCCTGTTCGCGGCACGCAGGGATGGCGACCGAGTCACAGTGGCAGGGGTAGGAAACACGGTGTCATTCGATGGAGGACGTTATTACGAGACACGGGCGAGCCTCGAAGGGGACCAGGGAAGATCCAAGCCCCGCGAAGGGGAGGGCAAAACGCGTGAAGACGAGACGAGGAGCCATGTGTCTCGACACGCGGCGTCAAAGTTCGCGGCGTCGAAGAATCGAGGGGGAGAGGATGTATCATCCGCGTCGGCTCTCGGCAAACTTTTCCCGTATTCGATCATCCCCCCCGCGCTGTCGCGGATGAGCGCCGCCTGTCGCATTCTAACAATGCGAGCGCGACGAGGCCGCGAGTCGACGCGAACAACCGAAGGGGAGGGAGAATATTACACCACGTGTGCTCGTAATAAGACTGCGCGCGTGACGATAATGCAAAAATACCTGGCTCCTCCAACCACCAGGTCTACTCCCTTCTCCACGTTTTTCTGACCCCTCTTCGTCTCTTTCCTTCGTTTTCTCGTTATCTCGCGACATCCCCCTGCCTTTCTTTCCCTCTGCACCCTCTGCTCCCTCGAGCTCCGCATCGCGTTTTTGTCGGGGCGTTTCGTGGTCTCGGCGATTACTAGCTTAGCTGGTTTCTTGGAGAGGGTTGAGGAAATTTCGTTGGGAAGGGTTTTTCGAGGTACACTGCGGAGGCTGGAATTTTGGGAGTGGGTAGAGCCTTTGGGGTTGATTAAGATAGCGCTTGGATACCGTGTAGTTGCAGGGAAAACTTGGCTGAGGGAAAGGGTGGTTTTAGAAGGATAATAGTGAATTTTGTTGGTTCTAGAATGAGGGTAGTTTTGTAGACTTCGGTGCAAAAAGTCGACACTTCTTTTCGGAATAAGATAGATTTTTATTAAGTCATCCCATAAGTAATAAGCTTCTTATTTGATATTTTAATAAAAAAAATGAAGATTCCTTCGAAGAAGAATCTCAATAACTGTCTAATAAGTCGAAAATGGTGGTAAAATGTAATATTTGACAGAGCTCTGAATGAAAAGAACCCATTATTTATGGGATGACCTAACAGTTCAGATTTAGCTTTTAATAGTATTTATCAAAAATTTGATCTCCGCCGCAGACTTTTGCATCCGTAGTCTGCTTATTATATCGTATTGAGACTTTGGTCATGGGGTTGACAGACTGCAATATGGAAAATAAGATATAAAAAAATTCCACTCCCCGTGTTAGACTTTTTTCCCTAATTTCCGCCAATAAAATTATATCTCTAAAATCTGTGACACTTTTTCAGCCCGCCGGCAATTCCCCGGTAATGCAATTCAAGATAACGACACACCGCGCTATCGTACATTCGCTTATGCCGCCATAAATCCCGTCTCAACGATTCTCCTTTGAATTTCCCCGTCTTCCATCCCCGGTGCACGCCATCTGGCCACTAATCACGTTTCCGTGGAAAAGCAGTCGAAGGGGTTGCGCTCCTTATTCACGATTTCCTCGAACGAGAACACCGTCTTTCTCGAGTCGCTCTCTCTTTTTCCGAAACCTCCAAGTGTCCCATTAGCCTGGAAATCCGGGAAGTCGCCGGTCAAGTGCGGTTCACCGGGAAAGCCAGAAACAAACCGAGTCCGGCTTTGACGTTTTTCTGACGGCCTGCTCCCGACTTCCATCGTCATCGACCCCCTAGCGGTGGTTTTAAAATGCCTTGGAACACATCCATCTAACTTTTAATTTGCCCCAAAATTGCTTCGACTCCCCACTTCCTTTCACTGCTCTAGCTTAGCGTTTCAATGGTGGAGCGAGTCGACAGAATTCAATTGTCTTTGTAGATTGTGAGCTCCGGAACTGATTAAGGATTGCTGGAATTTTAACAAAGTAGGAGGTTTTTACTTCTAATACCTGTGGAATTTTCAAATTTAATTTGGAATTCTGGGGGAAAAGGGAAGTCCCAGAAAATAGCTTCGCCATTTTTAGCTCTCAACTAGGAATACTCAGTTTTATGACAAGAAAACTGCTTCAGATGTATTGATATTAAATAATTGTCAAGTTAATATGATGTTAATATAGAAATGAGATGCGATATTATGTTCCAATCTTTCATCATAAAAATTTTCATACCTTAAATAAGAGCACTAATAAAACTGTATCACGTTTAATCTACCAGACTCCATATCAATAATCAAGGGTTCATTTTTTCTCCATTTTAGTATATTCATAGAATCACCTTTACAAATTCCTGACACCTGTTAACGAAAATCCCACGAAGAATAAATTCAGCTATATCCAGCAAGTACCTAAAAGGAAATCCAATTCCATTAACAAATGAAGATCCCAAGTCCCTAAGAACCCTCGCTTAAACCAGTCAGGTCTTCAACCAGAACCAGACAAATACGCAATTCGACCAAGCAGGCTTCACCGTCCAAAAGAACCGCAAGAACACGCAAGTTAGAGTGGCAGGCAAACAATTACACGTCGCGGTCGTCGCGTTTCCCCTTGCCTTCGCTCTTCCCCCCTTCTTCTCGGGTCATTGAAGGCAGCTGGCGACGAATCGCGCGCGTTAATGTCGCGTGCCGCGTAACGATCCGGTCGCATTTGTTATTCGTCGGAAATGGGACGAGCTAGGGCCCCGACGGAGCCGAGAAAACACGGTATTATCATCGTCGTTAGAGAAAACACGTCGGCCCTTGGAACGTTTCGCGGCTCGTCGGCTCGGCGCCGCTCGTCCTCCCACCCCCACGCCCCCTCGCACTCAAAATAATGACGACTCTCCGCATTTTCGATGCCCGCAACCCTGCCGCCATTTCCTCCCCTCGGTCGCTCTCGAGTCGCTAGACTTCCGCTCAGACGAGTGTCTGTCCCTCGGTCAATCTCCTGAAGATTCTTCTTCGTTACGTCATGGCCCGACGGTCCACGAGAAATTGAGTTTTATGGAGGAAAACGGAGGAGAGAGGAGTCCAGTGGTTTATGGGCGTTCGATTGCAGTTGGGCTTTAGAGCTGTTTGCTTGCTTGGGACGTTCAATGATGTGTAACGGGTACGAGGAATTATTTAACCACCACTTTGCTTTGTGTGGGGTGTTCGATAATGGGTGTTAAATGTTGCGAAATGAGGCTTTGTCTCACAGTTATTTGTTGCAGACATTTTTAGAATGCGTGAGAAATACGTCTGATATACGGACTTATGCTACTGCGTGTGTTGAGCTGGCCGCAGCGGTGTTAGTAGAATAAGTCAACAGAGTCAGCCAAGTCAGACGAACCCAAGGGTTTCTTTTCTATTTTCGTCTTATTTCGACCTATAGAATTCCTGTTCGAAACTCATGGCAAAAAATTGAAACATTTAGATATTTAGGGTCGAATAAAAAGATAAATACTGTTTCTTCCAAGCAAACTCGTTTATCGTTAATGAATCCTAGAAAGTTGAAACAGTCCGTGTTCTCAAAATATGTATTAACGGTTGCTACAAAGTTTGCAGAAGGAAAAAAGTATTTAAAAATACTGCTCCCTAGTAGCAACTTCGACCATTAAGCAGCTCTTTATATTCAAATTTAAAGTTTACCTTCCACATCGTGGCACTAGAATAGGTTGCTCTTTCTGCATCGAGTCTTGAATAAAAATATTCAGCGCAGTTTTGCTCCCTGTTTATCAAATTTTCCACATACTTGACCGAGGTAAACGAGCCAACGAAAATTATAATATCGCAGGCGAAAACTGAATGGGGAACGGGAGGAACAGCAAAGAAACGGAATATATAATTCGCTGTCAACTGTTTTCATTTGCATTCCTCCTGCCCCAATTCCCAAACAGAACTATCTATTTAGTCGTCACGGAAAATAAATTAATGCGTCCACGATGGAAAGAAGGAGAACTAGGGTAGCAGGCGAACGATGTCCCATTACGTGGGATCATTCGTATCGCGCTAATTACGAGCGTTGTTACGGGATAAATAATATTTGCTCTTCACACGAGTGGCGAAGCACGGGGGAGCGCTCTTCGAGTAGGCACTTAGTCATGCCAACAATTGTCTGACACGAACCGTCTCTTGTCAATCAACCACCTACTCGGCGTATAATAACATTAATTTATCTTTTATCGGCTTTCACGAACAGTCAAGGGGCCTCGTATCAAGCTGCGTAATCATTATCGTCCCTTGCACCCACTGCTATCTTCATTTCGTTATACATGACGAGCATCGATCGCTCTATTATCCATTGGACCGTGTAGTGGAAATTGTTCATTCATCAGTTTTAGACATACGCGTATAGATAATAAGTCTCTTATTTTTTCTTCATTTACCCTGATGTTCTAATTATCCTGTGTCACTGACTCCTTTTACCCTTCTTGCAGATTTAATTCCTTCTGTTTTTTTTCAATAGATCTAATTTTACGTATCTGTATGTACAGAGTGTTTGACGACAGATGTCAGAAATTTTAAAGGGTAATTCTACATGCTAAAATTGGACGAAAATCAAGACAGACCAAACGAGGCAACGTAAAATCCGTGATAAATGTGTCTGACTCTGGACTTATTCTACTGACTTCGCTGTCTGATTCGATGAACGCACGCTGGTAGTAGGATAATTTTGACATGTAGAATCCCCCCTTCAATTTTCTGACATCTCTTATCGAACATTCTGTACGTAGGTACTTGACAACCTTTTTATTAAAATTTTCAACTACCTTATCTTCATCCTTCTATTATTTCAAACTCTGGTGCCTTCTGTATGCCATTCTATCCTCTTCCACTACAATAATGCCTATCTCTCATCACATCACAAACTATTCCTTGCTTCTCTCCTTTTCTTCCCCTTCCATCTCATCATCCCCTTTTTCTTCAGCACTCCCTTTTTTCCGTCATTATTTATCCCTCCATCATTATTTTCACCCAATTCCTCCACTCCACTATCCCCTAACTTCCCCTATCTCTGCCTCTCCCTTCTTTCACAGCCTCCCCACAGCAACCTCATACCAAATATTTCGAGAACAAACAAATTACCACGAATCATTGCATTAAAATGCATTGTCAAACAATAAAACCGCACGTCATTTGCATTCATCGTTTCCCGTGGAGAAATCACGCGACACGGAACACCCATCGTGGCACGCAGAAAATGAAATGGCGGAAGGTCGCGAGCAATCTTCATCAGGCGTAATTATCAACGACGTCGGCTGCTGTCCCACGGTCCAGCGACAGGCCAGCGAGAGCGGCAGACCGAATTCGAATTTATTAGAGGCCGCGAAGAATCGTCGCGAGCAACGTAATTAATGAACGTCACGTAGCCAGCCGGCAAGTGAAATTAATTGATTCGAGTCGACGCGTGTTATTCACTTTTTATCTCGGCCCGCCAGCTTCTGAATGCTCGACGCCCGCCGCGACCGCTTTCTTCCCTAGTATCGTTACCCCTTTTTTCTGACCCCTCCCCCTGACCCGTTCCAGTGATTAATCACTCGTCCTCGCGTTAATAATTACAGCGAGAGTACATTAACGATGCGCGTGACAATTTTACGCTTTTATCACGGTCCACCACCTTGCATGCACAAGTCTACTTTCGAGCTAATATCGGTTCAAGTTGAGGCTTAGCGTTCGGAGAAGCTGATGCTAGAGGCTCATTCAGATTAATCAAGTTACTCGAATTTAAGTGACTAGGATGCAAGTGATTTGAAGCAACCTGATTAATGTGAACGTGCTATTTTACTTGGCTTCAAATATTTTTTTCAATCTTCAAGTTGAGGTCATTTCAACCCTTTTTTTTGGTTTGAAATACACTAATGTACGTTGATTGTAGTGTACTACTCTATTTGTACTGTACTTGTATTCTAATCTGAACGGGACTTCGTATTCTAATCTGAAGGAACAATTAAAGAAATCTTTGAGACTGTAGAATATATTGGTTATAGAGTAAACTGCTATCAGCTTGCCATAAAGTTAAGCTTCAATTAAACTTTGGCTCAAATTTTCAAAAACAATGTTGACCAGGGTAAAGTTAATGTAACTTTGACAACAGTTCGAATTATGCTGAGCTAAATAGACAGGAATAGAAGATGCCTTGCTTACTGGGGAATTGCGCTTCTCTGTCTCCACAATTACAGTAATTCATAGCTATTGTCGGACCGTCAATTACACAGGAACACAAACATTCGAAACGGGGCTCGATCCAATGAACATTTCCCTCCTTAAGCTCAAAGGTTTACCACACTCGTGTCCATACACGCGCGTGCAGGCGAGTAAGTACACAATATTCGCGTCCAGGGCTTTCAAGTTAATTTAACACCAACTCGTCGAAACCGTTCAGCGAATGGGAGCAATCGTTTCGACGTGCAGGGATCGATAAGGAACTTCGAATTCAGTCTGCAATCGAGCTCGATGTTATAAAAAAAACCCCGAAAACCTGCATCACGTTCACTTATATATTCAGTACTTGGAAACGGACGTGGGTGACCCAGAAATATATATTATTCTAGATAATATTTGCGCCTCGTTAGGTCGTGATCGATTGATGAATTAATGACGCAGGAAATTGCTATGTAGGACACTCGATGTATCACCCTGTTTGTGAGTTATTTAGAATCGGTTCAATTTCAGTTTGAAAGATATTAATTATATTATCGTAGTGTACAGTAATTATGCTAAAGTAGTGAATTTTTAATGGTATATCAAACTTTTTTGTGATAGAATTTAGAATATAGAATTTAAAAATTAGGAAATGGAAATATAGTTGTATTGTGATAGCAATTATAAAGCAGTGAAATCACTCAAATTCATAAGTTAAAAGATCTGTCTTTAGATTTAAAAAGCAGGAAATACCTTGAAAAGTAACATTGGTAACACTCTACCATAACTCAAGGAACACAGTGTGTATCCAAGAACCGAAGATCAACAGTGGACCTCGCGTTTCTGTTCCAACTTCTCCATTCAATGCACACATGTACAACACATCGATTGGATCCACGTTAGGAAGACGGGGCACCGCTCCTTGACCGGAAGGAGCTGACCTCTGTGTCCTGAGTCAACCGCGGGACCAAATAAATCTAATTTCAAGGGTCACGATTGTACCTTGCATTATATATGCTCTGTCTGCAAGGCGTTCCCTCGGCCACTAGATTCGAACGGGTCTGCCTCCAACGACCACGTCCTTCCTCCGTCCAATTTTCTTAGCTTCTTTCCCGACCCGCTGGAAAAATTAGTGGCAGTACCGATTAAGCGAACGACAGACCTGGCAGTTTACCGCGACACCACTTGCAATTAAGGCTTTTCCACGGACACTTTGCCTCTCGAGAATCCTTTTCAGTCCTATTTCGAGGGAAGCGAAACTTGGAGACGTTATCCAGACGAGTTTATGGGGGCGAGTGGATTAGACGGTCTTTACTTTTTAATGGTGTGACGTTCTGGATGCTAGCAAGTTTAGATGACTAAAAATTGCTCTAATAAAAGTTGCATAGTTCGTAGTTGCGAATTTAGAAAGTATCATGTATAGTAATAAGTACACTGCGATGGTTGTCAAGCGTCAGCATTCTTCTTGAGGATAAAAATTATATACCACCCACTACCAAAGCTGCATCGGTGGGGCACAGAATTTAAAACTCAAAGTGATCACTTTGTGCCATATATTACTTTTATAACCGCAACGCGAACACTTCATATGTCACAAGCTAATAAACAGCACAAAGGGAAGCACCATAGCTGTCACGTTAATTTTCTTGGTGCTACGCTGATGACCGCAGCTGGTCCCCAAGAACCGAGTCCCTCGGCCGATCACGAGCGATATAAACTAATTTTATACTGGAGACTCTCCCTGTTCATCGCTCTCCGCATAATGAACTCGAAAATCACTTCATCGTACGAGCTTTACGCTCCAACTTCCGACACCATAGGATTCCTACCCCCTTTCCTGTCACGCGGGCCGTGTTTATCTATTTATAGCAGAGAGAAAGAGAGAGAGGGAGCTTGTAGCTTTCTTCCATGTCACGCGCCGTTCATTCCGCACCGAGGGGGACGGAAGAGAAGCTCGATGATAATTTAAAGGCTAAAACGCCAGTCATTACTCAGCCTGTTAAGGCTGTCAGGAGATCTGTTGACAATTCTTGGTTGGCTGGGCATTCTTTGAGGCGCGTCACGCCTACGGATGGAGTTCGTCGAACAATAATCGGGCTTTGTAAACGCGGTGATCAATAACTGTTGTGTACTGTGTTACTGAACAGCGTGGAGTGCACTGATGAATATAGCTTTTGTTTTGCCTTCGAGCAATTGGTCAGAAGATACTTTAGGAACGTTCAGAAGTTAGGGTTTGAAGTCCCAGCTACTGAGCTGCCATCTACATCTCCTCCCTTGGGTCTTAAAATAGAAAACCAAGAGATTTTAATGGTTTCAATAGTAGAAAACGACGAATACTGAGAAAAAATAGTTCAATATAGAAAAATTGAAGTGTAAATCAGTGTAGTGAAGTTTTTTTAAGGTTTTTGGAACCAGAGGCGTATTTTTGTAGAATAGCGCGACGAATAATGTATTTTCCTTTACTTCGCATTAAATGTAGGCCACATCGAGTGTAATTCCTATTAAATCACCTCACTGGAAGGCCTCCTATTGACACGCACAAAAGAAATCCTTTAAGCTCCGGCCAAGCGAGCGAATCCTTTCTATTTATTGCCCTCAAACTCTGCGGACGAATAAGATTTATGACAGAACTGGAAACCCGAGCCGTTGCAAATCTATCCTCGGGCAATACTTCATCTGGAACATGTACTTTACAGTTTTTTCCGGTAACTTATCCTGGATATATCGAAATAAGCTTCCTTTTCCCAGTTGAGGCACATCCTTTTCGATTCCTCGACAAAGAAGTAAAAGCGATTCCTCGGTTAGTGAAATACAATGTGACGAGCTGTGGCTCGTCAAAAGTGTCGAACCACTTACATATTAATTCATACTAAAACAGTACTTTGTCATGTAGTTCACAAATTGTCCAATATTTATCAAAAAATGCTGTTTATTACTTTAAGTATGTATGTATCCAGTACTCCACACTTCATGCTCTGATATATCAAACAAATTTAGGAATTTATTTTTCCCACTATACCTATAAGTTTTCTCCAGGGATAGTCCCTGACAAAAATTTCCACCGCTGCACCCCCTCAGTAATTTACGACCATTCAAGAAACACAAAAGTTTGGATAGGCAATTTATCAATAAAATATCCGTCGAAAAGCCGAAAGCACTCATTAAGTTGGCTAAAGAGGAAGGAAACGTCCTGAAACGAATTTTCCTGTGGTGAAAAGCTCAACTACCCCGTACGCGACGCTAATTTCAGCCGAGTGGCGTAAATCAATTCGACCCACGCAAAGGCTCTCATTAGCGTCGCAAGGATGTCTTTTCCGCGGAGCAACGGATTTCTAAAGGGAGAAGCAAGTCGTCTTGCATCCTGCCCGAGATATAAGAGGCGGCATACCAACCGCTGATGGACGCCAATGCGAGCGACGAGTGGGGACCACGGAGGGCATTGGCGCTCCTCCTGGCGGAAGCACTATTTCAACGTAATTGTCGTTTCATCGTTCCCTCTTGTCCGTGCCGTCTCCTAGCCACGTACATACCGTCGCAACAGGAGATTCCTTCTGGACCAAACACATGCGACATCTTTGCACGGTTACGTCCCCTGCTTGTAGACACCTAGCCAGACGAAATTAACCGTGGGCGAACACGCTGACTCTCCTTGGATATTCATGCACGAGGAAGCTACCAGAAAATGACGAGTACTGTGTATTTACTGGTTTCCGGTGGATGGGTGTTCTTAGTGCTCGCGGATTCATGCTCGCTAACTGAGGGTTCTGAGGACAGAGGGGAGAATTCTGGAGGAATTTGGGAGAGTAACGTATGATGAGGTTATATATTGAGGAGAGGAGAGATTTGAAGATGTGAGAGGTGTGGCAGTTTAGGATGTCGGAAGTTAGGAGATCAAAGAGGTAGTCAGAATTTTTTGGATCTAGTAATCCTAGAGATACAATAATCCAACGAGTTTAGTAATTCTAGACAGGCAATAACCCGAGAAGTTTAATAGTTAGAGAAGTCCAGAAGTCCATTAGTTCCAAATATCTAATAGTTTTGGAGGTCCAGTAGTTCTAGAGGCCCAAGAATTCTAGAGGTTCAATATAATACCCTGAATCACCCACACCAAAAAGTAACACCTAATACTCCACTGAAGAAATGAATTTCACCATCAACAGTCGAAAGAATCACACAACTCACCATTATCGGTACTATCCTCAAACGAACGAAATGCTCAAAACCAAAGTAGCTACCGCCCAATTTCCCCAATTCCGAGTTAGCAGCAATAAAACTCGATCATCGCGCAAACGATACAAGGACGATACCGACAAATTGGTGGGCAGGCATATATCCGTTGGAGTTAGTCCCTCGCGCCCAATCTGTCACGCATCGCTGCGACGTTTCCATGTGCACGCCATAACTCTTCGCCCTTATGTACGCACCTATGTGCACCTTTGCCACATGACTTCCATCTCTGCAGTCTTCCCATTTCCTCCTCCCACTCTCCACCGACTCCTCTCGCCGTCTCTTTGGGGTGGGTGCTCGTTGGGGTGTTTATTTCAAGCCGACTTCGAAGGGTGGCTGGCGAGGAAACGGCAACAAGAAAAACACGAGAAGACGGACGAAACGGCGAGGGGAAGGGTCGGGGTTCCTTTTCCGATGAATAAGGGTGTTCCAGTCGAATCGAAGCGACGGAGGCTGGGACGGGAGTACGCGTAGGTGCGAAATCGAGGGATGGGAGCCGAAGAAAAGGTGGAGTCGTGTTGTACCTAGAGGTAGAAGAGGCGGATCGTGAAGATGGACGCGGTTTATCTCGCACCTGGGCTTCCTCTAATTAAGAGGGAGTGCTGAGAAGTTCGTATGAGGGGCTTTTAACCGTGGAAAACGAACGGTGTTCGTTTCTTCGATTAGAAGATTGGGAATTCGCGGGCCAACAGTGCTCTTTCCTTATTTTTCTGATTAAACCTTCTCTTTATCACGACGGCGAGCTTATGTTTAGCCAGCCATAGAATTTCACTCTGACGATATTAATTATGGTTATTCATAGAGGTCGATTACTGCAGATTGCCATGTACTTTCAGATTTTTACATAAGAAAAATTACAATGTTATGTAACAGCTCTGCAGCACGCCAGAAAACTTACTGGGACATGCATATACTTCCTCTGAAACGCGGAAGAAAGCTTTATAACTACCTATCACGCTAATTTCTGTTGCAACGACGATTGCTGTAATTCTGAGGGACCAGCTTTGAACGAAGTAATACAATAAGAGAATTGATAAGAGCTTCTTAGTCTTGTCGAGATGTTTTGATCTCTGAACCTAACAGACATCTGCATAGATGACTCTGTCGGGCGGCTTAGCAACATTGTCAAACAGACTCGAAGAATGGCAGCTTGATCAAGTCCTATAAGAGGCAAGGAACGCAAACAGTATTAGGCGCATTGTGCGCCAGGCAATGACACTCGACGCGCAATGCGTAAATCCCTCTCTAAAAGAGGACTATTAAACAACTTCGTATGAATGCACAAAGACCTCGATGTATGTGAATGCTATTAGACACTTAGATGATGGCCTCAATAGAAATCACGAGGGATTGGTTGATTAGATTTACAATCTCTGTGAGGATCAGTTGGTGTATCAGTTTTATGTACAGGGTGTTAAGAAAATAGTGAATCATTTTTTTTACTAACTCGGCATTACTAGCATGGATTTTTATGAAGATGCAATTTTTGAGTGCAAGTTGAATCCAATTTTTTGACAAACTTTGAATTATTTCACATATACAAGTATTGTATATTTTTTATCTCTGACTTTAATTATCTCTATACGTAGATATCAATATAAACCCATGAAATAGACAGTTTCAACAGAAAATAAGTTTTCAGGCTTCCTCATAGCCTACCTCAGTAATGCAGAAGTCAAGTCTCTAGGTGCTTGGTTGACCTCTGAAAACACCGAATGTTGCTTTTCCTCCACTCTGTACAAGGAAGTGTGAACGCCTGGAGGTCGAGCAAAGGAGTGGTTACGGAGAGTCCAAGAAGAAGGAAAAAAGGCTTCTCGCTAGAAGCTGCAAGAAAGCTAATTAAGTCCGCGAGATGTCTCGTTAAGATCGCTGATGAAGACGTTTGTCCGTGGCGCTTCGGTGGAGAACTTTCGACCCAGGACCCGTGGAAAAGGCGTCGTTTTGTCCGACCCCCGCCTCCCCACCCTGTTTCTGTCACCCTTTCGTTGGCGATAATTTACCGACGCGCTCGCAAACAGCCTCGGAGTTCGGAACTTCGGGTGGAAATGTAACGTTCCGAGACGAGTCCTTCCGCGAGCTGGCTGGATGAGCTGAATAATTTTGCGAAAATTAGACGACCATTCTGCGATCGTAGGTTCGTCATTCGACGGTAATTGTTGAGCAATAGAACGGAGTATTAATTGGAGAAACATTTCTCTTTAGTTTAGGAACATGTAGTTACGCCAAGGAAGATGTCTAAAATCGATTTCCTTAAAAATATTTTACATCGCTCTTGCTACTTATTTTTTCACAAGGATCTAACACATTCACTACCGTTTGGAATACTTTTATGCTGCACAAGGTCTATTTTCTCAGAAATCGTCGTTTCTGAATGAATTTTCAATCCCTTTACATTTCAGAGGAAGATCGAAACACCTTAGGCAACGCAGTGCGTAAAAATTTCAAAACCACTCAGCTGGCAGCTTTAAAAAATATATCTTCAATCCCAAAAGCACTTCGACGTCCCATATACTAGGCACAAAACCGAGTTCGATACATGTATGAGGAGAAACTCAGAAACCCAAATCAATTCCACGATCCAAGTTTCGTAGAGTTCGAGTACTACCTATAAAAACTGTTACTACATGTTTCCACAGAAAAGTCCGTAACTTTATTTCATGACATGTAGTATATTCGACACGTTTTTCTATAAACAAGGACACTTTTAGGGGTAAATATTTTTAGCTGACCTCGATTGGTTGATTTAACGAAAGACCCAAGTTAGAAGTATTCTCTTGATGGCTAATCTTACTATTTTTGGTGGACTATTGTTAAATCATAGTTTAAGTATTGTAGTATAAAAAATCATGAAACTTTTATAGTAAGATTTTTTTATATCTACTGTAGTTTTCAAGTGGTCTACCTACATAGGGAAAAAGGAAACCACGTATTAACTTCTAAGGGATGTTTTTTACCCGAAGAATCAATAAATATCAAAAAAGAAAACTGCCCTATTCTTTTCTTGAAGTCTACTACAGATGTACATAGTAGCCAAAAAATGAAAATTTTTAGGGTATCCAAGTTCCCTTGTAAGCACTCAAGCCAATCCCAAACTCAATTGCTCCCATGTGTGCCTACTCAGAACATCAAAACAATTGTCACTCAAGCCCTCGATGGTCTTTACCAAAAATAGCACATCGAGCATCCTCAAAGACCTCCCGCTCCAAGAATACTCCCGCCCTCAAACTCACCCCTATCGCGTGGCGATCACCCTACCACCAAACCCCTTGAAAACCCCCCAAAGAATCTTGTCCCTCGAAAGCTCATTAGGTGGGCGTCTTCATTTGAACACGATCTATAGCAATGCCTCGGTGAATATAAAGAGGGGCGTCTATGGGGAAGGTGGACCTGGGCTGGATAACAAGCCGACACTCCGATCATTCGTAAAGCTGTCACTCGGGCAATATATCAGTATCCTTTTTTAGTCGTTACGCTGACACACCCTTCTGAAGTGACTGGAGCTGGGACAAGTACCAGCTAGGGAGGGACAGAGAGGCATAGAGAGTCGAGCAAGCAAGCGAGCAAGGGGTCCCGTGGCACGAGACGATGCGCACGCTAAACGCGACACGCACACGCGACGCTGGTACACGAGAGGTGGGCACGAAGCAATACGGAGAGGCTTTTCGGCACAACTGCACGGTCGTTAGTTAGCGAGCATTCATCATCGCATTGTTATCGTTAGCCACGGTCTTCACGGTTATTCGAGCCGCCCCATCGAGATCACAATGCGACCAGATGCAGCCGAGGACGCGTCGGCCACCGATAGGTTTTCTTCATTGTGCCATCGCTGACGTTGCCCCCGACGCTGCGTTTCTCTCTGTGCTTCGCCCTTTTTTGTGTCGCTGTCTGTCTGTCTGAAAGGGGAAAGGGTACTGTCTGCCTGCCCCGAGACTCGAATCAGTCGATTTCGGTTGATAAACCCGATTTCCAGACTGAACGAGACTTTTCGGGATTTCGATGGTGCATGGAGTCCAGGCTGCGCTGGGATTGGCTATGCGCGAGAGTGCACTTGACATCGAAGGGAGCTTTGAAGGGTACGGTATCATTTGTCTCCATCCAGTGATTTTGAATTAACACAGTTGCCACCATCGCCACATGTGTGTGACGAATCAATTTTGATTTATATTTTTCTAGATTATTTACCTAGGGTAATTCATGAATGAGTCTCAAAGCTTTAGGAAGCGATTCACATACTATGCATCAAAAATAAAAGCGTCACATGAATATACATATGTTTCAGGGACCTGTCGAGAAACCCTGGCACTAGACAGTGTACTGTTTATGTATGAAATAGTGCACTCTAGTGGTAGTAGGTTTATCAGATTATGCACCCCAAGTAGATTGTCTTCTTATGTTTCCTGAATGAGTTCTTGCAATAAAATTTTAAAAACTACAACAGTGACTACTATGCAACGATTCTAGAGGATTTATGTAAAAATCTTTTATCCATAATGCAATTCAAATCGTCTTCGAGATACCTATATCATTTTGAATATGAATGGAAAGCATTACATTCAGGTCACAAGACTCAAGAGGAAACAATAACCCAGTGGCCTAGATAGCTCGATTTTTGTACTCTGATCAAACTATCTTTATTCTTTTATAAGAGATACTTCAAGAAACTTTGTCTGCAAATCCTCTACCATTCTATTCCTTCAAACTCGAATCACGCACAAAGCTAGGATTTTTCGACCCTCCCTTGATAAAGTGGCCATACTGACCAAATCACTGCCGCCAAGTAGTCATGAATGTTTCTTCTACGTGACAAACTCGCTTTCTGACCAAACACCGAGAGTTTCTATCGCACGTGGGGCCAGCCGACGACATAAACTGTCGCGTTTCGGGTAGTTTATGACGTCCCTAACACCCCATAAACCTTGGGCCTAACTTTTGGGGTACTCTTTTCGCTAACGCTATTATTCTCGTCTGTAGCTTTTCTCTTTCTCTCTGTCGAGTTTTACCTCCATTAAAGTTAGCAGACAGACATATGTGGGACGTGAAATTAATTGATGGACTTGTTTAGATCTTTGATTACGTAGGTTACTACCTAAAAGTTTGAAATAATTTCCTAAATTAAAGAGAATTAAGGCTATCTTGTTAAGAACTCAATTTAAATAAGAACAAACAATTCTGGTATGTGATTCATTTCATTGTATGTTAAAATAAATGACGACGAAATTGTTGCTGAAAGTGTTTGAAAATTGATTCTAAAAATAATTAATGTTTAAAGTCTTTCGAAACTAGAATATTGTTCGAAAATAAATTTGATTCAATGCGCCACTTATTCTGATTACAAAAATGTTTTGCAATTATTCATAACTAAAGCCCAATTTTCTTGCAAATTCAAGTTACGTCACCTCGATCTCAACTTCTATTCCTCGTCTATCTCCAACACCAATTTCGCAAAACAGTTCCCGACCAAATCCCTCCATTCTACCTTTTCCAATACTCCGAAACAACGAGAGCCCTGACCCACCTCTTCCAACAAAGAAAAAAGAAGCAATTATGATCTCTATTCTTTGGAACATCTCTAGCGAATTTTTGAAAAAAAGAGGAAAAGTTTCACGAAAATTCTTTTGAACCATCCAGTAGAAGGATCCCCAGCGCATCGAGCCGCGTTTCTCTCGATTTTTTCCAGACAACCAGGGTCCAGGGATGAACTCGCGAGCCCGGAAGACCCAGTCGTGTTCTTTCTGGGTCGCTTTTAAATTCGGATTTCCCGATGTTCCCGTATCCCGGCACGCCCTGCTTCCCGCTGATACTCCGTTTCTCTATGTAACTGGATGGCAGAGCCAGTAGGGAGACAGAGACTGAGGGAAAACCGAACAGCGTTTCGCGGGACTTCAAAGCGCTCACCGGCGCCCGGAGAATAATGAAATGTATACAATAGGAACGAGGGCGCATCGAGGTGTATTTCAGTCTTTCCGCGACGGTATCAGGGGCTTCGCTCTCTGGGATCCCTCGGTTCGCTATTTTCGCGGGGGTCATGGGGGTCGCAGGGGTGGAAGGCCGGTGATAAATCGAGGCGCGATATTAACTCCCTTTTCGACGGCGACGAGAAATTACGCGAGCAAGCCCAGGGTGACTTTTATCTAGAAGAATTATACGAAGGAGATTCGATGGTGCACATTGTCTAAACGTTCTTGAGATGGAGGATATAGAGGTGGCTTGGTGGAAGAAATGCTCGGTGTTGAAGAGAGATCTGTGTACGCTGAAATTGCGACATGATGTAAAAAATTATTGTGAGGGGCCAGTGTAAGTAATGCTGTAATATTTTTAAATATAGAGGTAATTCATGTGTAGGTGGTCCCGTAACATGGAGAAATTTCTGTATGAATGGATTCAGTAAAGAAAATAAAAAGAGTTTACTTATTTATCCTTGTTTTCGAGTTATATGGAGTCTCATTTCGCAATAATTCTGTAGACGGACGGAAGTAATTTCACCCAGTTGTTTACAAACAGAGCTCGATATGTCCTGGATGTCCTCCAGATCCCCATTGGAACTGAGTAAATTTCAGAATTCTCGTAACCCACTCGAAGAATGTCTACACTTGTCCCTTTCATTACGTTTTTTATAATGCTCGATTGAAAATATTAACTCTACCAACTTCTTCCATATAGCAAACTCTCATAATCAGAGTAAGTAAACGATCCATGTGGTTCTACGTATCCAGCAATTCCATCGGAGGGGGAAATTCCAAAAGGATCGAAGGGAAGCAGGTCTCTGGAGCCAGTTAAACGTATAATATTTATCCTCATCGTAGGGCAAAGGCTCAAGACGGAGGAAGAAAACTGGCAGAGAGGATTTTTATTTCAATCCTTCAGCCCAGGCTCCCGACAATCCCTTTCCACGCCACCGTTACTATTTCTCCAACTTGTTTTGGACTGTTCCAGGTACGGTCGATGCTGGAACCTCGCTGAAACGTCGAATGGATTGACCCAGTTCGAAGGGGTCCTGGCGTAATGCTCGCAGATAATGCGAGAGTTTTCTCATTTCTGCGACGACGTTCGCCTTCTCCCTCTTTTCTCCACGAGATAAGGAAAAGCTGCTCCCTTCTTAATTTCTGATGTCTTTACCGGCATCCGGTGGAAAGTTTTTATTGCCACTTATCGCCGTAACCGCGTCTCCGCGAGGCAATAAGCGTTCGCTGATCTGTTTGCTCGCTGATTGTTTGTTATACGTGCCTTTAAGTGGCCACGTTATTTCGTATTCGAGGGGAACCTCTCTGCTCCTCTTTGCCAGCCTTTTATAGGCATCTTAGACGTTTTCTTGAGGTAATTTCTGTTCAGTGCAGGGAAACTGCAGTTTCCTGTTGCAACCCTATTTTAACCCTTGTGAACTATTCGGGGCAATTCGACTGGAAGCCTGAATTTTAATATTTAATGCTTTTTTAATCTAAACACAGATTTTTAAGAATTAAAAGCTGGACATTTGAAAATCTGAATTTAAACTTAATTAATTCTGTTTTCTTATAGTGATGCAAAATATAAGCTAGCTGCACATGAGCAAGCTCACCAAATCAAACTTGTTCCATACATTACGATATTTTGCAACATACTCCCTCGTAGAGGTGTCTCATCTATCTTCTCATCAAACTCTATTCTTCGTTTCCAATTAATTAACGGCATTATTCGAACAATATTCTATTGCGATGTTCATCATTGGCCACACAACTCTTCATTCACGATAATTTCAATAATTCGAATATCCTACAACCTGTTTCAAGTTAATTACAATTTACTATAATGTTCCTGAATTATACGTAACATAGTACCAAATGATGTCCCCTCCAGAATCGCAGGGTGCATAATTTTGGCCGAATTTCACTCGGCAGGAAGTGGGTCAGGATTGCAATTATCAGGGGCGCGGCTTAGGGCATCGCAACTCATCCGATCGCAACTCCGCGGAAGCCCAACTATCGGGATCGCAATTCGCAGGATCGCGAGCGTCACGGCTGCGACTCGCGGGGATCGCAATTATCGCGACTGCAATTTAGGCACGATCGCGCGAGTCACGATCGTAATTCTCCAACCGCCCCGACCGCCAGGATCGCAACTCGCAGGATTGCAACTATTCCGAGGGCGACTCGAAGAATTACAACTATCGGAAGCCCGGTTTACGCGATCAAATTTTCGGGCTCGTGACTAACTGTATGGCTCGAGATAATGAGCGAGATTTATTCTATCCCTTAAGTAGTGAGATGCTGCTCTGATTGGGGAGCATTATTAAATGATGTAGATTATTAATCCCTATGAAAACCTTTTCTCAAAATGCCTCTTTGATGTAACAGTAACGTATGTATTGTCTGGATTTCGTTAGTTTTACTAGACTAATCTAGATTAAAGAAGGGTTTACAGAGGTAGGGTTGGTGCAATGGTAGGTTTAATAGAAAGAAAAATTATGGTTGTACAATGACTTTTCGGGGAATTTGACCAATTTCTATCAAAAATTTGTCAATGCTTTCGCAATTTCTTTAAATTTTCTTACTTCTTGCCTCCTTAACATGAATTTCCATCTCTTTTCACTCCCCCTAGTCACTTTGAATTCCAGGCTTTGAACTCTGTCTTGAAATTGGTGACATTAAATCGCGAAGGTGCGAGCCAATCGCAGTGGCGCTTCCTCCCCAGCTGGATTTCCAATTCTATCGCTTCGAGTTCGCGTCGGGACGACCACTGCCAATCCATCTGCCGTCTTCTGGCGTCTGACTGCCGTCGAGGAAGTTCGGTGCGTGCAGCGTGTCTCGCATCGATGTGTATACACACTTCCACGGGTAGTTTCTATGGGATCTAATCGACGAAGTTGTAATTACTTCGTCGACTCCAGAGATGAAGACAGAGCGAAGGGTGGGAAGGACAGAGAGGGAAAGCGAGCAGGTGGGGTGCAAGGGTGGGGGCTGGAGACACAGGAAATGGGTGGAACAGAGACGATCCAAGACGAAGATAGCGAGGGTGGGACGTAGAGGATGAGGGTGGAGGGGCAGAGCGCTTCACGCAGTTTTATTTTATCGCAAAGCAGCGGAGATATCGACAGATGTAACGCCACTTCCGCAGACTGTCCCCTGTCTCAGCCCCCCAGCTATCAACCACTTTTCCTCGTTCGTCTTGCGCCCCTTTCGTCCCCACCCCCTGGCTAAAGGGAGCCCCTTTCTCCGCGCGAGTGTGATTACCGAACACCTTGGAAATCCATTACTTTATATCAGTTTTTCCTAAAAGGTCTCCCCACTGGCAACGGTTCCTCAGAAACTCCTCCGGATCCTCGGTCAACTACTCACGATCGTCTCTCGCCTTTATCGAAGGGTCGACCTGTTATCTACGGAATTTCTCTCCACGGACTCGGTTCTTCGGACCTCTCAGCGATAAACTCTACGCGCAAGCGATCCATGGATCTGCGACACTCGACTGCTACTTTAGTCCAGCTGTTGGGATACTTTGGAGTCTTCTGATTTTTTCAAGCACTTCAGTTCTTTCGATGCATTCGATTCTGGGAAGTGTATGGGTTTCTTGGAGTCTTCGTGTTCTCTGGGTTTTCTGGGTTCTTTGAATTTTCTGAAATCTTCAGGCTCAGTGGATATCAATACCTCAAATTTTTCAGATTTCTCGAGATTTTTCAATGATTTCTTCTTCTCAATACCTTCAACTTCCCTAAATCGTTATTATTTCGGGTACTTTTATCATTTCCTAAGTTCTTCATACCAGTTTTTCTTCCCACTCTTTCTGGGATTTCCTCATACTTCTCAAGTTACTTTCTTCCTCAGAATTCTTGAAGTCCTGTCTTAAAATTCCTTTTTGAATACTTTAAATTCCTTTAAGCTTTCTTCAAGTACCTCAGGTCTCTTACAACTTCTCAAACTTTTTTTATAAACTGTTTCTGCAATTTTCGACCCAACACCAGCTCCACAGACTTAATCATGAACTAAAGTAGAATTGTCCGCGTTATAATGAAATTTCAAAGTTGAACGCGTGGATCGGAAGCTACTACGTGCAGCGGACAGCGGAATAAACCGAACAACGCGCCAGTAGAAAGTTCTCGTGGTCCGCCAACAGAAGCAGATTCAAAGCGGTCCTTCAAAAGCCCTTTGATGGCATGCAAATAAAGAGGGAGTTTTTGGTCGCGGGTTAATATGAAATCTTAAATCTTCAGGGGCTCTGGAAGGGAGAGTTGAAACGAAACGGAGTTTTATACAGGGTGGTTCAAAAATCCAATCACTCTTCAGCTTGATAGTTGTCAGGATGCAGCGTTTTTGAAATTTTATAATAAATCTGGTTAACCTTCGTATAGAGCATAGTTCATCTTCTTGATTTAATTTCCGTATTGCGTATGTCCAATTCCAGTAATGACTGCATTAAATTTCAATGATATTTGAGACTAGAGTGTTTGATCACGTGCATGTAAACGGAGGTAATGAGTTCACCAGGCATTTAATTATTAAATCGTTGACAAAACGAAGGGAATAGAGTACTGTACTCACTGAAATCAACGCATAATTGTACTCTCTTGATATACCAAAGTGATCGCTCATTTTTAAGATTCCACAAAAAGTAAAATAACTATTAGAAAATATTAAGTTTCATACTACCCACTCATTTAAAAAAAAAAAAGAAAAAGTTCTTTACCTCTAATTCACTCTTAATTTCTCGGCCCACCCAGTACATCAGCAGCGACGTTCATTGTTAAACCCCCAACGACAGCGGGGCCAGCCATGAACCACGTTCCAAGATTTTCGTTTAAATTATGAATCGGTCCGCTTCAGACACTCCTGCGGCTCGTCTCTCTTCTATCCTCGTACGCCATCGGCAGAGCCGGCAGTTTGAAGAATTCTCTCTGGGATAAGAAAGCGGAAGCAAGGAGGAAAGAAGAGAGAGAGGGGAGCCAGAGCCGAGCAGATCGGTCCGTGGAAGAAGAGAGAAGAAAAATGGAGCGAAGCTTATGCGAAGCCAATTAATTATCGAGCTGCTCTTCTCCTTTCGTCTCTGCGCCACGCTCACCTCTGTCTTCTCCCTTTCCCTCTCGCGAGATATTATTCTCCGCCGCCACCCGGTAAAATCGACCGTCGACCGAGGGGATTTCCCTTCTTCTTCTTCTTCTTCTTCCCCTTTGGACCTTATTTATACGAGGCAGAGCGGTTCTGCCCCCGTGTCGAGTTTTGTATGCCGGAAGAATCCGGCGACGCCCTCCTAATGATGGTATTATGCTCGTTCCGTGAGCTCACGTGATCGCGCCCCCGTTTCGCAACCCCCTTTCCAACCCCTTCCTCCTCTTTATCCCCCGCCCGCCCCCGCGCCCCTCGCGCTCCATGATCGTTCTTTCGGTTTTCCCCGTCGACAGGTAAAATTTTCTACTCGTTTAGAAAATTACATGGTCGTCGGTGGTTCGTCTGCTCGCGATTAATTCGTTTTCACTCGTTGTCATGGCGGACTGGAGCAACGACTCCTGGGAAACTGTCCCCCGAGAAATTTGCAAGGAAACTCGCTTCTACACCCACATTTCCATGAAGCTACGCGACAGGGAAGATCGAGCGATCGGGAAACGTGGCTGCGTGACCGCTTGCGGGGGTGGCCTCCATGACACCGAGTCATGCAGCGGCAATTACTTTCTCGATTGGTGACGTTACGTCGTATTCGTGGTGCTCTTGTGGCGCGGTAAATTGCGCTCGCAGGAGTGTAATTTTTTAGTGAAAGTGGATGGACAGTCCTTCTGCTACTTACGGCTGTTTAGACGAGCCAATTGAAGAGATCATGACAGAAAGAGCTCCTGTCAAATTTTGCAATTTTTTAAATAAGGGCGCATTCTAAAGGCCAAATAAGATATTTGCAACATAATGCAACCTACCCCATTAAAAACACGAATTGAACAAGAATGAAAGATGCTATAGTATTTTTTCTGCTCCTCTTGAAAAAGACTGAATTTGAATTTAACGGAGTGAATGTTATTTCAAATTCTAATCTAAGCGCGAGATCGTTTGAAATTTAGGTAAAGTTCAAGCCTAGGTTAGGAAGCGATTCAAATCAGGCTAAGATTATCATGGATCGATATTCTGGAAAACTTAGTTCATCTCCTGAGCGCTCACGTCACGTCAACTCGACTTGGCCTAGGGCTGCGTTCCCACATCTGTAATGTGTCACGCAAGGTATCATTAACATATCATACACATGACAGCTTCTGAGAAAAACTACACTGCTTATATGTCAGTTGATAGAACTATCTCTGTCACGAAATATAAAATCCAATATATGTGAACCTTGAAATTGTACAATCCTTGCTAATGGTTACTATTTTAACCTTCATCTGATATCATGCTTTTGCAAATAATCCACAAATACTTTTTATACCGGACAAGAAACCTCGAGTACATATTTTTGAGTAACCAATTTGGGTACCCATATATATATATATATTATATATATATTTCTCTCATGAAACTCTATTTGAATGCAACCTAAAAAAAGAATTCGCGAACAAGGGGTAACTCAACTAGCTCCATCGAGCAAACCTGCCAAACAATGAAAGCCAACAACCAGAATCCACGAATCAGCCCTTTCTCTCGAAACCTAGCGAAACTAGCTTTCTGATTATACCAACACAGCGCCGTCAGAATTCGAAAATTGACGGGGCGAAATCCCTTTCAATTTCCACGGTGTCGCCGTAATGGAAGTACAGCGAGGCAGTAACAATACAGGCGCTCGGGCAGCCGCGATTTGGCAGGGTGTATTTGCCCAGCCACGTGACTTTCGGCGACATCGGCATCGAAGCAATATGTATCCGCGCGGTTGGCCAACCGTTAATATCGTCAAACGAACGTGACGATGCACCCGCGAGCCGGGGAAATGCGCGCCAGTGTAACGTAAATATCGTAGGGGATTCCCTCTATTGATTATGCGTACGAATAGTGCTCTTCTATGATTAGCGCGGCGAATTCACTGCTGGCAGCGTTATCGACGCGTGTTACCCGCTTCGGGACCTTTCCGGAACACCTTTTACGCTGTACGCTCTGGCAACCACGAAATTTCGCGTGACAGGCTCCCTGCTTCAGGGGAAACCACAGCTCGCGAATAGTTCTCGCGTTCAAGTATTACAGAATACTCTGTGTAACGTGTTAATATGATACCCTCACGAGAAAACTGTCACTAGTGAAAAAGAAAAAAAAGATCTATTTTTTAAAGAGCTTTTTGTGCAATTTATTAAAAACTGAAAATGTTTTGATTTCTAGGAAGTTTCTTATGGGGGGTTGTTTTTAAGGAAGTAGTGAACCTAGCAATTTATAATGGAATTTTTTTATGTTCCAATTAGATCAAATGCTGTTCTAGAAATGGAAATTAATTCTATCATATTTATAACATAGTAGCTATAGTTATTTAAACACTGTACAAGGGTTAAAAGAATGACTATCGTTCATAAACCTAACTCAGGTCCCCTTCAAAGGGCAGGCACCGAAGCAAGCCCACCCTTTGAACCATGCAACAGCATTCGAACGCTTCACTAGCTGCGAGTTCACCCTTCGAACGTTTATTCCCACTTCCGAATTGCCTCGATCGGTATAAGTACACGGGCCAGTTACATTCGGCCGCCCAACGATGGACAAGTACAATTGTCGGAGTTCGTGCCGCGTGAAATTAACCCCCAGCTCCGAAAGCGGGGAGAGATAAATGGTGGACGACGTCGAAAACTGCGACTTTTTGTCGCAGCCTGATAACCTGGCTGCGTCTCGAAAGGCGACTGCAGCTGGTTCTGCGTTTTAATTACGACCACGAAAGAGACGCGCGGATGGAAACAACAACGGGCACCACTTGCGCTCGTTAATTGGGATACGATTAGAGTCACGTTGGACGCGTTCCCAATCCTCGTCACCGACCAATTTCCGATAATACGAAAATCATTTTTCTATGTCATGAATTGACGGGCTTGCGAGAGGGAGAGAGGAGTGATGAAATAATGAGTAGGCTGCGGATTTTTCTGCAATTCCATATGTTCATAAACACAGTGAAAGAAATCGAACCTAAATAAAAATTTGCTTCATCTTCTAAATAGTATAATTTCTACTGAATTTTTCATATTTTCTATAGTTTTAAAGATTATAAGCATTCTGTGAATTTTTATACAAATATTTCAAATTTTTAGAAATGTATAAAAATCCAGTCTAATAATAAAAATGTTTATTTATCGAAAATAATGTGACTTGCGCTGTTTTTCCTTAAGACCATAGAAATTAATACAAAACAGTAGATAGTACCTAATATGGGTCAGGCAGCCCAAGAATATGGAATGAGTACAATAGACCGAGGTTTCTTTCTCTGTTAAATTTAAATAATACTTTTGCATTAACTTTATTCAAATTCCTCGCAACCTCTACAGTTATTGTGTAATAAACTTCATTTCAAAACTAAAGGATAATGAGACTATTGAAATTCTGATATCGCATTCAAAATTTACACATAAATGAGTTATCCAGAGTTATTTCAATTTGAATTCCACTCATCTAAAATGTAGGCAATTCCTACAGCCTTGGAAAAACCGGGAGCACACCGTTATTATCGTTAATAATCGCGAATGAAAGCAGAAATGGTTTCATTTAGGGGAATTTGAAGACCGCGAGATAGAAAGTGCGCAAGGAAGTTTCAATTGCGACATTAATGCGCGTGAAAGTTGTTTAGCGTGCATCGAACGAAAGATGTCGCGGGCATATTTGCAACTGTTATCATTAGCAAAAATAATACAGCGGTATAACAGGTTTTTAGCTAATTGGCAGTTTTCAACTTGTCCCCAGGACAACATCTCCCAATGCTCGAATCTCATTTGTAGGAATACGAGAGCCCGATGTTTGCGTGCATCTAAAATACGAGATGAAATTGAAGCGAGACAGTCCTGCATAATTGCTCCCCCTCCCCACTTTGCATTGTTAACTTTTAACGATGCGCGCGGATTCGGCACGCTTTTCCTATTGGCGCCATGCGCCGTCGGGGTTCCTTTCTAGTTAGATTGCTGGAACACACACTTCGCGATATTGAATTTCCTTCGTTTCCCCGAGGGATATGTAAAATAAAACAATGAACCGCCTAATGGTCACGCACGCGTTTATTAAAAACTCATGGAACAATGAAACGCGGTTGCTCGGTCTGAAAATCGTCCGACACTCTCGCTTTGCCCATTGATCTCTCTATAAAACGCAGTTATAATTAATATAGTAACATTTCAGTTTAACGTGAAAGGGAAAAATTGTATAGAACAATGACAGGAGCACAATGGTCGCGTCTGTATGCGGGTAGAGTGATTCTGGGAAGGTAAACAATCTAAGAGGAAATGTTCAGCTGTTTAATGAATACTCTAATTTTAACTACGCTTTTTAGAAGGACTATTTACTAGAACGCCTAATGAATAAATTGAAGAGTGAATCTAAAAATGAAAAACAAAACTGTGCACATTGCCTCACGTCGATTTACCCATTCCTCTCCATTAGAGCGAGACGCTGGACCGTTTCTGAAATTATCGACAGCGTAACGAAAAATGCATTTAATTATGCGAAGTCACGTTCGTTCGATCGTCGAGCGTGCATAGATTCCCAGTGTCGAGGGCTTGTAAGCGTGCCCTGTGCACCGTAAATCACCATCGGTCGGCGAATCAACGGATTCATAGTTTATTAAAGCGATTTACCGAGGCAGGTTGCCCCGACGTGTCCACGACACACGGCCCCGTTGCTCTTTCCCTAGTCAGGAGACACAGAAATATCGTCGGCGCCTTGGTCGATCGTCCCTAGGTCAGACACGTATAGCCACCGCGCCTAACTATGATCGATTATTCTTTCAACCCCTTGTTTTTCCGCGAAGTGGGTTCGTTAGCAGTGTCGTGTAACCGACCCCGTGGCGTTCCGCTCTGATTTATTCAGGGATGCGACACCACCTTTTCCACCGGTCGTACGTCGTTAAAACCGTTGCTACTGTGCAGCAGCAGACCTCTGTATATTTCGCTTTTGCTGCCTCTCTCCGCTGGCAATACATATATAATCGCGGGATATTCGTCTCTCGTTAAGTCTGGTACTCGTTATGGGGATCCAGGGAGGAGACAGTGCGCGGGGCTACGGTTTGGCTAGGCGTCACTGCTCCATGCCACTTCGAGCAACTTAACCGAAGCAATTAGAAGAGGATTAAACTGCGGACGCGGGGGTGATAAGAGAGAGGCAAAGAAGCTGAGAGATCAGACTTCTGTAATGGTTGTGGGAAACATCGGCAGTGCACTAAACAAGTGTCTGCTGGCGTCAGGTGTCGGGGAATAGAATAAATTATTGAAGGTAATAGAAATTGATAAGGTGTTATTCTACATGATAAGATAAGAAAAAAAGGAAGAATGATGAAATTGGATTTAAAGCTTCCTTTTAGAGTTATTAATTGTTGAAGATCCGCGGGAAACGTGTCTGACTTGATTTATTCTACTGACAATGCTGCGCCTGAACTGGGTCGCGGACGGCTGCAGTAGAATAAGACAAATGTCAGACATCGTTTAAGCGTTCTTTAAGGGTATTCTTAATAATTAATAACTTCGTCATTTTTCAAATAAATTTCTTCTGGAATCCCTTAAAATTTGTGACACTTGTTATCGAACAGCTTGAATAAATTAATTTTAATGTTTCCTATTCGGTGTAAAAAATATTTGTGTCGACAGTTTCCAGAATTACTAACTTGAATTTTCTGTACTTACATTACTATAAACAATTTTTCTAACACCATACCAGCTTCTGGTTCTTACGCCATCAAGAGCCCGCAATCACTTTGTACCAGTCGTTGTGCGGTTGCACTGCAAACTGTAGTTACACATTGTACTTCAAAAGTAAAACCACAGTGCCTGAAGTCACTGAAGTTCCACTCTCAATCTTCACCCAAGAGAATATCGCATAATCTGACCTACTTTCGAGCATGGCCCAGTATAAAGGAACGTTTGATCCCCGGACGTCCATGGAAATTCAAACGACAGAGCCAAAGTGCGAGCACGTATTTAATGGGCTCAGCGCTAGAGTTATCTACTCGATCTATGTGGGGACATTTGACTAGGATAACAGTCTATGTGAACGAAACTTCGATTACATATGGAAGCCGACCACGATGATGGAAAAGCACGTTTGATGGCTAGGGGCTGTATTATGTGAACCTTTTGCAAATAAATATCTGCTTTCCCGGATGTATGTACGTTGAACACCCTTCTTGAGTGAAGGTTATTTTCTTAGGGTGCGTATACCCTACGTACGCATTTACGAAGAAATGTCCAGTTCGAAACTTATGTGAACACCCTTTGCAAATAGGAATCCATCCTTTTTTGGATATATGCATTATATCCTTGGCCAAAGAAGGCCACTTTTTGGGGGCTGTTTATACAGATCCTTCAGAAATAAATGTTAACCCTGTAGATACAGATCCTTTATTTTATACATCCCTTTCCCATACAAATATGACCCTTTTGGGACACGGGTGGTCGTATCATTTTTTTAGAGAATATGTGATAAATTGAATGTCTTTCAAATTATTGCTAGAATAATAGAAATAACTACGTCAATATTCTTTACTAGTTAGATAAGTTATTTTTACCATCTAAAGCTGATTATAATTAACAAACGAAGATTCAATTACAGTTTCATTATCTCCAACTTCACTTTCATTTTAACATCTAAAATTCTAACATCAGTCTACAAATTTCCTCCCAGCTGAAAAAAACCCTAAAGAAGACTCTCGAAAAACACGTACCTATCTCCACTACCCCTTCAACCCCACATTTTCACGCTCAGAAGTCCGCAAAAACTTCAGCCCCTTTCACCAAAGAATCCTCCGTAACTAGAAGTGGCGAGCGCGGCAAGTCGCCTGGACGTCAGCATTCAGTCGAAAATTCCGAATTCCCCAGATATTTTCAGCCCGCGCGTCGGCAGCAGGACAGCAAGCTAGCTGGTGCTATTGAAGCCCCTTTCTCGCTGACCAGCTTCGCGTGCATCCAACGCTCGAAATTTCGATCGGCAGCGGGGCTTTTCGCGAAGTTTCCCGCGATTTTCATGCGGCACACGGGGCGCCGAAAAACTGGATCGCATGCAAAATTGATCGGTGGGACTGCAGCGAATAGCTGACGCGAGCTAGCTCTGGTCAAGAGTTCGCGGACTCGGCGAACTTCGTCCACTCTGTCGAGGAAATTCGATGAAGCGGCTGGCGTCGCCTCGTTTACGCTTCCTTGTCCCGAGACCGTCGCTTTGCTCGCTCTCCGTCGTCTCTGTTTTGTATTCCCGGCCGATATTGATCCGACGACGTGGCACGCTCGGTTATTACTTTGTGCCCGGCGTTTGTGCCCTGCACGTGGCAGGCAAAACATTATGCGGCCCTTATTTGCATACATCATGACTTTTGTTCGTTGACTTAAGCAACGTATTCAGTTGCGGGGTCTCGAGCCGCCAGTGGAGGCAGACCATAGTAGACAAGAGCAGACGGTCTGTGCATGGCGAACGCCTTCGCGGGAAGTTCGCGATGGAGAGTCGATTTTTTAACCCTTCAAGGTGGTGTTTAAGTCCCCCCTCTGTTGCTGCAACCACGGGGCTTAAATACCCCGGAGTTTATGAGCTCAAATCTGTTTTGTACGATTGTGCTTTGAGTGTGTGCTCGAGATACGTCTACGCCGCGGCCCTCGGTGAGCGAGAGCGGTCTGGGGCGACTGAGTTCAAGGGGAATCGTTTGGGAGTGGAATTCCAGTCTGAATGCCGTGGCTATGCTTGCGGGGGAATTTTGAGAATTTGAATTGAGGGGCTTAGTGGTGCCTTGGTTGGTGAGACTCATTTGGGGTTGCTGAGTATCAGTTATCTGGGGAGGGAAGAGATTCTGAGGAAACTCCAAAAAAATGCATTTTAGAATCGGCGCATGACACATACTATAGTTGCCAATAAAATTGGACAGTTGCTAAGACTATTAGGTATTTGTTGAATATTAAAATAAACGTGATACTTTTGAAATATGATACCTAAATACATATAAATTGTCAAAAATCAAAGAATTTCGCCGATCTCCTCACATTGATGTGCCTTGCACAGCGAGTTCTCCTCATTTGATCACCGTAGCCAATTTCGTTTCTCGTATGCATTACCGATCCGATCCCCAGTGGCCACCTCTAATTTTATCCCTAGCGGACCTCAGCAACTTCGCCTCCCTATCACTCCCTAATTTTGTCCCCAGTGGCTGCCACTAATTTCCCCCTGTGTCGTGCACGACAATCTTGCATAAGAATTACAAACGAAATACAGTGGCGAGCGTTACGTGCGTGCAACAGAGGAAACTTTGTATCGGCTTAATGCAGCACATATTTGCAACTCACGCCACGTAATATGGTAACGCCGTTACAGTCTGAACTGCGTAAGTATGTGGCAGCGTATGTACAGTCAAAAGGTATAATTTCTGCAGATTTTAAAAATATAACGAATTGATCTCTGAGTTTCTTAAGTGTTAGTGTTAGTTGTGAGGTATTTGTATATTTAAGGTATTTATAAAAAATAGTTATTTTGTCTTGACTCTCCAAAGTAAAAAAAGAGCTTGAATCCCAAGATTAAACCTTGATCAATGGCCCACAAGTGGAATCAAAAAGTGCTCTCAGGCTTGTACATAATGCACTCGTGCTCCATAAATGAATATATTTTGAAAACAGTGTTAAATGGAACGAACCACACGCGTGCTTCTATCACATAAACCATCACGTTCGCGCAATAATTTCAAACAACTTTCCTGCAACTCACAAGCAAATACGCCGTTATCTACCACACAGACCCAACGACCTCATAACTCAATTACCCAACGCAATGTCTATTCAACTTGGCACATTTCACCGCGAATTGCGTAAAAAAATAAACGGACAGTTCGACGGAATGACAATTTCAAAAGCATGGAGAATAGATATATTCCAAAAATTGAAAAGAGCCGAAGGGGACGATAATCGCTCTGAACGACCGGGTTCGCTGTTACCATTCGCGGATCGATTTGAAAAAATAAAAAGCCTGCTTATTAATATTCCGCGTTTCGCAGCTTATACCGTATTTCCATAACCAATTAATTTGCGTCAGTTTCACGGGCTCTCGATACCGTTATCGATCTGCCGACCGTTGCCAATCCCGATTTCCGCGTGCATTGTCTTCGTGGTCGCGTCGCGTCGAAAATAACCTGACCTGACCATCGAGAAATATATACAGGCTGTTACAAAGTAGGATCTGAAACTTTAGAGATTTAGGGAGTGGTCACCTCATCGCCATCGATCGACATTTACTAACTAAACTTCAGACATAGAAATGACATGATGTATATAGTCAATTATATCTAAAAAATGATCATATTATTTACATATTGTCTACTATGACTTAGTTTTTAGATATAATTATTGTATTGAACCTGTCCGTATATTTCATGTTCGAAATTTAGTCGGCCTCATCAGAATGAGTCAAAAATGTTCATTTAATATGGATCCTAAAATTAATTCTATTGATGAAAACTGAACTTTAGGGACTTATAGTACTTACTAATCAAAAGAAGGTAAAAAGTCTCTACTCAGCATAGATAGATTTTCACATATTTTGAGACATCCTGTATACAGGTCACCTTTTGCCCTCCATTTTTTAAAAATCGACGAAAACGATACTTGGTCGCGTCTTCCACTCGATAGGGACGCGGGACGCTCAGCGTCGATTCAATTTCACCATTTCAGAGAACGCTGAACGCTAGACGAGCAGGGTGAAGGAGTGACGGAGGTCGAGGGGGCGGCGGAAGATTGGGGGTGGGCGAAGAGGGTGCAGTCGGAGGACGGAATAGAAGAAGAGGGATTTAGTGAAGGGGAACGAAATGTAAGAGGTTAATTGGAACAGATAACTGCGTCTGCGTGCGTCGATGTGCTCCGCCACCCTCTGCACCCTTTCTGGACTGGTCGCTCGCCACCCCCTCAGCGACCTGTCTTCTCTGTCCCCCGTTCCCCGCTGCGGGTTCGCGTTTTATTCGCCTCTGCCCCGCTTCTTTTTCATCTCTCGTCGCGCGTCCTCCGGAGCCACGATTAGAGTCTCCCAGCTTCCTTTTCGCGTGTACTCGTTCACCGTAAGCGCTCTTTCCTCATTGCCATGGCTCACTCCCGTCATTAACGCTTAACGGCCGTCGACTGCCGCGCATGTATTTACATTAGAACGTGGATCGCCAAAGTATACACGCAGATTGCGCTGAGAAATGGATGAGAAGAAAGAAAACAAATGAGGATGGGGTGGAGATGGAGTGGAGAGAGGTGGCGAGAGGGTATGTAATGATATAATTTTCCTAAATTGTAATAACAAATTTTTGCTTTTATGTTAAAAAAGAATTTGATTTGAAATAAGTTTTGCAAGACGTATAAGACTAGATTCGATTCAGATTTGTGCATATGTAATAGCTTTGAAATTTCTCATTTCTGTATTTCACCCACTCTGTACGAAAAGGAGAAACAAGAGATAAAAAGAGACGAGAAGGCCAACAGGGCCAGAGATAGCATAGAGTCGCGGATGTCAGCCGAGTTCCAGCGAATCCTCGCGTCGTCGCTATTTACACGGGCCGCTCGCTGCAGCTACGAGGCAATGAATTACTTATAACCTCCTGAATACCTCCCCCGCCACCCTCGCCGGAGGATCGTGTACGCGTGTCTCGGTCCACCTCCGCCTCCATTCCGCTCTGCTTCGCCCGGCTTTTCCACGGCTTTTTGTTTCGCCTAACTTGCATATCCGTTTCACCGTCTTCGAGTATTTATAAACTCGCCGATGCACGCGCGATGCAGCGCGATGCAGTGTACCTCAACGCGCGTTTCAGTGGATACGTATTCCTAATGTGTTAGCGCGGGTTTCACTCGATTAGAACTACTCCCTTATTAGAAATTCACGATTAAGGAATTGGAGATAGTAAAAATGAATACATAAAAAAAATTTGGAGATCTAAAAAGTGAACATTTGAATCCTAAAACACTAGAATACTTGAATTTTTGAACTTTTGAATTTTTGAATTTTTGAATTTTTGAATTTTTGAATTTTTAAATATTTGAATTTTTGAATTTTTGAATCTTTAGAAGTTTATAAGCTTATACTATTTCGATTGATAAGTGAATATTTGACATTTTTCCTATTTCCAATAGCCTCGTAACATTTCTCTCATCTTCTATAAAATGTAGCAACAGAGAGGCTGGTGTAAGAAATTTCTGTGAGATAATTTTAATCCGCTCTCTATGTTTGCACGTTACAAATGCTTCTGTCCGTTCAGTTTATTACATCCCGATGCAGGGTTCAAGCTCGCCTCGACCCCCTGCGAGTTCACGCAGTCGATCCGCGTTTATTTATTCAGGCTTTTGCACTTGCTGCCGACGCGGCGGCAGGAATCATAGTCGACTGGCGCGCGGGTATTAATGGCGCTGCAAGATTCACGAGCCGCGATGCTCCTCTCGTCGATCCAACCCCCGTGTTTTCGATAACGTTTGTAACTCGTTCATTATGCATAGCGGGAGAACCGAGAATCCAGGGGAAACGTATCTCTTTCGGGACTCGTGGGGCTCGCTGTAGTTTCATATCGGGGATGTAGTATCCCGTGATTCGCCATAGAAGATATTGCATGAAATCGTTGAAATTGCAGGTGCTTTATGAAGACAGGGTATGATAAACTGGATACTGAACAAATTCGTTTCTGAGATCGAGAAAAATGAGACCCTGGTCCATACGAAGAAACAAATGGACCAATGATTCTTTACGAAGTTTTTAGTACATGTTCGAAGAATTTCTAATTAAAATTTGTGTAGATTTGGAGATAATTTTCACCATTCTCGAAACCACCTTTTGAAATCTCATTCACAGTAGGATCTAGAGAAGTCCTCCCTAAATATGACCTTAAAACCTCTCCGAACATGACCTTGAAACTCCCCCGAATCATGACTGTGAAAAGAACTTCATCTCCATCAGTATTTGTCCCTTGGAGACAAACGCGCAATTCTCCCCGGACACTTTCTCGATCATCAGAGCCCAACGGAAATATGCAGGGTGGTTACGATAAGGGGGCGAACACTATACTCCCTTCATAGCCTAGACCGAGGGAGTACGTCAGAAAGACCGAAGCACATGGGGTGAAGGAGTGATTAATAGACCGGCTGGAATTCCAAGAATAGGAGGGGGTGCGAAAGTGGCCAAATCAAAGGCTGTCAGGCTAGGACGTAGGAAAATGTTCGAGTATATACGCGTACCGAACGGATCTATAAAGTCGTGATGAGCGACGCACGTGAAATGTCTACAACCTCAACAGTTTCTACAAGTGCATCAAGATCCTAAAGACCATTGAATTACTTGCTCCGTCACGGACACTCCATTCTGACGTTTACAGTTCCGTTCGCCATCAACGTACCTCAGTTAACACCGCTTTAATTTTATCAACGTCCATCCTTACCATCCACCCCTATCGATCCGTAGCGCCGGGACGCTCTCTCGCTCGTCCCTCTCCGTTTCCGCCGGTCCAAAAGAATTTTCCTCGCAAATTCCGCCCAAGCAGACGGCCGTGCTCGCTGCTGGATAGATTTTACGCAAGAATCTCGGGCTTGGGAGTGGCGCATTACGGATAATAAAGGAGATTGACTCTAAATTACAAAGTCCGTTGCAGACAGCCGCGTTGAATGCCTCTCAGGCACAGAAGCGTCGCCAAATCGGTTTTACGGTCGGCAGGTGGTCCGACTGCTCTTCTCCTGCACTTACGACGACACCTCCCCTCCCACCCACGCACCCTTCGCCGCCCGACCACCCCTGGCTCAGCTTCTATTAATTGTTACCGTTTCCAGCGCGTCTCCGAGCCTCTTTGTTCCGCTGGAGGACCTCCCCATCTCCCACGCGGCCCATTCTTCCCGCTCTAATTACGCAATTAAATGAAAGTTAATCCGTCTCGCGATCCAAATGACACGCGGACGCGTAAACAAACGGGACACGGCGACCCAGGGACAATGAGGGGCGACGCGGGCGGGACGACAGGCGACGAGTAATTTAACGCTCGACGAGATTTATTAAAATTCCTTTTTTTCCACCCTGCATGCGGGCTCCTCGCCGACCTGCGTCCACAGAGACTAAATTGTTCTTTGTAGCTTGCTCCGATCTCTTTTTTTTTCTCTTCTCTCTTAGTCGACCCGCGGTTTTCTTTGTGAACGTGGACGAGTTCCACTCACCTCCCCTCCCCTGCGGCGCCACCAATTTTCAGAGTTAGATTCTTTGTATCCTTGTAATTATAAACAGGCTAGCGGTTGGGACGAAGCCTCGTGAAAAGTTTCCTGGACGAGGGAGGTTTGTTCGCTTTTTTTGCGAGTGCTCGACGGTTTATGGGGCGAAATCGAGGGGAATAATGGGAATTAGGTGCTGTTGCGGCTGGGGGGGTTCGGTAAACGTCGCGATTCTGACGTAGTCGAGCGTAAACACGGTTTGTACGATTATATTAGAATGTTGGTTCTGAGGTCTTTTGTGAGTTCGTTTGAAGAGTTTATAGAACTTTTTGAGAGGAAGCACGATTTAAATAAATTTGACGATATTGTTGCTTTAATTTCGATAACCATTTCGTACAATTCATTTTTTTTTATAAATCTCATTTTCATGCACTGATTTTCATGTTCAATGTAAATGTCGTAACACAAACTGAATCGCTTGTCGGTTGATCAAATATGTAACTCAAAAATAAAGTGGCTTCTATTTATTCCCTACAAAAGTTCACAAATATTTCCTGGATCATGAAATTAAATTAATGGTTCGAATTAATATCCTGTGTATAAAAGCTGAATGTTTGAATTACAAATAGAATTTCCTCTTGTACCTTTTTCACATTAAGCTTGAAATTTATAAACTCGAAGAAAAAATTTCTATGCATTTCGAATTAAAGAATTTTTCCAGCGACCTGCTTGAGAGAGTCATCAACAGTAGATCAAAGAATGCGCAAAGTGCATTAACATACAGCGTGCTGGAAATCGTATAAAAACTGGTTTTCTATATTCAGGATAAGATCAAGAATTTCAACGCTCGATTGAGGATTCTACTATTGGCTAAGTTAATCCTGGCCCATTCGGGCGAACCGAAAAATTTCATCCTTCGAAACTCCTCAGCGGGGTCGAAGGTTAAATAGAAAACAGTTCAAGGAACCGTTTACGTCAAGCGTACAGAAGCACCCCCTAATGAAATAAATTTTGCTCCTCGTTGCAGGAAACTGGGCCACCTTGTCTTCTAATCCTCCCGTTGGACGTAATACTACGTCCATGCTAGCGGCTACGTACGAAGAATGAGCTAGGGAATATTGTTATACCATATATTATTTCGAGGAAAGACTAAGGGAAATGGTTTTATATTAAATATTCTTTTCTGCAAGGTATTAGCGAGATGAAGCTTTATGATTTTAAATATTATTCAGGCATGAACTAAAATTAAAACTATTGAAATACCTTGAATGATTCAATCTCTGAAACCTCAATCAAAGTGACTCTCATAATTAGTACAATAAGAACTAACACCACATACCCTTTCGAAACGAAAGCGTGTTGTATTGGAAACGTTTTTCCAACGAGCCAGATTCAGGTGCAATCAAGCGAAAGGATTAAAACGAGACACTCCGTACATCGCGCGCAGGAGTTTGCTAGGCACTGCAACCCCCTCCACCGGAATTTCGCGTCAAACAAAACGCCCAAAGGAGCCGCGAGATCGAACCGTTTCACCTGGAGCGGTGGTGGGATGGGCCACGGGGAAGAATAGGATCAAAGGACACCGAAAACTCGCTTCGAATCGGTCGGCGGTGCACGCGTGTGTGCGCGCACGGTTTCCACCCCCGGCAAAGAAGCCGATACCAGGGGGAGAAGAGACAGAGAGGGGGAGAAGGTGGCCGTTGTAAAACACGTAAAGATCGCGAGAGCTGGAAACGCGAAATTCTCCCAGAGGAAGAATCTTCCGACGCTTCGAAACAAGGGGTGGAACGGTGGAAGCGAACCGAAGAAAGCGCGGAGGATCGAGCTGAAGGCCCGATAAAGAAAGGATACGGAGTGGTTTAACCGCGATGGTAAAAGTGCAGCGAGATATCGGAGCTCCGACACGTCGAGACGCTGGAACGGAGGCCCAGCTTACACAAAGGATAAAGGGGAACAGGGCGAAGAGGGGGTTGCGGAAGGCGATGGTGGCTCGCAGCCATCGGCAGTGGTGGACCATCTTGGGGGTGCCTTGGGTACGTATTCTTCTACTTTTAAAGAAGTCAAGGAAAAAATTGGAAATTGTATTTTTCACTAGGAGTAAGGAGTAGGAGGTTTAAACTTATTTTCGATTCGCTCGTGCATGGTTTACTTGAAATTGTTGTAGTGATAAAAACCAAGACTCATTAAATAGTGGATAATGTATTGGGTAAAAATTTTAAATAAAAACCTTCCATCTATTGGACACGAATTATACATAAACGCTACAGTACGTCTTTCCTGCCCTGGGAGAAGGTATAAATTGAGTAATTTTCGTAACGAGCCCCTCAATTATTATATTTCACAATGAGCTACAAATTAGAAATAATATTACAACTGAAAAGCTACTTATTTCGAGTCCATTTACAGAAACTCCATTTACCGCGATACTGTGAAGATTAAACTACATTTTCCCAGACAGTTGAAAATTTGCAATAAATGTGTAGGGTGGTGCTTCGAGGGTAAAATTCACCATTGGGGCCTCCGAATGCTTAATCCGCCACTGGCCATCGAAAACACAGAAGAAGCCGAAGAGGAAGAGGAAGAACGTAGAAAAGCGCTACTGCAGAAACCCGATGGAAGTGGAGTGGGGTGGGGGTTGGAGGAAAGGGTGGTTAGAGGCGAAAGATACGAGGCGGAAGCTACGAGAGAAGGCTCCCGGCTTGGGAGTAGATTTTACGAAGGTGAAGGCGGATAGATTCGATGGGTGAGGGGACCGCGGGGGTGCAGAGGGGGTGAGTCGAGCGGAGGCGGCGCGCTATACGAACTGATGTCCCTTGAGGTCAGCCTAGCGTGACTACCTATCAATTGCCGAGACTGCGTCTAGCCCGCCTAAGTGACGCGATGCTGGATACACCCCGCGCTCGAATATTCTGCAGACACTACCCCCGACGACGTCGATTTTCCGTAAATACGCCGAGATAGCGTCATCCCCCCGTGTGTACGCGAGGCGCTCGCGACACGCTCCCCATCCGTTTTTTCTCTGGTCTCGTTCGGTGTCGCGGCTGTTTTGCTTGTTTCCTTGCGACGTCGTCACGGGACTCTTGGGGTGGATAGGCTGAAATGGCTCCGAGGGTGGAGCACGTCGATGGAAAAAGGGTATTCAAGGGAGAGGAGGCGGAAAATGGTTGCTCGATGATTGATACTCGTGAAAAGTCTACTGGCTGCTCCAGAACTGTGACTACGAGAAAAATTCAGGGAAAGGGGTGAACTACCCCTGCGAGGAGTGAACAGGCCTTTTGTGTGTGATTTTGATTCAGAAGTTGGATGGCGAGGACTGTATCGCTGTTTAACGGAAAGTTATTAATTTTGTACTACCTTGCAGGAAAAAGTGAATGGTAAATTTTCAAATATTCAAATTTTCAAATTTCCAAATATTTAAAAATTTTTAAATTTTCAAATATTCAAATTTTCAAATCGAAGAGTATGGTCAATCAATGATACAGCAGTTTATACACTAGTTTCGTATATTACATTTCTAATACCCGAGTAAAGAACCCTAACCTTATCAAGTGAAATACGCTCCTGCTAACCGTCGTATGTCCTCACTGAGTTTCCACAATTACCTTCTCCCGTTAGAAAATTTCTTTGGGCCATTAGTACTGGAGATGGTGCTTGACTCACGACCAGGCGATGCAAAACAGACACTCGTGTGCCCTGTGCTCCACCCTACCGTGAATTTCACCCTCGAACTATACCGAATGTCCAGAAGGACCCGCTTAATTGTTTCAACGATCGCTTCAGACCACATTTCTCTCGGCTAATCAAAATTCCCGCCCCGAATTTCGACGGTGAAACGATCAATAACTACGATATTAGCTGAAGATTCTTCCGAGTAGGCTCTCCAGCTAGAACTCGTTTAGCTACTTCAACAGCTTACCCTCCTCACTTTATACACTTCGCTATCGTGTACCTGTTACGTGATTATAATGCTGTTATACTTTCAGCTACTTCAAACATCGCTTAAACGCCCTAATTGTTCTTGCTAACTTGTTACTACTTTGCTTCATTACTCGGTCGATATTACCGCGAATTAACTACCTCGATTCGCTTCAACTTCCTGTCGTAAAGTAATACATCCACTTCAGAAAAATACTGCATTACATCCAGACCTTCTATGCAACGATTACAAACTCTTCACCACATAACAACGAATCTACCTGTGCTTCAAATAATTGTTCCACAAATTATAGAACTCTGAATGGTAGAAAACTCAGTTACCATGACAAAATATGGGTAAACAGACACAGAAGTCTGATTTTCTTCAAATTACTGAGCTGTATAGTGTCCCGTCATTCAAACCTCCCGAAACAGTTGGTCCATGTTCGCAATTTCACAAGTCCCGCCCAAAATCCGGTTTCCACGGTTCTGAGCATCCACTCACAACCGTGTCCCGCTTCCTCAACCAAGCGGAAGCCGAAGTCGCGCTGTTTACACGCCCCCGTCGTCGCACCGGCTGAGAACAGTCGCAGTGGCTGACGTTTCTTTCCAGTTTCTCGCCTGCGATAACATATCTGGGATCTCGAGTCGGGCGCGGTTTGTTTTCGCTCAGACTGACAGCATGTTTTCGCCGCACGCGAGACGCTCGCGTTAACGAACGTATCGCGGCGCTCGGATCTCGCTAATTAATCGTGACCACGGGGGTTGGAAACCCCCACGCTTCGACGCGTTAAACGACCTTTAATCGGGACGAAGGCTGTTGCGTAACACACGCCTTCCTATCGATCATATTTTTGGGGATAACGCTTATGGCACGGGGAAATGTTCGATACGATCGTAAATTCCATTGGAAATATGAAATTCATGGCAGAAATTGAGTTTCGAATTTTTACAATAGTTTCCGTGCGACTGTGAACGGGGGAGGAAGTAGAGCTCATTTGGAGAAGACAAAATTTGGGGAGGAAATTAGTTAAAAGAAAGTAGGTGTAAAAATGTGGTGTTTTTTGGGAACACAATGGGTACACTGAATGCTAATGGAAGAGCGAATGTAGACTAGGATCTTGACTATGTGAAGAATCAAGTGTACTTGTTGTGTCATTATATGACAAAGTGAATTATAACGATATTCTAATCTTATTAATTTTAGAATTGTTATTCTACTAAAAGGAAATTTGCATATGTCATTTTTAATTTAAATTGAGAAATTATACACTGCCATGCTATGTATAATAGTCGCCAGAGACTCTATTAAAGTTTAAGCTTTGATTTTTTAAATTTTAAGCAAGGGCGTTGCTAATTTCATTCTCGGCATATTGTTTCTACATCCCACACTATTAAAAGTTTTTGTTAGTAACATAGGCATGTAGTAGCGTAAATTAATACTGCTTACAACAGAGCAAATAAACCTATCAGTCACACAAAGTGTCTATACACTGGGAACGTTGAAGTACTGTAATTGCAGAAACCGATCTAATAGACGCAAGAAAGTAACGAAAAATTGCATTAATCATTCACGAGAAAAATCTAGTAACTTTAATGCCTCCATTTCCTAGAGCCGAGTAAATCGATTAAATCCCGAATATGCAGCCGCTCGACAAGAACAGAATCCGTTCAAACGAATTTTCCACCTTCATCCCACGGACGAGGGGCGAGCAGAATCGCGATTTGTCGAATATACGTTTCAAACGTGATCGCTCCTCGCGCGTAGAAAAATATCCTTGGTGTACCAATATCCTCGGCAAGCGGAATATTCCGGCGGAAAGAGAAGTCGTACAATCGCTCATCCGCGCTGGCGTAACATGGAATGTAAAGCCCTTATCTCTGCCGCGAGGACTCTCCTTCTCTCCACTCCCTTCTCGGCCTTGCCTGTGCCACTTTCATCTTTCGCCAGGGGTATCTATCACGCGCCGCCGTCGTGAACTACCCTTGAAAAGCGCAAGCAACGGTACACGCTCGTGCCCGCGCTGATGTCGAATTATGGAAATTTCTTCGAGACTAAGAACACCTCCTGTGACGAGAATCGTATTCTGCGCCACTTTGGGGCTGTACGTTTGTGACTTGTGATTTATGCGAGTGAATGATTGGGTATTGCTGGCCAATTGAGAGGGTGGTAAAAATTGGTAAGAAGAAATATTTAAGGGGATCGTAATGGGAGACGACCCTCGTCAAATTTTATCAGCCCCTTAATTATTATTCCTATATGGCAAAGGTAGCTTTAGTTTTAGACGATCAAAGCACCGTAGAATATTCCCAAAAAGACGAAAATCAGTGTGGTACCCAAGCTCACTCTCTCCTGCGACCTCCAAAGAGAGGACAAACGACGGAATTCCTCCAAGGAACAGCACCCCCTGCAAGGGACATTGTGATCGTGCCAGAGACGTGGAAAAAGCGGGAAAACCGCGAACCGGGACCAAAAGCGCACAAATCCACGTGGAGGAGACGGGACGTAGGAAATGTCGGTGGAAAAGGTGAAAAGAGGGACTTGGTGTGGGCAGCCGGAAGAGAGAGGGTGGGTCGGTGGGACACAGGAAACGGCGGAGCATGGAGTCGAAAAAGAGGAAGGGAACGAGAGAAAGGGTGAAAGGGGGTAAGGGAAAAGAGATTCCAAGTGGCGGACGAAGTCAGAGGGGTAGTGGCTCGCATAGGTAGAGTAGGCAGTCGGTGGTAGGACAGAGTGATGCATGGCTATGGGGTCGCTCGCTTCACCGCGAAATGTCGGCGCCGAGCAGCCGCCCTCGCGTTGCTTGCTCGCCTTTTGCATACTCTCTCTCGACGCGGTGCCCTCCTCTGGTCTCTTCCTCCGCTCCCTATCACTTTGTTTGCCTTTCGTACGCCGCGTTACCTTTTCGTTCCGCGGCTTGCATATCGATCCGCGCCCTCGTGGAACCAGGATACGCCAGACCACCTTCTCTGACGCGATTAACTCCTTCACTGTCGACTGTGGCCGTTGATCCTCGCTTTCGATGACGATTATGTTACGAGCTTATTGCGATCATTAAGGGCGGTGTGGATAGATGATCGAGTGAGGTGAAGACGAACCAGGTCCAAGTGTCATGATCGTGATCTCGTCAGGATTACAATTTGATTATGCAGGAGCTTACATTTGGTTCTCTTTGGGAAACGAGAATAGTGCCTGACCTCATTTTTTTGGCTGAAATTTTTTAATGGCTGTGTCGGTTGCTCTAATATTTTCAGTGAAATTTGTCTGAATGCGCCACAATAGAAAATGGAATCGTTTTCTGTGTTAAAACTTCCACGCATAAAACTGAAGAACTCATCTCAAAAACGCCTCTTTTTAATCTCTGTCTTTTTTGCTAGACGTCTCTTTCCTTTTAATAAAATATTCATCATAGCACACATACTGCATTTTTCATAGGTAGGTTTTAATAGATTATGAACTTCGTTTCTGCCCACTAGAATATATTCTTATTTAAAGAAGTGTTAAATTTAACAAGTACTATTTATGGAATTAGCTTTTTAATTGTACTTTTAGATACCTCATAATAGCCAAATATTCTAAGATATTCTACTATTTCTACCTTTCCATAAATTCTCAAACAAAATAAAAAAAATCTCCAAAATTATTTCCTATTTTCCACCATCTCAAAGCACCAATAATTGTAACTCAATTGCAGTAGTTTACCAATAACCAAATCCAATTTGAGCGCCAGGATGCGCGTTCCTCTTCCATCAGGTTCGTCGAACTTTTCGCACGAGGAAAACAGATTCCAGGATACCTCATCGCGTCGATGCAAATGCCCCACTTCGTTTCATACTTCGAAACAAGCTCGAAGGGGTTTTGCCAGCAGGTATCGTCTTGTTTGTCTTTAGCTCCTTTCGCCGTGCATCGACTTCGATGCACACAGGTTGAAGCAGCTGCGCGTATCGAGAGCTTCTTATCGTGAACTGGGTAGATAAGCGTCTTATTGTTCTCACGCGCTATCGGCGACGGTTAGGTGAAAGGTTATCACCCGCGTGCAGGTCAAAAGATTTAAACTCTGCCCGCTGGTGTTAACTCCTCTCTCGGCCCAGTTTCGCGAGCCTCTGCTCGCCCCAAAGTCCATAAAACTTGATCAAACTTTCAGATTATTCGTTGTTTTGCTGGTACTTGTCGTTGACTCTATTTGCAGCGCGACAGCACTTTTTTAAAATTGCTGGTCGATATTGTGGGAACTGTGATAGCCAACTAAATTTGGGGCTCATCCCTCTGTCGGTTTTTTTGACAATTTTCTATTCCTTTAGTCATATAAACTTTGAACCTTTAGTCTGCACTCCTAGTTATCAACCCAAAAAGAGTCACTTCAAATTACTTATAAATTTTTAAATGGTTCCAAATCCTAGAGATAATTATTTACTGACAAATCGATTATACATCTCCAGTTCTACAGTGCTATAGACCAGCTAAATTTCACCTTTTTTTATTCAGTATAGATAGCTGAAAAAGTCATGGAATTATATTCAGGATCGGTGACGTTATCCCTAAGAGCCCATTGGGTAAAAAAAACGCTTAGATACAAATGAAATAATTCGTCGAAATTCAAGAGCTACAGAGTAGCGAATAGCAGGGACGAATCGGCAAACGAGAACGAGCCACTTCGTCCGCGGAGTAAATGTTCCCGACGATCAAGATTTCACTCCCGTAGAGGGGGTGGGCAGATGAGAGGGGGGCGAGGGAAGGACGAGGGTTAAACGGGGGTGGCGCAGAGGCTTCTCGCGAGAGTCCGGCTGGAAGAGCAATATAGGTGGGCTGGCGCACGCTGGAATTGTAGCTCGTTTCGGAGGTTCACGCCCGAGGAACGGGGTTAATGACAAGCCCGCTCTCGAGAGCGTTTCGAAATCGATTCGTGTTCGATGGGAATGCGCTGATTCGAAACGGAAAACTTGGAACTAACGGGGGCGAGGATATGCCCCCTTTGAACGAGGCTCTGTTAGCGGCGTTATTGCGCCGCCGTGCAGCACTCGCTCGTTCACCGTTCGAGAGATTGAGAAAAAGCTATCGATACCGCCGGCCTTTGTTCGACTCGGCTGCCCCGTTTAGTTAACTGTTATTTATTTATTCGCTACTGGGAAATTTCGCTAAAATTCGCGTGTCCCAGGGTGAATTGCAGAAAACGCTCTGGTTGAAATATTTTTAGTAATTTCTCATTTCATTTTGATCTTTGTGAAAGTTGATATTACAAGTTGTATGTAAATATTCGTATCGTTGCTTTTTTCGGTAGAAAAAAAATTCAAGTGGAAAAAGGTATTAGTTAAAATAGTAATTATAGTACATATTGTTCAAAACACCTCAAATTTAAAAGAGTTATTTAAATAATTCATTAAATACACAATTCCAAGCAATATTCTGAAGAGGAGTTAGTGAATCTAAGTGCTTCTACATCACTCGAGGATCGTCGTTATTTCAAGCGTGCCGCGACGTAATAATTGCGACAGTACTATTTATTTACATGGTATCCATCAGATCCACAGCAATTTACTGTTACTGCATGGATAAGTCGATAAATTGAGCTAAATAACGAGCTTCATTTAAAGGATAATTGCCGATTAATATTCAGGAGGTAATTGTTGTTGACGATTGCTTCTACGAAGCCACCCCCGTTGGAATAGGCTCTTTCCGCGTATCGGTATCCTTTATTTCGTCGCTTTTCCCGACGGGGAGTCTCGCGAGTCTGTTAACCGTGAAATTAATACACGTTTTTACGCGTTCTAATTGATGAACGTTTTATCGACGATTCATGGTGAAACGCTAGGGGGACGGTCTGTAATTAGCTGACGCATGGAATCGAATATAAGAGAAATTCACGATTCTGATTGTCAATGTGCTATCAAACTGTGAAATTTAAAGGGTGAGGTTTTTTAGAATAAAAGAGCAAAGTGAAACGAGAATTAATTACTTGGCGTTAATGTAATTTCGAATAAAAGATGAGACGCTGAGACGCTTTCGTTTCGCAATTGTGATGAAATATTCATTTGCGTGGTTCATTTAAACTTCCAATGAATGAAATTAACGTTTTGACATAATTTATGCAAAGAGTAGCTGCTTATTTTGTTAACAATGTCTACAAATATTCTGTCGTATGATTGTTTAAAAATACTTTTGTATTAAAAGTGATGCGTTTGACTCTAAAAATTCTTACCTCGATTTCTTACTTTGGATTGTTCAATATTAGAAAGACATACAAATACTAGAAAAAATGTAGTAAAAACCTATAGCAATTTTTTAAGAAATTCTGATAAATTCATAAAAATGAAAGTTTTCTAAATTTTTGGCTCAAACTATTTTCATAATTACTGATACAAGTATTATTGGATGGAAGAAATACTGCAAGGTTCTGCAGACACGATAAGCTGAAGAAAGCGAATATTGGAGGTCAAGCGTTCAACACGTTTTACTCATCTTGACCCTGTTAGACAACTTAACCACTCACGTGAAGACACTTTGGCATTGGCCAACACAAATTCATTCACAATTCCTGTTGCCTTCTTTTACAAGCACCATAATGCTATTCTTATTAATTAAACTCGTGACTTCACGTTGACGTATATAACATAGAAATACTTGAAAAAAACAGAGACCATCAACAACGATTTACAAACAGGGATAGAATTAAAGCATTAAGCATTCAACTCAAAAGCACCTATACATGTCCCAAATCCATTAATAAAACATAGTCGGTGGATTTCGTTGAAACGCCAACAAAAAACACAGTTACTCTCTTCCTCCCTCAATAACCTCGCCACCCGCATCATTCAGAACTTATCCCATACACCTTGGTGTCCTCTCAACACACATTTTCCCAGCAGTAAAAGTACCCCTTCGCAGGCCATCACCGCGAAAGACCACAGCCAGACGAAAGCAAGAATCTCTTACCGGACGTGGCGTCGAGGAAGTGGCGGCGGCACAGGACTGTGAAAGTTGTCCATCATGGTGTAGGAGTCGTGGTCGGCGGGCTTGTGGTCGAGGGCCTCTAGGTGATCGAGTCGCAGCAGCTCGGGGTCGCGTGGCGAGTGGAGTTCACAATGGGCGACGTGAAGCAGCGGCCTCAGCGACGAACCGCCTTCGCATCGTTGCTGCCGCGAAGGCGGCCTCGCCACCTGACGGTCTACGCCACCATCCGACGTGTGCTGATCGTCGCCCCAGACCTCGAACTCCCCTGCCGCGGAGTAGTCGCCGAATCCACCGTTACCCTTCACCGTTGCACCCTTGTTGCGACGATCGTCCAAGAGACCGGGCCACGCCGAGCCCCGATCCTCCCCCTCGCTCCGACGACCCTCCTTCCGCTTGTATTTCACCAGGTAATTCTTCTTGCTCGACAGTGACAACGACAGGCTGCCTCGTCCGCTCGAGCGACTGGGCGTCAGATTTCCAGCGGATCGTGCACTGGATGCATAGAAATCCACTGCCGAGTTTGGCACAGCTCGTTTTTCCCTTCAGGACGTCAGCATGTCACGTTCACTTGGATTAGGTTCGACGAGCCTTGAATTTATTTAGTAGGATGTCCCTAAAACCGATCCTGGCGGCTGTCAAGGCGAACGCATCAAGTGGATCTGAGTAAGTAGAGGTTAAACTGACTTGGAAGATCGTTAGAAGATTAATTTGTACTGCGCAAAATATTGTCAGGGTGAACGCATCAGGTAGAGTCTCAGACTCCTCGACTGTTGCTTCCCTGAGGTAACCCAATGAGAACGCAGCGAATGAGGATTCAAAGCACCAGGCGCCGAGGTGAACGCATCAGGTGGACGAGGGTTGAAGGTCTTGACCGTTCACCAGAGGACTCAGTACCAGATCACCCTGATCACTCGAGAGATCCGTGCCGAGTCTCCAGGAAGAGATCAGACCGCGTATCTCCAGCCGGCGGCTACGAAAGGGGAAACTCGCGTACGCAAACTTTGTTATCGATCTGTCAACGCCGGCGACAAAAGTCCAAGCCCGCCAGCGATGCTCCTCCACTGGGGTTCACTGTTCCGCGATCATCGGTGTCCTCTCAGGTCTCTCTCCTCGAGGACGTCGACTAGGCCTCGCGATCCCTCTCCAATCGTTTCACTGCACTCCACGAGCACTGGAGGACTCCTAGCACGACAACACTAGAGGACTCCGATGCCTCCGCACAGGTCACTGTCACTTGGGGTGTCGAAACTACTTCACCAACTTCAAAAACAGCCCGACGAATTCTCGCGTAGTCTCGGACTAACGAAGACTCATCAGCCGCGTTCCACGGTGAGCACGATCGCGTAGGTACTCTTAACGATAGAGACAATTAGCTTCCACGTCGATGAACTGGCTGTGGAACGTCGTCGGGTGGCGCGGACGCTCTGTCAGTCGAGTACGGAGACTAATTGGGTCAGGGGGCCGAGAACCGCACGCAAATCCGTGAGCTGGTGGAGCGTGAGCGTGCAGCCGAAAATTCCCAGGGGTGTCGGCAAAGGACCGTGTCGGTTGGCCTGACAGTTTCCAACTCTCTCAGTGTCGAACTCGTTGCTCCGTGTCAACGTTGCCTTTCTCGTCACGTCCCTTCAAGCGCCCTTCGACCGAGATCTTCAAAGTCCAATTGCTCCGAGTGTCTTCAGGTAGACACCCAACATGCTCCAAAGTGTCTTCAGTGTCTTCAGTGTCTTCAGACACTCACCATGCTCCAGAGTGTTACAGAATCCCGAAGAGGAATACGGGACGCAGGTATCCTGAGCACGTTCTGTAGTAACCCCTAGTGGAAAGGTAACTGCACTCTCGACCGCTGGGTTCGCGCACAGCCAGTGGAAACGGAGGTCGTCGGGTCGTAGGAGCACGCTCGAGGGCGACGCACACAACCGCGGCAGCTGCGGATCAAAGACTGAAGGGCCACGGCGCCGCAACGCCCGGCACCGAGTGACACTGAACGTCCCCTCCACGGGGCCAGCGGCGCGCGTGCGCTCGGGGAGCCTTAACCCTCCCCACCCTCTCGCCTGCCCGGCTGACGCGGTTTAGAACCCTCGGAAGAGGACGCCGCCAGGCGGGTGGTGCGTTCAACTATCGCGCGGCGTCGCGACGCCCGTGTCGTCTCGGTGCGCGCCTTGTTTCGCGACCGCGTCGGGATCTACGGGGTGTCCCTGCAAAGGGGAGGTACCCGAGGTGGACTGACGTCGAGGCGAACCGTGCTTGGAAAGTTTCTTGTTTTTTGTTCTGCTCTGGTATCGACTGGATTCTTAGGTAGAGGAGGGAGATCTTGGAAGCGAGAGGGGGAAACTTTGGTATCAACAAGTTAGGAAGGTATGATTTTGTTAATGGTGGCGGGGGAAAGTGAAGTGAAAGTTTCTGAGATTGTTATGTGACACCTCTGATAGAAAAGTGTTACAAGTCGAAAATGTGAGGCTCTTGAGAAGAGGAAGAAAGAAAATTTCTATTTACAAAACTAATTAGCTAGCAATAAGTGACAGTCTAATTACCATAATAGTTTTTCTTTTTAATTTTGTGATATACAGATATCGTTTTTCGTAAAGTGACAAATCTCATACGTTTTTTGCCATCTGACTACAGAATTCCACCTTTATTTCTGCTGATTTTAGGCTAGCTTATAGCTGAAGAAATAAATAAAATTGTGTAATGAATTTTTATATCTGGTTTCGTTGATGGAGAATATTAGTATATTCTGCAAGACTGAAATCTCAGAATGGAAAATTTATTGTGCCCATTATTCTTCAATTATTCAAGCTGTCAGCGTTCTCGTTCGAAAAATGTATCTTAAACTTCTCCCTGAAGTCATTAGTGTTTTTACCTCGACGACGAAAGAAGAAAACTTTCCCCCGTCCTAAACTTCCCTTTCACGACTTATCGCTTCCCCTAAAATCGACAATCCTCCCTGAACCACTTTGTCGTGGAAGCTAGCAACCCCTAAGTCGAAACAGAAATCGAAAGTACATGAGTCCTCGGTGCGTCTCAATCTTTGGTCGTATCACCTTCGACGCGACCTTTGACCCTAGATTGTGGATACGAGAAGTCCTCATCCACGATTCACCCCTGCACTCATTTGTGTGCCATGTAAGAGCGCGTGCGCTGTTGTGTACCCTGAGAGAAAGGGTAGAGTTACACATGCACAGTCGTGTGTATTAGTGTCCACTCTTTCGAAAACTCCTCGCTGTGAGAATTAATTCGTGGGCGCAAAGTGGTGGCGCGCGTTCAACGAGGGCCTCGTGGAATGGAGAACGCGTGAATGATTGAGGAGCATTGTCCAGGATCCAGCGAGCATGTTGCTGGTTATTCAACGAGGAATGTCTAGTAACGATGGCTCCTCAGAATTTGGGAATTAAGTATCTGTTAATCCTCGGGGAGTAACAAATGTATGTAAGCCTGAGAATATAATGTACTATGTATAGTGTTTAGGGGAAAAGGAAGTTTGTATAGTGTTGTGTTGATATATGCTCGGTGATTCACTTAAGATTTCTTCGAACTATTTTATTTCATTTATTATTTAGCAAATTTATAATTATTGTAATAGAAGGCAAGCTCGTGACACGGAATCAGAAGTTGGAGGAAAAGGAAATCTCAAATCACTATTTGATATTTTGCATATTTTAGACATTTTTGATACCAGGTCACGAGCCTGTATCGAAGTTCAACCAATTATTCATACCTTCACATTGAGATCTAACTTTTTCTTCTTTGGAATCTAGAACAGTATAGAGGTACATACTTGCCAAGTAATAAATGAAATAAAATGAGAAATACGAATGTACCATAACCAAGTACATGTAACGTGATATGCAAATTCTGTCACACGTCACCCCGCAAGATATCAGGTATCAGAAGCGCGAGGATTCCTATTTTCACTGTAGTTCGTCATTTTCTTGTTCATCCACATCCTCACCTCAGCCTTTCTCTGCCACCATCAAACGCGAGCTATTCAATTATTCCATCGTAAAACAATATCTGGTTCAGGTGGGGGACTTGATAACGCGAGCGACAATAGGAGAGCAATAACGGTTGCAGTGGCAAACATTAACGCGATATCTGAAGCGTATTAATTGCTGTTACTGTATAATTAATAATATCGCGTTACAATTATCGCACAGCGGAGCTGCGTGGCTCCAAATCGATATCGTTACAGGCGTCGTTTATCGTGCCATCCGCTCGAACAAAGGTGAACCTACGAGCTTGATTGACTTTCGCTGCTACGAACCCGTAAAAATAATTGCTCGAAGCAATTACGCTCGGTTGTGCCGATGCCACTCGAAAAGCATCATTCGGTGATGAAATGGAAGAGGTCAGGTAATACTCTGCGACCAATATCACTGAATCGATTGCTGTTCACGTTCAACATGGCTATCGAGACTGTGCTCTGGGACTCGTGAATGTAACAAATTTGTTAAACCATAATAGGATTTGGAAACTGGTTTTTTGGGAAGTTTGCATAAATATATGAGGCTGTAGTTAAATTTGTGGGAGTGTACATTTGCATATTTTTTACTAGAACGTTATTCACGTAAAAGAGAAAATGTTTACAGATGTTACAGAAACATAGTGGCAATGTATATCTATTGTTATTAAAGCAATCGAAATGGCAGAATTTTGGAACTTATATGATTTATGAGCTAATGTTTATTCATATTTTTATTCCTATTTTTATTAAATTTAATATTAGAAAAAATAAATTTGAGCTAGCCTGGCTCTCAGGTGTAGAGATAGAAGAACAAGCTATCCAGAAGGTAAAGAGCCAGAAATTAGTATTGGGACTAATTAAACGGAATTAGTTAATTAGTGGTCTTTAAAAGCTTAAATCAGAGTAAGTATCACTAATCATCCAGTAGTAAGAAAGGAATATTCACTTGGTGCGTGAAAATGAGGACATTTCGTCCACGACTAATTGATACATTTGCAAAGCTATCACTTCCATCACTAGCAAAAGCTCTTAAACCAAATTCCTAAATCCCCTATCTGTATCTACCTCGAAGTCTACCGATTCCCAGGCATCTCTTACCAAATCCTCTCCACAACATCTACAATTTCAATCTCCCGAGCAGGGAACAGCTCCCCAGCGCTCACTTCTAACGCCATTAATTAAACGTTCTGGCGTGGTCGTAAAACCCGCGTTTCGACAATTCCGCCGTCAAAGAGCGTCGCGGTCGGGTCGTCGTCGATTTAATCGCGTCGAAAGCGATCCTCGATTACAGCACCGCTCGAACGGGACCGCGGATCCCTGTCGAGGCCAGCTCTACGTTCATAATTAAATATTCGTAATTCCCCAGGTTTCGTCTGAACCGAGCGCTGCTAGACGCCTCGTCCTCTTCCATTCCATTTGGGGCAGCCTCCCTTTTCTCTATCTAGACATCTTTACAGACGCGACGAGGGTTATAGAGATACTATTGACTCTCGAAGCTATTCCACTCGTGAGAGCGTTCCCCGGCAAGTTTAATTATCCCCTTCGGTACATCCTGCTGGTCGTTGATACTGACGAACAATCGTGGGCGCGCTCGCTCGCCCACGCACCCGCACATTCGCCCCTGCACGCGTATCCGCGAGCAGAATCGGGCTTGGAAGAGGACGAGAGACGAAGGGATGGAGCAAGATGGATGGAGAAGTTGCTTTATCCGAAATCTGCCGCGGCAGCCTACAACGTTTACCCTTTTAGTGCTGGCGACCCCTCCGTTCGCACCCCTCCCAGGCTCTCACCATTCTTTGGCTGAATCGCCGCTGGGAGCTCGGCTGCCCCGAAAAGGTAGCTAGTGCGTGGATTTCTTATCGTTTCTACAATTATGATTGATTATGTTGTAATGGTGTTCTAAGAATTGTGACAAATTTCGCGGATACTGCGTGGGATTATAAATTTAGATGGTGTCGATTGGGGAAGAGGTACTTTGATGGACGGTGGTTTGATGCTGATCTTGGGACTCGGGATTATGGCATGCGTAGACAGTGGGGAATAAATTTGAATGGATTATTCAGTTTTGTGGGTATCGAATAGCTGGATCTGTGTTGAAATTAGTGAAACTGTTGGTATTAGTTTGGTGGATTTGTGGCTTCTTTAATAATTAGAGAGCTGGCAAATAGCGTCCTAGGCAAATAGGATAGTAGTCCAAAAATTAGTTGTGTGCAAGGTGTAACCTATATACATAGTAATATTTTAAAAGGTGGTGTGTTACCTTTAACGCATTATTACTACAAAATGAAGACAGATGATAGATTATGCCAAACAATATTTCGTGTCCCCTTTGAGCTCCCCTACCACCCTTTAAAATATTACCACGTATATCGTTTACACCCTGCCTGTATATGAGATATATTTAATATAAATTTGTTACCAAGACTTAAGGTACTATAACAGCTTCCAGGTCTCCCAAAAACTAGGTATCATTAAAATACACACCGCCTAAAAATAACATGGATCTCCAGTTCATATAGCAAAAAGCTTATAACGAGGTAACACATCACTTACGCAGCAGCTAACACTGTTTACCCGACGCGTAAGCAGAGCGACATCGATCTCCCGGGCCATAATTCATCACAGGGTAATTGAACGTTGACGATTCACCCAGCGTCGCATTACGACGTCGCGTACACGTCTGAGGATTAATTTACCCAAATCCAGGAATCAAGGAGGGCAGACGAGACCGTAAACGTGTGTATCGATCCCCTCGTCCGAGCGCAGGGCTGCGTTCACCTCTGCCGTCCTTACAAAAGAACCGCCCCGCGGCTCGTGGCTTCTGGGGAGGGAACCTCGCAAGGCGGTCGAAATTTCCCCTGGAAATAATCACCATCGACGCGACGGAAGTTAGAAAACTGGGGACGAAGCCGTGGCGAGCGGAGCAAGCTTTCGACAACTGTACAAATTTCCCTCTACAAACGGGCGCCGCACAAAGGACGAGTTAACCCGCGTTCGGGGGTCGGCTCGCAGGCTGCTGGGGGGAGGGGGGTAGAAATCACAAACGCCACAGGCAGTCGGCTTGTTTCTCATAAAACGAGCAGAAATTTCGCACAATGCCCGCAGCCGTCTGCTGCGAACGCAAGAAACGCGTCATCAAAGCGCGCCTCCCCAGCCCCGCCGCTTATCGTCCCCGAAACGGCTATCGTCCTCGATCTATCTCGCTCAAAGAAGCCCGCGAGCAGACGCGATAAAGCTCGCCCGTTTCGCTGCTGCCCAACTGGCCCCTTGTTGTTCTCGAGCACGCGTGCAACCCTCCGCGATGCAAATTCCAAGGGGTCCAGTCGCCGAAGGAGAAAACGAGCGAAGAAGGCTCGCGATCGCGGGGGAGGAGGGAGACCTCTCTTGTCCCAGAGGCGGAGAAGTGCCTATCGAGCAGATAAGGAGAACAAATGAGTGCTTATAGCACGGGGGGCTGGCTGGCTGGGGGGACGATATCTTCATCGTCGCGGGGCCGACGTCGGTAGTCTCAAAGCGGGGCCAGGACTAAAGGACTAAGGAGATGCGCGGCGATAACAGTGCCGACGGTAGTGCGAGGGAGGATAGAGAGGGAGAGAGATTCAAAGACGTCCGACGTGCCGTGAAGGCAGACGACCGTAAGAAGCTAGCTGGCTGAAAGAAAGGAGGAAGGAAGGAAGGAAACGAGGAAGGAAGAATCTAAGCCCTGCTGGAACAGCAGGGGCCGACGTTTTCTGTTTAAGCGACATCAAAGGCTCCTGTCGCGAATTTTCCTTTCGCTCCTCTGCGATCGCACCGCTCGTCTCCTAGGGTTTTGGTATCGTCGCTGAAGAGTGCGCGTTTGCGTTGTGTGAATGTATGAGGCGGTTCAGTAACAGTGGGGGGGATCGTTAAGATGATTTCGGTGGTTGAAAGAAAATTGGGACTTAATGGAAACGATGATGAATTAGGTGTAGTTGAATTAGACACATAGCGTAGTCGTAAAATTAATCAAATGGTAAAATGAACATGTTTGGAGCACTAGACGAGCGAAGTGGGAGGAATATTGGAAGATGAGGGCTTCAGCTTCTTGCAGGACCACAATTTGTTGTTATTACATATCTGTTTACATTAAGCGGCATTTCGACTCGAAGCTACAATTTACCATGATGTATTTCTGGGCAAATTGTACTACTAAATATGCAATAATCCTAGAATGGCATTGTAGTACCGACTACGCAGGACTTCAATCGACTGTCTCAACATCCAAGCCAAAATTGAAATACACTAAATACCTAGGTAAAGATGTGCTGAGGTTGCTGAGCAATCGCAGTAGCGCCACCTACCTCACGATATCTATGTGCTAGTCACCAGTAAAGATTCTTAACTATCTGTAGCTTTCCAGGAGTCTGTGGCTTTTGGTAACGACGAAGACATCGATAAGACCAACTCGCAAATACGTATGCAAATTTCTTCGCTTACGGTTCCTCCTGCTTTGGACAATTTCGTGTAATGTACCATCTTCGCGTGCTTGCAAAATTTGCATCCTTCATGTAACGACGGAGATGCCTTTAGTTCTTAATACGTAAACACGGTGGAATGAAAAGGTGGAAGAAAGCAGTTTCATCTTTTATGCAACAAGGTAGCATCCTTTTGCCATTACAAGATGAAAATTGTAGAATTAAAGGAAGGAAGGACGCAATATTAATGAGCAGAATGGAATATTTTTTAAATTTCAAGCTTCAAGAATTCTTTTCTACAGGATTTTATTGTTCACATAATGTAGACAAAATGAAGATTACGAATTTTTCAGACTTTCAATGAAAGGAGCTAGAAACGTTCCTGAAGTAGTGAAACATTTTCACCCCTAAAATAGAGGATTCTTCGCTCTGACATAACACACACAATGGCAAACGGTTTCACGTTTCTATATACTCCTACATTACCATAAAACTGTTATTACTGTTTTACTATACAATTATAATAAAATTCACTGGTCCCCATTGTGAATGTGTTGGCACTAACGTTGGAGATCGAGAGTTTTACTTTCGCGTAGAAGTAAAGATTAGAGAAGCATAATCCACAGCAATTTCTACGATCGCCGCGTACGGGACAGGACGAAGTGTCGGTAGAAGCAACTCCACTTCCCACTTGCCTGCTTTTCTTTTATGCAACGCTAATGACGCCGTTAAACCGAGCCGCTGGCTCGCGTGTAGCTCCGCGGACGGCCGAGGCCTTTAAGGAAATTAGTTTGAAATTAAATTAAAAAACTTAGGAAGATTGGAAGCTGGACAATATCCATGCATATAGAACGGTTTAAGGAAATTAGTTTAAAATTGAATTAAGAGGCGCGCCTGGAGGGGTGTCCAAAGAGCGCGAACAGTGTTTCAGGGCGACTCGTGAATTCTATTCGTGGCCCTCGTATGACTGTCAGGTTTCACGATTGACTGCAGTCATAAATCTTGTCAATACAAGAGATAGCTGAAAATATTCTCGCAAAAAATTCCTAGGGGAAGGTATCTTATCTGAATTCGCATTTAATCAATAATTTTTCTAATTTCGTGGTTAGTGTTTAAAGAATACTAAATTATCGATCGTTTGTTTTGAAAGGTGCGCACCAGGTATAGCGCGTTACGAAATAGCGATACCACGCGCAGAGGATATCGCGCTTCGGTCTCCACTTCCGCCCGGTACAACGTATTAAATCTCTCGTGACAATGACGTTTGCATTTCTGAAGTGCTGACGCGAGCCATATAGGCCCGTCGCGTATGCACTCGAAACGAGTTGTATACACCGTTTTTACGACGAAGCCGCTGTTTTTTTCCCGGCACTCGTTCGCGAACGATCGTCCAATCGGAAAGCATGGATACTTGACACCGTGTGTTTGTCGCCGAACGCGCGAAAAACGCCAAAAAACATAACGAGAGATCGATCGCGACACATTAACAACGAGGTGGATCCATGGCAACCATTTATCTACAATCTAGACGGAATGTCTGACCAAAAAGTCATAATCCACTAGCGAAATCTTGAGTGCCTAATCTGAAGAATGTGTAATCGTTTTGGAGTTGATTTTTTACTTTGACAGATTTCATCGATTCAGCAGATACTAAAAAAGTTTAATCTATTACTTATTTACTGCTCCATCAACTTCCATTACGAAATAAGTGTAAATTTTCTCAGCTTTTTGACTTCTTGTTAGACCACTTTCATAATCACCGACAGATACAATCGATCTCGACCGATAATTCAAAACAGCTTCTCATTTCTCCCGCAAGACACCCTGTATACCCACAATACGAAGGGCCGCCGAAATGTATTCACCCAATTATCTCCGCATCCGCGTGCCGAACCTCCCCTCTTCCCCCGTTCACCCCTGTTCACGAGCGTAGCACGGTTCAAGCGACTCGGTCTGCCCTCTCTGTCCGCTGCTCCCAGCGCATTTGCATGGAATGCATTCATATGAAATCGACCATTCTTCCAGCGACTTCTCCGTCGACTTGTGTATCCCTTCCACCCTGGCGTGCTCGTCTTCGCCGCGCGCCCCGCTGCCTGCTACGGGGTAAATCCCGACGAGGACACTCGAGATACGTAGTATTCGTCGTAGAAAATTGGTTCCGGTAATGACGACCTATCTTCCTTCCTTCGTGCTCGCCGCTCCCGCTCGACATGCACGGTATTACGAGCCCGACGATCTCGCGTGCCTTTTTTCCCTGGGCTATGGCTCTGCGCAGGGACAGGCGAAATTTAAGATCGTGAAAGTTGCGAGGAAATGTCGCAGCGGCAGCTTCACGAACGGACCGTGATACAGGGCCGTCTGCATATAAGGGAATAATATGTTGCGCCGTCGAGGAAGTGTTCGCGAGTGGAATGCCGCTGCTGGCCGACCAATTTCACTTGGCCTCCATCGCTGAAAAGATAGAAACGTCTGGAAACTGCACGCTGTTGTGATGAATGTATATTGGGACTGAAATGTTGAATTAGTCGTGACTTGTATGTATTTGAAAGAGATGAGGAATCGGTGTAATGGTGAAATAGATTGGGACTACAGAGGACTCTGAATTAAGAACTGGCAAAGTAGCAGTAGAAGTAGATTAGGACTGACATTTTGTGCAACTGCAGCTGCATGTTTTTTTGAATGGGTCTGATGCCCGTAATGAAATTTCGACATTTTTAATTTTCCTCTTATTTTACAATACGGAGTCACCCTTTAGAATTTCTAACATCCTACACACTTCAATGATCATTTCAACAAAACTAGAATATTTGAATAATTCCCCAAAATTCGTTAAAAGAGCACAGAACACAACAAAATTATTTCCAAGCTTGTTCAAGCACCCTAGCTCGAATTAATAAAAAGATCCACCCCTCATAAATTAGGGAACAGACGGATACGATGTTGGAGCAAACGAAGGAGATTGTTCAATCAAAGAGCAAACGACGCATCAACGCCTATCGGCTACAAGAGCCACTCGAAGGGCGCTAGGTTTCCGCAACAACGTGGATATACAACACAAGCGGCCGCATCAACTCGACATATTTACTCTGGCCGCTTGTTTCCACCCTTCGCGAAATAAAAGCGTGCTCGTTCCTTTTAATAAGCGGCCGAGCCGTGTTACGGGCCTACGGACTGTCAGATTCCATGGCTGCTCGAGAACAAGGGGGAACGTGGCGAGAAATGGCGAGAAAAATGGGGCGCGGGAGGTCTGCGATGTACGCATCGGACACTTTGGTCCTCTGGGGCTAGCAATGGCTATGAGGCGCTGCGAATCCTTTTGTTACAGAAACAGAAACATTCACGAGGTTTTTCAATGTTCATATCTTTGCTACTGCACGGTTTTACTTTTTATGTAAATGTAATGCAGATTATTTTGTCTCTAAAAAAAACTTATCTTTACAGAATTTTGCTTTTTATGGTTATTTCCATCTGGAATGAAAAAAAAATGGAAAAATGAATCTGTACAGTTTTGTAAATTATATTATACTCCCTAATACTCTATAATACTAATACTCCCAATTACGAATATTTCTTCAGATGTCCTCATGATTAAAATTTTATACTTCTTTTATGCTTTAAATGTCATTCGCATAGTTAAAAGTATCTTGCTTTTCTTTCAATGATACCTTAACATTTTAGCGACTGAATCGTTGGAGAATCGTCAGAGTATCGAACGCCCATCACTAGCTGGAACAATTCCGAGATCCCTCGCATCGGTTGCAGAGAAATCAGACTGGCCTGTTTCTCCCTCTAGTATTCCCCGTGGCGCGATATTGCGACTAAGGGGTGACCGTGGGCGCGCGTTTACAGGCTCATCCATCCTACTCCACGGGAGACTCACCCTCCCAGCGCGACATTCCGTACCCTGGGTTATAAAAACCTTATTGTTCAGCACGCAGCGCGTGCCCGCGCGAATGCACGGAGCCAACTCGTGTTATTGGGCCTCTTGTACTTCCACCGATCACCTTCCGTCTCGAACCTAACATTTTCGATTCGCCTTTTATGGGCGAAAAATAGGACGCTCGACTGAATCGAAGAAACCTCTGCCCTTCTACGAATTGCTCTAAAAAGTTAAGAGGCTTTTTGAAGAGTCGAGATTTTTCGAGCGAAACAGGATACATAAAAAGTCGCAATGTCAAAAATATTCTTTGACCAAAATTGAATGCGAAACAGTGGGAACAACAAGCCTAGTTAATTAATTTGGCTTTCGCGAACACGGGAGAAGCAAATTTGTTTAAAGTCAGCTCAAATCCAAATGCTAAAAATGAGTCAGAATTACGTAGCAAGTGTTTTTAGGTCGAGGTTGTGTTTTCCAAGCGAGTCCCTTTGAGACTCAGCAGTGTGTGTACTCTCCAAATGTGGATGTAACCAGTTTCCTTGTAAAAATTTGTTTTGGCTCGCTGTGACGTAAAAAGCGAATCTTTTATCTTATAAATAAAACCGTGGTTGAAAATGGGTTAGCATAAGGGTTGAAGAAGGCCGACAGGGACGTCAAGGTGCGACGAAGGAAAGTTTGCGATGGCCGTTATAAACGTGTTTCAAGGTCCTCTAGGTCTGCTTTAATCGATCCAGGGACCTGTTGTCATTCTCAATTTTTTTCTCCCTTTTGACACTCGAACGACCCGTTTTATTTTTTATCTCGGCAGCCTTTGCAGTATAAAATCCTTTCAACGCTCCATCACTCCTCAATTCCTCGTTTCTCTCTTGCTGACAAACGATCCCTCCATACCCACTCCTAACGGACCACCCTCGTTGCAGAACCTCATTACATTAACTCGGGAAGATATTCGAGGGGATGACATCTCGCAAACGAAAGCCTCCAAAGCGCCTCTACGCGGAAGGTCAATTTTTTCTATTAGCCCAGCCCGCGTTTCTATTAATTTATTACCAGGGATTGCTCCAGTTATTGCGCCCCGTCCCTCCACGGGCTTTTAATTGTGATTCATGGGCCTCGACCGTGAACGGGGACAGTGCTCGCGAGGAGGGTGCGCCGCGAGCTATCAAACGGCGATTATTTTCGTTCGGGACTGAAGCAGCGTGGCAATCGATAATTTCGAGTGTCTGTTACGTTGTCTCTACACGAGGGGGCCAACGTCGCGAGGGTTAATTTCGGAGTTCGACGATCGTCCGGTTTCTACCCTGACGAGAGATCGATAGTATCTCGCCGTGTGTTCATGAATTATAACTGAGGGCTGCAAGTAGCTGGAAGCGTGGAGCGGTAAATAACGAATGGCATTTGCGTTGTCGAAAACTGGCTGGATTGCTTGTGTCAAGATCGCTTAACGGGGAGCACTGTTTGCCGTTCGAGTTGAGTCGGCGTGTTTTCACGCTAGGTTCCCGCGGTTTACGCGATAAACAGCCTCTTGCTCGCATTTTCTTAGATTATGACACCGTAAAATCGACACACTTTGCGCTCTTCGCGACCGTAAAGGAGATGGAACACTTGGGACACTAACTGATCTCATGATTAATTTTATGGTAATCGTCGGGGGAGGCTGGGAGTTGCATTAGGGGCTGACCTAGCGTAAGGGTCGTTAGACTAATTCGGTTTTGTGTAATATCATTTTCACTCGAGGAAATTTCGATGTAGATCACTACTTCTAGAGAATGTCTACTTAACCCTGAACTGGTATGGTGGAATCACAGCATTTTTACTGCCTCACTTTTAATATTTGTTGTATAAAATAGAGAATTACTTGAAAAGCTGTGAATTTTTGGTTTACTATCATGAATTGTTTTTAATGCTATTAAAAAATATGTTTCTGACAATGAAAATAATATCACGACCCAGCATCTAAAATTTTGATAAGGAAAACAGATCCTTTTATTTTCTTACGATCTCAAAACACACCGTGTCCTTATAAATTAAGCAAGTCGAAATTCCCAGCGAAAATAATGACTATACCTCGACAGAAATCGTGGTGAATTCAAGAATCAAGTGGTGGTGGAGTTCTGCTTGGCTAGTGGCACCGCAAGCAGAGCTCGGTTCATTCTGAGGATGTTGAAAAAGAGGAAACTCCTCACCCCATGGCATCAAGACGTCTTAACTACGCAGAGGCGATCTGTGCTAGCCTCAGAGCGCGTCGCTGCTTAACGGTCCGGAAAGGGAAAGACCATTACGGGGAATCACACGCTCGATGACACTCTTCTACTTAGGAAACCATATTAGGCCGGCCACAGCGACGTTTAAATCACTGCGCGCGATTCCGGAGGTGAAAGGCCGATGTGGATTTATGCGCGGTTACCGCCTTGTCGAGGGGAGATCTCGTGCTTCCCTCGAGAACGATGGAAGTTTAGGGTACTCTTCTACGCTATTTCGAAACAATAGGGTTTCCAGTGGAAGCTCTTTTTTTATTTCTTTACGAAGAACTGAGATATGTTCCTCCAGATGAAGGGTAGATGTCATTTGTGGTATGAATCCACAATTTTCTGTTTTCCCATTTTACTAGGTTTCATAGGTGTGAAATATCTAAACCGTTCTCAAGTTGTATATGTGTAGATATATCAGTCTTTCTTCATGTACCATCACTTTTCACCCTTTTTATTCTGATTTTTAAGTAACACTATTCCTTATTGCAACCACAGTTCCTCATTCTTCGAGTATCTGCAAGTAGAAGGTTCCCCATGTTGTCTCTGTCAATAGACACATGGGATCCCTTAAAAAGAGAAAGGTTCCCGTGGCCAATGACACGTTGCCAGCAGGATGGTCTCCAATTTTTCGCGTTACTTTAAAGAATAGCACTCGTTGTGTTCTCTGGCGCACGCGGAGCAAAGATTCGTTCATACGTGTGCAGAAAATATTCGTTTTCGGTGAGAGGATGTCCAGCATCGACTGGCGCGATTCTTCCTCCCCTTTGCGCTTCGGATCGCTCGATTGTTCCCGTCACGTTCGTTAAGAATTCCACGCGTTACGGGTGGCGCGCATAAGGGCGTGACTTGTTTTTCGCATTCGACGTCGCGATCATATAATATACGATTTAAAATGCCGCAGCAGTGTGTCCCGCGATTATGATAATGCAATCGCCGCCATGTATAATTTATAATGTTGTACCTTTCAAAATTTTTCCTCAGGCCTTTCTCTATCTTTCGCGCGCTCGATAAATAAAATAACATTCGCCTCTTCCTCTATCCGCATCCTGCTTTTATATTTATTTCGCCCGAACTCACTTCCCCTGTCCGCGATTTCATCGATTATTTATTTGTTACGATTGTCAGTCGATCACACGAAGTGGAGCGTTCGACGTTAGTGGCTCTCAACTCGGAGCTTTTGTTTTAAAAGGGACCTTTTGAAAGCCAAAGTGATCGTGTCTATATTTTATACAATTTTTTATTCTATAAATCCAGTACGTGGTTAGTGGTTAATTTAGGAACAAGAATAATCGACTTTTTTATGAATGAGCAATAATGTGACTGTATCCGTCTACTTTTAGCGGAATTTTTTGTACGAATGATTTGAGTTTGAATACTCCAAAACCAGGATAGAATAGTTTCAGGCAAATATAAGTGTCTCGTCGAGTTTGCATCGAGGCAATGCTGCATGCCATCAAAATAGAAAATAGAGAATAAATCTAGAGAAAATTGCAGGGTAAAGGGATCAACGTTCATCAGTCGTCTCTCAAGTTTTGCCTCTCGGGAAACCCGTCGGAACGGTTTACGACAATGGCCGCCATCGGAGAGAGGACGCAATTAAGACCGTCTTTTTCCAAACGGGCCAGGATTCCCATTAATTTTAATAAGATGCTCGCGGGACTGGCAGCGAGACATTCGTTTTTAGAAAATCCAGAGAAAGAGAGCCCCTCTCGTCCTGGAAATTAGAAACGTCGTCGCGAAAGCGATCGCGAGAGCTTGGCCCCGATCGTGTGTTGTTTCGAGGTTAAGCGAACCGACAGGTCGACATCTGGTTAATTGGCGTAATTACTCGACGAGACGATCGGAACGCGCGGCGAATTTTCGCGATCGAACGGTTCGATTAACGAGTGCCTCTTCGGGGAAACTGGGACGATTAAGACATATCGACGGGGCCGATTCATAATTAACAGCGGGCTCTGCGAGTTTCCGCTTGACCGAATTGACGGAAACTCTGACGATATTTGACTGCTGCTAGGCAGCTCGAATATTTCTCGGGAAAACTTCGACGCTACCACGGTTTCCACTTCGATTTTCCGACAAAATTTGTCAGTGGTTGCGATTGAGGGATTATTTTCATGAATAATGTTTGTTATAATAGAAATGATGAAATATTATGGTATTATATGAGGGATAAATGAAGCTAAAAGTGAAAGATCAGGATGGAAAACGAGCTGCAATAAAACTATATACAAATGTCAAAAGTTTCGTTATCAATTTGATCATTTCATCTACGATCTCAGACAAAGGTAGCAATAGTTTACTGAAGCGAATATGCTTAGGTGCAAGAGTAGATACAACCTGCAATCAATAGATACACTCTTGAAAGCAATCCATTAGAGCCTTCCATCTTCACAACCTCTGGAAACTTGTGTGTTCCCAGAAGAGTTTTGTTACCACTACCATAGCTTTGCTATCTAATGATACATATCATAACTCAAAAATAGAATTCCACACACTCCCTGATTTAACTCCTAAAAAATAAGCTACAGATCTTGAAATCAATAAAACAGTTGACCCTTCACATGTCCCATATTGAATCTTCTCTCAAGAAGAATGTTAAAGACTGCAGAGAAAAGGAAGAGTTCCCTTTGAAAAATACGAAAGAAAATAACAGAGCCTCGATCTCGCAGATCGTCTAATTAATTCAAAGATACTGCAGGGGTGGCATGGAACAGTGCCACCGGAAACCACTCGTCCGCTAAGCGACAGTGTTTAACTTCGCGGCCGTCGTCACTATATCCATAGCACGCGCAGGACATAAGGTAGCGGTGGCGTAGCCGCGATAAAGCATGACGAAATACGGTCGGGCAGGATGCAGATAAAGTTAATGGGATTTTATCGGGACGTAGTGTAATCTTAGGTTGCTAACCAGGCTGGACGTGGGCTGGAGCGTCACTGCGATCGACCAGCGGGGTGGCGGGATCCCGTTAGCAGAACCTGAAGTAGATTTCTCCTCGTACTCTTCTCGTTTCCAGCCGGACTCAATTAATAAAAGGGCTTTCTCCCTTTCCCTCGCTTTCTCCGCGCCCCCACTTCTAACTCTTCGAGCAGTCAAGGTTCGCACGGTTCGTTCGATATACAGGTTGGCTCGTTGGTGGTGGACGTGCCCCTTTAGGGGTGAGTTAAAACATTAAGGTGATGAGAGTCTGTGTTCAAGTAGTTGTTCATTAATTGAGGACCTTGCAACGAATATGACTCTTGCCTTTTCTTTGGGAGAGAAAAAAATACTCTAGCACCACTAATTCTTGTTCACTACAGATTAATACTTTTTTAACAGAGTGTTTATTACATTTTGCCACTATGTTGCGAGGCTCACAAAAACCATCTCAACACACTTCAAATCTCCTCAAACACCCAAGAAGTAACGCAGACTCCCATCACAGTGGACCCTCACCACAGGATCAGCCTGTATCTCCAAGACTGACCACTCCCGAGCATTCAGCGTCGCTAGCGCACTGACACCACCCCCAGAACCAACACACCAACCCCAGACAGTGGCCACGCACCGGCACACGCACGGAGGTGGAGAGCATCGTCGGCTAGACAACGACACCGGCACTATCGCTGGAAGCAGCGACGGTGGATCAGCTCCGAGGCCTGTTCCAGGGTGAAAGCGGAGGAACGGGGTTGGGGTAATTGATAGAAGCGCAAGGAGACGCGGATTGTTTACCCGAGGAAGGATTGACCGTCGCGCGAAGGCACTCAGCTCCCCGCCGCTTCCGCTCGCTTCCATCCGCTCGGTCACTCGCCCCCGCGCGGCGCCCCGCAGACTTTGCTTCGGCGGCGTCGGTAGGATTGGCCAGCGACGCCCTCCGACTCGCACCACCGAGTCCGAGGGTCGTGTAATTAATGCTGCTAATATACTCCGGGATCTCTCGCCCGTTTCGACGCTCGACGGTGTTTGCGCGCCCCGCGACTACTGCTCGCGTAATTTCTACGGGGGGTGGATATTAATTGCGTCGGTCGCCAGCCCGCTTCCTTGATTTTGATCGACTGCCACAGACAGGGTTACTTTCCTCTACTTTAGGAGCGTGTTGCGTCTGGACTCTCGTTGGGTCGATGGACTTGTTGCGTTTGGGAATTGGGATAGCGATGGGAATGGGAGATATTGATACTGGTTTCTTTGAGGAATCTTGAAATGAGGAGTATACACTTTTAGATGCACGATGGATATGGTTTACGTTCAGTGTGTAGTAACTCTGATTAGAAGAGTCTGACCTGAATAGTAGTAGAATAGATCCTAGGAGAATAAGACACACCCAGTCAGACACATTTCAAATGCTTTTTAAGGGTAATTAAGTTTCGATTCGTTCCTCAAATTAAAAAATGTCAGTTCCTCGCTCTTTTGTTTGCTGCAATAGTGCTTCCTACCACTTAGTCATGGTACCAATTCTCATTCAAATATGTTTTACTATAATACTATAGCTGATTCCAGAGTTCCTCTGTTCAGATTCCAGTAACTCCTAAGTGGTCTTGAACCTTTTTCATCGTCTGTAATGCATAGTCAGGTTTCACAACAGCGCCCCGGAGTTTCAGCCGGGATGCAATTACAAACACGACCCCTATCATCGAATATCGCTTATTAACGACCCTGCTACCGGTTGTTCCGTAAACTACCAGCACGGACAGGGTCGATAGGTTGCTTTATGCATACCCGTGTATCGTGAGAGTGCGTACCATCAATTCGCCACGGATTCAGATAGACTGTTTGCCTCGACTCGCGATCGATCGTCCCTGCCTTCTGTTCAGTGACCTCTGCCCGTCGAATGGACGTAAGTTTTCTGAACGATGCGAAGAAAATTGAGATGTTTGATCGAGAGAAATTTGAAACTTTCCTTTCGTCTTCGTACATTAAGAGTAAGTTCACTTTTGTCCTACAAAATTAGTTGGAAGCATTATTTCTGTTCTGTAACTTGTATTTTGCTATTGACTTATCACGTGTTCAATCAGTGATCTACACCCTATAATTGATGATATTGATATTTGTGTCAGCTTGAAAAAGTTCGTCCTCTCGCCAGAAAGGTGCAGAGCTAAAATATTTTTTAACATAGTTTAATGAGCAAATTTTGTTTCAGTTACAAGGTTTATATTCGGGAGAAAGAATGATGGAGGTGAAAAGCTGAACTAAACTACTTAACATAAGTTATAGAGCATCTCAATGATACACGACTTGGAGCAGGTTTACCTACGTTCTCTCCCCTAAAACAACAGATATATCAATAATAGTACACATGTAGAATGTGTCTGCCTTTCAAACGTAACCATTACTCCCTGAAGAAGTTCAATATTTTTCTTCCAGTCCAGCAGGGGTCACATTATTCAAACGAACCGACTGTCCACTGCGTAATTTACCGACCATTTCTCCGCAACCCCATTCCACTATACTTTTTTTTATGCCCACAATAAAAGTACATGAGTGTCGTTGAAAGTCTCGATCGGTTGTCAACGCGACTTCGTCCGACGCATTAATAAACCAGTCTACGGGGCGCCGTGGTACAATTTACCTTCGACCCATCGCGGCTGGGCTCCGTCGTCCCTCGGCTCAATTCTCGAAGGGAGAATTACCCTCTTCTTAACCCTCCAGCGTTAAAGTACGTGTTTAGGACATGGCTGAGTGCGCCAGACTCTTAAGGTGTAGTAGGTGTTAACCACAACAACAATCTAGACCCTTCGCGTCTAAATGCGAATAATAGGGATCCTAGGAAGATTGTAGACGTGTAATTTCCTACGGAAGAAGATACAAGGAGGATTTTAGTATTACAGTTTGATACGTAATACGGTATATGTACATGTTTTGTCTTCTGGGAGAGTCATTTATGATTGAGCATTTGGCGGGTGCTGAAATTAATGGTTGTCAAAAATGAGAAAAATGAAGGAAACTTTTGTGCATTGAAAGGGGAGCTTATATTGAGAAGTGTAGGTTAATATTGAGCTTATTACACAGAGGACTTTCGAGGTGAAGACGTTTATACAGTAGTAGCTAGATAGATCAATAAATTACAGTTTTTCATCTCAGGCTACAGATTCAGATCTTCGAGATTCCCATGTTCTTAGGTCTGTAAGGTAACACTGTTAAAAACTTCTCTGATACCAATCGTTCCGAATCCTGCTTTCCAGGTATCCACAAGTCCAAAGACATACAACTGATATCTATCTAAATTCTTCCTAAACTAATTAGTTACATTAGAGTTTCCACTCAGTATCAGATACCGACTCCTAACGAAAATAAACTCATTGTCAAATAATCTAGACACACCCTAAACATAAAACAACCCTCTAAACTCCTCATAAATCTTTACTCCTCGGCTCCTGAAATTGAATCGAAGAAGGTCCACAGACTAAAAAGTTCAGATTTTTATTATTATTACGAGGTTCAAAATGAATATACACCTTCCACCTAGAGCGTCCATAAATTCCATCAACTCCACCTTAAAGACAAAAGAATCTTCTAACCACCCAATCAACCCCAGTTGACTCAGCAATCACATTTACATGGCTGAATCCGAAACAGAGGAAAAGGGCAATAGAGCCCACAGGACACGACGGTATCTGCGCCCCGACGCGGTCTAGGGTCAAAGTTCTCGGGTGAACATCAAACGGCCACACGGGGATTACGGTATTCCGCGCGTGGCTTCTCCCTTCGCATGCACATGTCACTCGGCGCGGTATGAAGAAGCATGAATACGGGCGCGCGGTGCGTTTGCCCTGTGTTTCGCTCGCGTCTCGCGCACCCGTCGCCCCACCTTCCTCAGTATTCTTTGCCGCACAGGGGTAGGTCCGTCGCGCCAGCGGGAATAGGGTGCGCGCCACGGCAAAAGGGGGAAAAACGAGACCGTTTTTTCCTTTCTCGTCGCGGGAATCGTGCGGGAGGGCTTCCACCGAGCGAGATAAGGAATTTATTTACTTGCTTGTGTACCAGACCAAGCTGCCGCTGTTTACGGCGCTATTTAAGTGTCCTGAAATTTGCTACTTGGCCTTGGGAATAAAGATGTCAGATTGGTGTTACTGAGACGGGGTGCGACAAATAAGGAGAAATTATTTTTTATTGAAGCTGTGGCAGTTGGAGTCGTGCTTCAGATATACGAATATAAGGATATTCTTTTCAGGTTGGTGATGTTGCTCTAAGGATTGACATTCGGAAGTTCAAACTATGAACAAAATTTTGAAAGTTTGAATGCTGAAATTTTTTAACATTTGAATTGAAAATTTCAATATTTAAAAATTTGAAAATTCGAATTTTTGAAAATTTGAAAATTTGAAAATTCAAATATTTAAATATTTGAATATTTGAGTATTCAAAATTTCAGACAATTTCTGCAGCTGTTTGGTCCTGAACTAATAGATAACATACATGTATATGTATATACATATATAATTGAGTCTACAACCTCCCTTGTTTAGAATTTCAGAATTCTGAACCAACAAAGTTGCTCACCTATCATTAACTAGCAAATATGTACAAAGAAACAGGGAACTAAAATTTCCTGAACAGAGCAACTCAGATGATCGAAAATTTGCAAGAGCCCCAACCAAGCAGTAGTTGAGGCACAAACCCCTGGCTGACCATCGAACCGGTCGAACGAGTGGTCGGACGAAGCCCCAATTTCCGGGCCACGTTATTCCAGCGTTTCGCGTAAACACGTCGAGAAGGAGAGGCGCGGTGCACGTGCAACTCCTGAAACACGATACGGCCGTGGGATGGAAGTTCCGCAAACTCGGCTCGTTCCGGCGCGTTAGACGGGACGTGCCTAATCCTAGCGGTTGCAGATTCGTCCCAGGACCCTCTGGGGTCGCGAGTTATCGCCGCTGGGCCAAACTTCGGGAACGCACCGAGCCCTGATTTACCACCGCGAGAATTATTTCTTTCTGACATACTAGGGGAGTCCCACGCCTGTTCCTCTTCCTAATCTTTGTAAACGGCACGGTGAATATCGTTATTTAGAAGCATTGCTCTATCTCGAAGAGCTGCTGCCTTCTCAAGCTTCAGATTTATTAGTCTTGGGTTTGCGTGTTATAGATAAGGGTGAATTAAGAAATTTTCTCACTTTTTCAGGGTTAATCCTTCCTGCTCCAAACCCAGATTTACACATTAATCGCTTTCAAGTTACGACAAGAGTACCAATTACATTGTCTACTCTTCTGTTTTCACGCATAATAGAATGTAGCACTATTGAAATAGAAATATTTATGTTTTTTCAACACAATTAAATATTTTTAGTTAAAAGCTATTACAACCTGTTATATATGGAAATAAAAGGAGGGGTACGCAGAATAAGTATTTGATCAGCATACAGTAATTGGTACTCTCACCCTATTTCTATCCCTCTCGCTAAAAAATTCTTCCCAAAGAAAATCACAGAAAACTCATCGAGTAACTGGTGTAGCATAAAATCGCGAAACCGCGTTTTATCGACACCCCGTGATTCCTGTCGCGGTGGATCGCGTTCGTCATTGCTTTTAATATTCCTCGGCCCGTGACGGATGCGTCGCCATCCATATCATGACAGCAGCGTCACGGCGCTGCCTTTTTATACCCAACGATGAACGACGACGTTGGACGCGTCCGACGATCGCCGATTACGCTAACTCTCGACGTCGAGACGCGACTCGAAGACCGGCAAAGTGGCCTATCGATCGATTTCCGTGGAATCGTTTCTCCACGAAGCCGCTGTGGAACCCTGAGCTATTTCCGACGCGCACATTGCTGCCTCTCGATGACCCAGCGGGGAGGGAAGGAACAAAGAGGGTAATCGCGCTGCGCTCTCCCTCGATTGTGTCGCACTTATTTTGCGACAGACGAGAACTGTCAATGGCACGCGACGCGGTTGACGCGACTGACTACCATATTCCATAGACTACATTGTACTTTCACTTTTTTCTCCATTTTCGAACTGTTTGTCGACCTGTCATCGATGCCAGACACCTAACGCCACTGATGTTCTTTCAAGCAGGGGAGGGAAAAAGAAATCGAGTTCGTTCACCGATGACCGTGGACGGTTAAAACTGTCGAACTTTTGTCAGAGTTTTCAGTTCGGAAGTGAAAACGAAGTTTAATGGCGTATGGGATATTTTTAACGTGGCTGTGGACACTTTGGAAGAATAACAGACTTGGTGGTTTACAGAAAGGGCATGGGTGACTTTGCTTTCGTGGGATTGTTACGTGGATTCTTCTTTTAGGTTGGAATCTGCTTGGTAGACTATTTTCTTGAGATTTTCTTCGAAGTTTGAAGATTTTCTATAGAAAGTTTTGGGAGCTCATTTTCTGTAACTCTGCAGTTATATACTTCACTATGGAAACGTAGAGTGTCTGTGGTAGACTAGTGTTTAGAGGGGATGCATTCTGGTGATGAGTAGAGAGGATGAAGATTGACAGCGCAAAGTTGGGCTGTTTCTGAGGGAGGATATTTTTGGGGCAAAGTACCTTATCCTTAGGGATGTTGGGATTATATGTGGAGCTTGTGAAGACCTAGTTTTGAGACAGTGAAATGTAAAACACTGTTTTAACCAGGTAGTTGAAATGTTTCAATCAAGAGAATATTGTAGGAAGAGAGAATCTGTTTTGCATTCTATGTTGCAGGCAAATTTGCATACGTGAGATAGTGATTACATTATGGATTTCTCGATACCCAGTTACTTTTAATAAAAACGATATTCCAGCCGTTTGGAAAATGGGTGTCTCATTTGAGTCAATGAAATACTGCTGAAGAATTTAATGGACAATCCCACACGTCAAAGTAGTACATGTAAAAAATTAGTTCGTATTTAGAAAATTAGAACTTCAGAAAAAAGTCATAATGGATGTTTATTGCGTCACGAATAATGGAAATGGAAAAAAAATCTATAAATCATGAGCAGAGTGGAGAAAAAAGAAATGTAGTGGACAGAAAATGAAGAGTACTGTTCTTTTCCTCCCCTTATCTCCGTCCACGCAATGAGAGCGCATTATACGAGCAGATCGAATCATGCCCAGCACCCTTAGAGCATGACGCAGCTCACAGGGGTCGTGCTGCACCTTGCACCCTGCACCCTGCACACGTACTCGATTGGACGCGGTGCGTCGCAACGCAATAATATCGCAACGATCCATCACACCTCCACCGTCAATAAAACATCTGCCAGTTCTTGCCACCCTCGCGTTCCTGCTCTCTGTCCCACCCTCTGCCACTTTCACTCTTCGATCGCGTTTTTTCCTACGATGATCGATCCCTCCTCGCCCCCGTTTGCTCTCGGCTAGGTCGTCCTCTATTCCGTTTGCTGTATAGGATAGCTCGTGCCTCGTATCAACCTTCGCCCAGGAAACAGAGGGAGACGTCCTTCGAATCGACTTTTTGTCCCTTCGTCACCCACCCATGGATATTGACACTTTGGGGCTGTTATCGCGTTTTCGCTGATTTCAATCTGTTGACTATGAGGCTGTAGGAAGAGGTTTTATATTAGCTGAAGTCTTGTGCATAGTTCAAGATGAAGGTGTTTGTGTAATAGAGGCAGATATAAAGAATGAAGGAAGTTGAGATATTAGATTTACCAAGGGCTTGATGACGAAATTACCCCGATAAACTAACATTCAATAGGAAATATTCCATTCGTAGACCACCATTCTCTCTCACCAAATATTAATCTGAGATATCAGACACCAGTAGGAGACTTAGTCATCCGCACAGTGATCGCGAATACCCCCTATCCGTCGCGACTTTTCATCGACCAGCGTTCACGGGTCGATCCTCACGAAATTCCGATTCAACGTGCTTGCGTGCATTCGTGGCACTGGAATTCGCCAGGGGAGGACTTCCTCGGGCCGACCCGTCAGGGAAGGAGCGGCGAGGAGGAGAAGACGTAGTCTCGGATTCGATTCTTTTCATTGAATTGCAAAGCAGCGTTCGTCGAACTTAACGCGGGAAATCGTGGCGTGTCCTTCGTTCCACGAACCGCGTCGGTGAAAGAATATCGCTTGAGCCGAGGGGCGCGGGTGGAAATTCAATCGGGAGTGCCAATTATCGCGGAGAATCGGATGCCGTTTCGCGTAATGCCCGATGAACGAAAGAGGAACGAGGCTGCCTGAGATCCAGCGGCTGACAGTGATAACGAAATGGGAAACACAACGATTTGAACGGTGTGAATATTGGATACAACGGGCGGAATAATGAGCACTGCCGCTGCACACGCTCCTAGCAAATTACTCCTGTCGATGGGGCTCGTTTCGCTCCGGGTTGCACGGCGAAACCGCGATGTAAATATCGTGGATATGTCCGAGTGGTATCTAAACTGGAGAATCAGGATTATCTATTTGCCGAGGTATTCGGAAGAATCGAAATGTTACATAATTAATACTTGGATGCTTCGTCGAATTTATATTTAGTCATTTGGATTTAAGTATAGGTTTCAGTCTAGGCTTAGATGTAGGCGTAGGTGTAGGTGTAGGTCTGGATTACGTCTTTAAATGTTTATTTGCCGAAATATCCTTTCAATGGAATGCTTTTTCGACGAAGTATCTATTCGATTATTCAACCGAGTTTATTGACTCGTATTAACATTGAAGAATGCTATTTACCGTACGGTGAGAGTTGTGATAATAAGCTAAACTATTTCAAAAGTGAGAGTGCAGCTCGAAAGGCATCACTAGGTTCAATATTTTCTTAGGTTCTGCTATCTGCGTAGGAACTCAATAGCGTTTCTCAGGGCAATTCATTGACGCAAGATAGCAAGCGTACTGAGACATAAGCAGACTGAAGATCATGTAATTAAAAGACTGAGGGAAGGTCTAGTCATTGGGAGTGGAGGTGTATCACGTAAACGAGTGATGAATCACAAGTTATTCTCCAGTATGCATAGAGGCAGGTAATACGCGTGTGTAATTCCAGCGTGTTATTCAACATATGTATATAGGTAATACAAGAGTCTGTGGTGGTGTAATATAATACTGCAGAGTTACGAATCGCGTTACGTTACATGTTGCATAACAAGTTGCATTACACGCGTATGTACCCATCCTAATATGCTTATTTGACCTGCGGTATTTTGCCCTGCAGCTTCTATATATTTAACCAATACCTGTAACTAGGGTAACCCTCAAATTTCTACCTGCAGGAATTTGAACTAAATATCGCTTCCAATTTTCTTCATATTTGATCCCAACGTATAGTTCTGTGTATTTTATATATTTTGATCTCAGAGTCAAAGTGTATTCAGTCTATTTGTTCTCTATATCACGTAATACACTTTGTCCCTGGGGTCCAGATACAGTTTTCAGATTATTTGGAAATGGCTAATTTTAGATTTTTACTGTTCTACAACTCACCGATTTATTTTTAATTTAATAGTACTATAACATAAAAAAGTGACATAGTAGTCGGCACTCTTACTTTGCGTGCCTTATTCGAAAATATCCTTCATGATGCGAAGAGCAAGGGAAAAGGCAACAGGCAAATCAGAAGGGTCGAAGGTAGCAAGAATCGGCGACCTCTGGTAACGATGCAATAACATTACCATCGAGGTTCAAAGCCAAATGAATGGATGTATTCCACGTGTACGGGAGTTCTGGAAGGTAGTAAGGGTGCCGGCAGGGCCATGGAAAATAAAAGGGCGCCGCTGGAAAGAGCCACGTAATAGCCTGTGTTACCTGCCCTTGGTGTCTACGTCCTCTGTCCCACACTCCTGTCTCATGTTTTCCCTTTCACCCTGTTTTCCGCCCCCTCCCTTTCTCCGCCAGCGTTCCGCGCTTCGACAGACTTTGACCGTCACTTTCTCCATCCACTGTCGCGTTTCTATTGCGTATCTGACGTTTTGTTACCTTTCGACCTTCGCTCCCCTCGGCTCACTTCGTCCTCTATCGTTGGCCTTCTGTCTTTTCTCTCTACGCCTTATGGGGTGAAACTGAGGGGCGTGAATGTGGTTCAACGTGTATTTACATGCATACGTGAGGGTAAAATCGATTGTCCTTGTTCTAATTGCAATGCGATCGCCAGTCATTGACGTCTGAAGAATCTTTGAAGTATTTTGTTTGGAATTTGAAGATATTTTTCGGGCTGCTTTTCTTTGAAGGGAAAGTGATCGAATTCTGGTCAGGATTTAGCAAGCTATTCTACGATGACAACAGCTTGCAAGGAAAAACATATGTTCATACAGGTCCTTAGAACCCGGGAATTTGGTTTCGAGTAACGTTTGCCTACAATTTTTGCCTCTGACAGTCTGTTCGAACTGTTCTCGAATAAGACCCATGGAAGAGGCTCATTCTTGACCTAGACACCCTCTCGGTTTCAAAAGATTTCCGCTGGATCTATCTCGCGCACAGAAAACTGAGAAGTCTCTTCCCGTGAGGAATGATTTTAGCCAAGGAAACGCATAAATATGGGTGTGTTTGATGGGGATCGGCTTGTCTCTGGAATTTTTCCCAACTTTTCCGAGGTCTGAACACAGGAACCGTTATGAGGTCAGTTTCAGGGGGCATCTTTCTCTTCCTGCGCTTTCGACTTCCAATTTATGAGATTCTCTTTTGTCTTTGTGTTTACAGTACACGCGATAGGGATGTTAAAATTTAAATGTGATATCTGGTATACTAACACTTAGCTTGTGTGATGGGGTTCCGTTCATACATTATCAAGTTATTCTAGGAAATAATAGAACAAGTTGTAAATTACTGAAACATATTAATGCGAAACACTATTACCTAGATTCTGTACTTTAGACTACAGTAATCCCATTCTACTTCTAGTTTTATTATGTTAACACCACACCAGCTATAGGTTAGAGAATGTAAATTTACCTTACTTGATATCCTCAGTCAACTTCGAAGGGTTTCAGGAAGGAGAACAATCTACATACCTGAAACACAAAGAGTAAGTCAGATTAGAAAGGTGCCTCTTAAAAAAGTGAAAAAATTTTCAATAAATGCACACTGTGTGACAAATTCAATTAAAACACACTGCCCATTCCTCATATTATATTCTATTCTACTCTCACACAATACATATGACATATACACACACTCATCGACAATATGCAGTAAAAAAGTTCGACCAAGAACCTACATTCTCCATTTCATTAATTTCCTTCTCCCCAGAGATCTCAATTTCATTTCCCTCGTCGCTACACTCTCTCGACCACTTCCTCGGCTCCTCTGAAACGCTACCATTTCCCGACCACTTTCAGCTGTTTCAGCTCGAAAAATCCTCGTCCGGGTCGAGGAAGAGGCTGACAGGGAACAAAGCGTTTGAACCCGCGTCGTTAGCCGCAATTTGCCAATCGTCTCGATTTTCCCCGGCGCGTTCAGAACGTGAGACGGATTTCGTTGCGTCCGGGTTAGCTTAAACGGGGAATTATTTAACGCGCGTACACACTGAGCGGAGAGTTTCCATTTCGGAGAGAGAGAGAGGAAGCAGAGGCTTTGTCGGGCTCGAGTCAGCTGGCGTAATTTCGATTCCTGCGCGGAAACGAGATATTTCGCGAGGCGGTTGGGTATATTGTATTCCGTTTCGCTGGCAGCGCTGCGCGATACATTTTTGATGCGGCTTGGACAAACGGAATCGAGGAACGTTTTCTGACGAACGCGAAACGTTACCATGGGGCCCTTTGATGTTTCTTGCAGGGACTTTAGTACCTTCCGCCGACCTTCCGCGCCCCGTAATAACCCCTCGCTGGATCCTCGCGGAATCTGGCGACGTGTCGCGGCACCTTGCCATGGAAAAGTCACGAGTTCGCGGAAACCTCGTTCGGCAGTCTATTCTGGGAGCTTTCTGCAACGTGGTTCGTCGATATAGCTAGCGGGGGAGGAAATGCAAAGTAGTTCTTGAAAATAAAGAGCGAGATTGGTGCGACCTGCGCACACTTTTTGGTGTTCGAAAGATGTGACATGGAATTTGAAGAATCAAGTTTGACTTATTTGCTGGGATGGTAAGTTTACATGTAAATTTGTACAGATAATGAATAGAAAGTAGTTAATGGTGAAAAGTTACAGTCTTGTAGTTCATTAATTTGAGGAAATTTCAATGTGCAAGAAAGTATAAGGAAAAAGTTGTAAAAAAGATTATTCTTTTAATTATGTCGTTACTGCAGCAACTGAACAATACATAACGTATGTCATTTTGCCATACAACCACAGATATTTATGAGAAAACTAGAAGTCCTGTGGCACAATCTGTGTAGTATATACGCACTTCATACCCCTCTTGACAGAAAATGCTAGGTACGAAAGAAGTAATAGAGAAGACACAAACAGTCTGTCGACGAGACGGTTTGTTCGCGAAACACCCGGGCAATTTCGCTTGGTCAAAAGGACGCCACGTTTCGCGGCGCCCGTCTGCATATCATTTCGCGAGTGTCGCGTGTAAAATAATACACGGTTGCTTGAAAAACCCATCCATTTGATTCGTGTCGGGATCTGGGTCTAACGAGCGGCTGCTACCATGAAATTGTCTGTTTCGCGGAGGGTGCTCGCTACCTCAGAGACGTATCATTAAGGATTGCTCGAAATTCGTTGCGTGCGGAACGAATTTCAGCCGTCGATGCCCGATGGATCGCCGCCGTGAAAGACTATACAGAGATAATCGCTGTCTATCAGCAAGTCGACCCAACGATGAATCAGTTCCGCGAAGCTATCGCGATTGCGATCGTGCGCGTATGCACGCAATTCTTTCGTTTCGTACGCAGAATTGCTCGTTACCTCTTCGCCTTAACGCAAATATTATTCAGTACTCTCCAACCCTATTGCGTTCCAAGTTATCCTACTTCTTCATCTTCCATGTTAATTAACTCAATGTGTTTACGAATTTATAGGTAAGGAATAGAGAGAAGTTGAAACCCGGAAAGGTCGCATCTCTAATTAACAGATCCAACGTAAAGGGGTGAGTAATAAATTGAAAAACAATCTCATTTATTGCCTCTCCAGTTCCACCGCTTTCCACTCTCCAAGTTCTCGGCTGTTCGACCGGCAATCGCGAACGAAATTAAAAATTAAAATTATTCTGATCGTCTTGTCGACGTTAACCAAAAAGGAAGAAAAGAAGAGACACTCGATGCGCTTAATAAATCGACCGATCAATAATTCCCCGCGTTGTGGAGCGTCATAAATCCCCTCTAGCCCCCGTGCTCGCCTCCTTTTGATCGGCTCGAAAGCGGGGAGGGAAAGAGAAAGAGCGTAGGAAGAGGGAAAGGGAAATCGAGAGAGAGAGAGAGAGAGATTCTCGTTTCGACAATGAGCCCTCGAGGAGCGCAAGTTGCGCCGCTTATCGGCCCTTGAAATTTTCGCGGACGAATGCCGAAACGTCCCGCGGAATTAATTCCATTCCTTTTAACGGCAGATTTAATAAACACCCCACTCTCTGCGCGCGAATATCGCGTTCCCTTTCAATATGGCCGCAACAACGCACCCTCCCCTCAACCCCTGCTCCCGTTCTTTCACGACTCGCCGCCGAGGGGTTCTTTCGGACGGTCCTTATTCTTTTTTTTCCCTCTCGCGAGCGATCTTTATGACGCGCGACAGGGCATGCAAGGAGAGGCGGGAGATTCACCGTGGAAGATGGACCATGAAAACGCCACGATTCACTTCCCATTGGGCAATTACGGCGATTTAAATGATCTCCCGCAGGGAGATCTGACGAACGTCGAACGCTATTCTTCTGAGTATGCATGGCATTTTCCGTGAAATCGATGACGTGTGCGTGGATACGGGACTATCACGATAGTTTAATGTACCATTGGGCTTTGGAGCATTTAATGTAGCGTATGGGGGAGCATGAGAGGGGAAGGGTGGAGAGAGGATAATATTACTTCTATGACAACGCAGAGCAGTCTATACCTACATAATCTCTAAATAAAAAAAGCTCACGTTACTAGTCAAGAAAAATACAAAACATGACGATCGAGCATTAGATACCTTTATCAAGAAAGAAGAAAGCGACACTTCTTGAATTTCATCTTCTCCAATATCAACCATCTTTTCTCAAAACTATTCAATTTCCTGAAATAACGTGAATACCACTGGAACAGCTATCGTCCCACCTTCGCGTTATCATACACAGCGCTCTGCCAGAGACGTTAGGACGTTTCTTTCTGTGCCACCTCAGGGGACAATACTTGTGGTATATTAATTTAAACGAACGCGTCTCGTGTTGGTAAGACTCTCGTTCCCCACGATATCATCTACGACCTAGTCGAATGGGGGCCTGTTGCGTCTCGAGTGCATTAAGATAAAAATGCAAGATGTGGACGGGCATAACTACGACGTACAGTCGAGAGGAACAGAGGCGAGATTTTCTGCTGGAGATAAAGCTACTTTACGATCAATCGCGGGACAACTGAAATAGAATGTAAACCGCGGGTACGGCTTAAGGACGGAATCACGGTGGTCGTTGCAGCGCGGTTGATTTGATTCTCGTCCAATTAAGCGATCGTAGCCGGGGCTAAACGAGTGGAAATCGCGATAATTCGATGCGTGGCTCGTTTGCACGTCGAAACGCGATAAACCGTGATCACCGTGAGGATCTGGGCGAAATTAATGTCCCCGTTAGGTTTGATTAAAGTTTTTACGAGGTGTCAAACGCTGGCGTCGTGTCTCACGATTAAACTCCTCGCTGCGGGGATGGATGTCGTTCGCTGAACCTGATACGTGCGATTCTGCTGGGGAACGATGGTACGTGGTCCATTTTTTAGGCACGGTGTCAAGTCGTTTCATAAGTGATATCTCTGACAGGTGTTTTGTTCTTGGAAAAAGTAGAGTGACAGCTATGGCTGTAATTAATAGGTTATAGAGTTTTTTGTACGAAGCCAACAAATAAAATAAATACAAAATTCTAACCTTTAATTAGATCATCTGATATTTCATACTCGTTACACTCCATTCACTATGCCATTAAATTTTACACTCCCTTTTTCCTATAGATATTACCCCCTTGTTACAATTCCCCTCCCCTTGAAATTTATACGGTTACAACCCATACTATCTTCGAACATGCTAGCAAATTTTCCTCCTAAAACAAATCACCACTTCTGTTCTAATTAATCACTTCCTCGCCATCTACCCAGAATCCGCCAGCCAACCCCACTCCCCTCATCGATATTTACAATCCCGATGCAACAAACTGCATTCACCGTTTCGCCGCGCCATTACTCTCCACGATTACGCAATAACTGTGGCCAGCTTGCCACGAGCGACAATAGATCACGTGTAACGCACGTTCTGCGGAGGAGCTGACCAGTAGTGCTTCCTGAATTTGCAAATCCACCGCAGAAGGTTGAAGACGGAGGGGTGGTCAGATATTGCATCGAGACTTTTGCCGAATTCGCAGCGTCGACTGACAACGTTACAATGGTGAAAGTGGCCGTGGATCAGAGAAGGTCCAGAGGCTGGGCGAGCTTCGAGAACACCAGATGTAGCGCAGCCGGTGGTTAGGGATTTCCAGGATAACAGCGGGCAGTAACAGAAGCAGAAACGCCGATCGCTGGTCCAACCGTCCCCGACCTTCCCTTTATCGCACGCTTCCGCGCGTCTGTCTCTCGTCTCCTGTCGCTTATCGCAAGCCATGGCCTCGCCGCCCCTCGATATCAGCCAGAACGATCCTCTTTATATAGTTCAAGCCGCAGAGGAAGTCGTGGCCGCGAACTTGGGTGGATTCCCTCCGAGTAGACACGCAGACGCGGCGTGGCTGTAAACAAACGCGGATGGGAGACCAAATAGGCGGCACTCGTGACAACTTGAGAGAGCTGAGCTTCTTGTACGTAATGGACCAGCCTGGTGCAAGTTAAACAGCCGCGGTGCAACGCTCGCTGCGAGGCTACAGTCCTGAAGCCGAGGAAGAAGAGATGGATGGAGCGAGAGCAGCCTGTTCTTAGAGGATGATAGAAATTCGATGCCATAACAACGGTGAATCCACCCTTAGAGATCGTCATTTCTTCCATTGAGTGGATCGCAATGGAGGTAACAATGCGGGGAAAGGAAGGTAGCCTTGGAGACGGAGAACCTTGGGGATCGAAGGGGGTGCTTCTTTGAGACCTCTTTTTCTACATCGTCTTGGGGGGAGCTAATTAGGGAATTGGGTTCGAGGGTGCTTCGAGGGATATTGGAAGATGTAAGATGTGTATCGAGTAGAATGATGGTGGTCGGAGAAGACCTGGGGTATCTAGACTTGTCCACTTTGAGGAGATTAAATCTTTCACTCTATGACTTGTTTCGTGATAATAAATTGAAAAAAAATCGCCCTTTCTGTATTCATTTTCTGAAATTTCGTCATGCTCTTTTATTTCATTTACGCAAATGAAATTTTAAATGACAAAGAAATGAATAAAGTGTACATCCTGTAGATAAATCTTGCGGGACGTATGAATAAATACTCGAACGTTACGAATATAAGGATGGAAAGTTTGGCTTAGAGGAAGCTCACAGGATAGGTGACTCTAGCAGGACTGGAGCAAGAAATCAAGAAACGTGGTGGAGAACTGGTCGACGAGCGGGTCGCTTGTTTATTTATACGGGGTGCGGGGTCGCGTTGAAAATTCCGAAAAATTATTCCCCTCCGACGTGTTCCACTCCTCGTCGGTAGCTACGCATCGCGGATCATTTTAAATATTCCATGCGTCACAGCGTTCCATGAGAAGACTTTCGATTCGCGAAAAAGGACACGCTCGCCTCCTTTCTTTGAAAAAATAAACGATTCATCGCTAAACGAAACCTTTGCAAGCGAGAGAATATGTGACCAAGTATCTCAAAGAAAAACTCAAAAAGACATAAGAGAAATTAATTAAAATTTAACCCATAAGGTTGTTCGTGAGATTTCAAAAAATTAAAAAAACTTGAATAAGAAGAGAAATTTGCCAAAGATCTCCATCAGAAGTTTTTCAAGAACGGAAGGTCTATTAAGACGATAATTCAGCTTCTTTTCATTTTCTCACATAGAAGTATCCTCTGGTTCATGCCACACCCTGTATAATTCATATGGTATATTTGTACGCGAAACTGTTTTACAAAGCGCCGCTATCCTGCCGCGTAAAGTAAAGGATTACGGGACAAGTTATGTAGAACGGTCGTGAATATGTAACGTATGTAGATCGCATGGTTCGCATAATAACGGTACCCGTTCCTTTTTCCTTCTTCTCACCTCCGCACTTCCCCTTTTTTTCACCCCCTCTCGAACTCTCTTAGCTTGGCCGTCTTGAGACTGTTTTTACGATTACAATTCTGCATTTGCATCGCTACGAGTCGACCCCCGCGTCCCACTTGCGCGTCAAAGACTCTGGAACTTCGACCTGAACTTTGTTCCACGATCGTTAAACTTGTTCTTCGACGACTGTTGGTTACTGACGTCTGCTGGACGGAGAAAAATAATGTGTTTGCGATCTTATTATGTATGAGTAATAAAAGTAACATGGGAAAGAGGGTTATGTAAAGTAGACGAAGCAGAAAAGGTAAGCGAGTATAAAAATAAAAAAATTGTAAGACAAAGTAGTGCAAGTAGAGAGACTATAAAGATGATACAGGCTCAAACAGTATATTTACTGTGAATACAGTATAGTCTGCTGAATGAGACTGTTTCGTAGATCAAGGGCTAAACCAAGGGCTAGACCAAGGGCTAGACCAAGGGCTAGACCAAGGGCTAGACCAAGGGCTAGACCAAGGGCTAGACCAAGGGCTAGACCAAGGGCTAGACCAAGGGCTAGACCGCTGGATCGGACTCGCCTCCGGAGCCACCAGTGTGGGCGGATGGACCGGACAGTGGTCATCCTGGACCAATCCGGGGGTAGTCCAGGGAGGGAACCCAGAGTCAGTCCAGGCAGTCCATCCATAGGATGGCCAGGCCCACCTGGACCCGCCGGGGGCACCGGCGCGACTGAGAAATGCGAGTTCCTTCAGGGGTATTTATATCCTCTGAACAGAAAGGGGGCAACCAACGAAATAAGTTCTTGGGTGGTGGAAATCGCGGGGTTAATCGAACGAAGAATAACTTGCGAAGAGTTAATATTTTGCATATAATAATCACTGCAGCAACGATGTTTGCTATACATATTATGCAAATATAGTATATATAAATATCATATGAAGACGTCAGAAACAAATTTGGACCAATGATCAAGTTTCTTTAATCGATCTTTCTATCGTCATTATATCTTCTGAATAAAAAGAAAATATATCCACAGCTCCTAACATCATCAAATCAGAGCTTTCCGCAGACAAGATCCAACAGCAGTTCCCGAAGAATAAGGAAAAAAAGCTTTCACCAATGGGACGAGCCATTTCCAGCAACAGACGCAGTCGTTCCCAGAGGTACAGGCTACCTGTTAGCCGACGTTCCCCGTGCTCGTTAGGAGTCGAGTTTTGTCAAAGAGGCGAACGAAGACGCTAATTACAAAGACGACTACTTCCTGACTACGTCTGGCGGTCCTTCGCGAAACAGAGGATTCCGATGGAAGGTTGGAACGAGAGGTCAGGTGATCACGCCGCAAAGCGGTGGTCGCGTCACCGACCGGATGCTGAAACGGTCCAGTGGATTATCCCGCCGCGTGTTAAGTCCACGGCAGCGCACATCAAAGCCAGAAGATTTTTACCTCCGTCCTCTGTTTCCATCTATTCTTTTAGGGGAAGCAGGGAGTCTGAGGGTAATGTTGCGTCTTGAATCTCGGAGGGTCTCTGGTATGGTCGAGTAACTCGTGAAATTAGTTGTCAAAATGATAGTAGTCCCACAATCTAGAAGAGTTGACCTTCCACTACGGATCCACATCTCAGAGGGTCTCTGGTACTTTCGCTTAATCCTAATTCCTTCCAGTTCTTACTCCGTCTCCCTGGTTCATGTTCTTCTAGTCTCTTTCAGAGTGAACGACCACAGAACATTCTTTACTTCGAGAGTACCTTCATGACTGTCACATTTCTATATATTATTTTATCCTTTTGTAACGGCTGATGTGAGATGATGAAAGTAGCAAAGATAGAGAGAGGGGACCAAGTGAGCACTTTCGAGAAGCGTGTCTATGCGTAAATCTAAAAATTTTTCTGTTATTGAAATGCTGTCACACTTTCATTACCCTGGACCGAAAGTTGGTCCAGTAATTCCTCTTCGATCGAACAGGAAATTCTCGAATATTTTGGCGAAAACGATATAGACGGATGGTAGAAAAATTCCTCTGTTAAAAGACCGTCAAAGTTTATAATTACAGTGCACTAAGACTGATCGGACAGGAAATACAAGACTCGTCGGCCGAGGAAACAATTTCTCTACAATTGTATATGGATTCCCCGAGACGCTGCGTTGTCAGTGTAACATCGAGTAGCTACGAAGCTTCGTTGTGCTTGCTAACTCTCGTCGAACGCAGGCGTCGACCACAACTACTTCTGAGTACCCTGGAGAACTTCCGGAGCATGGAACGGTACTTTTATTTACTCCTGTACTAGCTTCAGCTTCGACGGCGACCGTAGACTAAATCGCGAACAGAGAGGTCTGTGAATCGTCAAGCAGCTTGTTCACGAGGCTGAACAAACCACTCGAGAGCCCCCTAATTTGTCGAAAGATAAACTTTTTCGTAGACAATGTACTCGTAGTGTCTAACAATTGTTTTAAAATGATCATTGAAGTAGTGCTTTCGTCTCTTTTAGGATACTTCGATATGAGAATTAACTTGGCCAATTACTATGGTTAATTATTGCATTGGTCTTCGTGCCTTGAATGTGTAACGAACGAATTTAACAACTAAGTATTTTATTAATCGAGTGGCTTTATTAATTGAGTGTACTATTTCCTGTTGCTAGTGTAGTATTGTCTGTATCTGGTATAGAATTCAAAAGTATCTTTTCTAATGCCCTTATATGGTATTGTACAGGAAACTTAAATAAACGATGAATCAGTGCCAAAGCATGACTATGTTTGTCGAACGAAGACACCGCAGTAATCCACTTAGCTACATGACCTCCCGGTGTCTCGAAAATCGTATTTCCCCTCATTTATGAATATTTAAACTAAATCGTGTCTCGGGGGAGGTGTGCTCAGGATGTCGGTCGCTCTAACGAGCGGAACTTATCAAAAATATTGCTTGACGACGGTGTATTTTTGAAATAAATCGAGGCACGGTCGCGCACGAACAGCGTGAACCGAGCAGATCGAGAGATACTTATCCCTCTCTCAACGGGACGTCCACGAGAATTATATCGCTTCGTTCTTCATATTTTCCACCGCCCCCCTTTCGTCGTTGCAGTGGACGTTTCCGATGCTCGTAGTCAAGAAATCTCGAGGATTTATAAGAGGCCCATAATCGTTTCATTCGAACGTCTGTTATAGAAACTCAAAGGCTTTGTCTTCAGATTTTATACTTGAAATGTTTCATTCATAAACAGATCTACTTATGAGTTTAGGAAAACTACTAAAAGTAAGGAGTTCAAAAATGGTCACCTATACAAAGAGCAAGATGAATAATCATCATCATCGTATGCCTCGTGTCGCGATGAAAACTGTAGAAGGAATACAAGAGTGTGTGTACATTTGACAATGAATCCCCGTTTGAGACAAAAAAGCTCATATGTGGTGAGATTTAGACGAAATTAAAGATACCAGGTCTCCACGTGACGTCAGTCGGTGCTTTAACAAGAAGTCAGCAGCGGTAAAAGGAATCAAGAAGCCCCGTGTACACCAGTCGAAGATCGTATCTATGGCATGTTGGCGGCACATCTCGCTTCTATTACACATTCCCTCTGCGTGGAACAGATTTTAAAAAGCTCCTCTGATACGGACACCGGCACGAGGGAATCTTTATTTATGAAGTCAAGTAGCATACGACACTTTGCCGGATCCGTCGTGTCCTTTTAAGGGGAATACCAGCGACGTCTATATGGGAAGTCGGGAACACGAGTAGGAGCGTCTTCGAGGCTCACTCAAGTCTATCAGACTACCATCCAACGCGATGAAAAATCAGTGGAATAGTCTGAGATTGCCTTTGGAAATAAAAAATTATTTCAAAGTTATAACATAGAGGAGCTTGTGAATAAAATAATAATAGACCTATCCCATGTATTTTTCTGTCACACATTTAGGGGCCTTACAGCCCTCTTATCATTTTTATGTCATATCCGACATTAATAACCTGCTTTGAAACACGATTATAGTGATATAAATACTTGGAGTTAAAATTAGATGTTATGTCTTGTATTGATGTAAGAAAAAAATAACTATAATTCAACACTAAATATTATTTAAATAAATTCATACCACAGAAGTAATTCCCATCAAATCGCAACGAATAATAAAATATGATTCAATTGGATAACCTTGGACCAGCTCTTGGTGTAGCCTTTGGACTAGCCCTTGAGGTAGTCCCTGGATGGCATCGAGCGAAAGATGATGAAGTCCGATATGGAGGTGGTTAGATTTATCGTGGACGCCTACCGAAAAGCATCACAGGACTAGAGAGTGTAGGAAGAAGTTGTGAAAGAGTAAAAGTTGCGGGAAAACGTGATTTCGTGGTTCCGATGGGAGTCGACCAGTCCGCGGAGCGGATGAACGTAAGAACCGAGGCCGGATACGCTCGTACGTCGAGAGTATCGACAAATGCCAACGTCGTTCGTGTGACCAGAACCAATATCCCATCCGTGATTCACGTGATTTATCGCGTCACGGGAATTTTCGGTTTCCACGGAACGCTGGAACTGGGTTATAAGCCGCATATTTTGCCAGCGAAATAGTCGCGCACGTCTCTGCGTGCTTGCACACCATGCCGAGGAATATTTCAAAATTGGTCGTGCGATGTTTTGGAATTTTCATCGGGAGGGAGACTTTTCCGTGAGTTTGATTTTTGGTAAGGACCATTCAGTCACTAGGCATGTTCTTCTCTATGCTAACTAATATCGAGACAAAAGTATTTGGGTGAAGGAACTTTATCTGAATTATGCGAATACATATAAGGGTAGTTAGATGATGGAATTCAAATATGAAGGACTTGAGTGTTGGAATTCGTATAGAACTACTAATTAACACGTTGGCAACTCGTTTTATCATGTCAAAATCTATAGTAATAGGAAACAAACGAATTTGAATGGAAACCACGGAAAAAATTCGAACCCAAATAACGAATATTCTCCCATCGCGCATCAGCCGACTGAAAGTGACCAACGCCATCGACGTCGAGCAAACAAGTCAAATCAAACTGCAACGCGAACTCTCAACCCCCAGAAAAGTAGTCGCGATGTTAGCATGTCACCGACTGGTTGTTATTCCACGTCGATCCATGGAAATTGTTTATTTCACAAACAGACACTTCACCGTGTACCATGGGAGCCGTCGTTCCCGCTTCGTTTTCGCTTACAGTCGGCTCGGCTACGTTCGCCCATAGCCGAGGACGAAGACAGAGAGGGGCAAGGGCTTGAAGCTCGTCTAGCACGTGGCAGTGACAGTCTGCCTCACCCCATCGTCTCCTCAAACCATCCTGGCCATTCTGCCCGTCATTCGCTACGAACTAATCCAACGAGAATGATGATATCGAACGACAATAATTGGAAAACTTATTAAACCCTTTCCCCACGAGGTCCAGGGTATTATTCTTCGGTTGGAAGAAGAGCGTTCGCTGTTCGACGCGGGGGAGTAATAATTTCTATCGAACACTGCGCGGTTCCCACCCTCCTTTATTATGAGAAAGCAAGAAATTATTTGTTGGCTTTGTTTTCGAGAAATACGCTCGATTCTTAACCCCTTCGTGAATAGAGGGAGGAAGAGGAAAACAGTTGCCAGAATGAAATATTAGTTGGTAGTAATTCAATTTTAAATGAAACTAATTTTATTATTGTGATGTGGAAGTTTAGTGGAGGGCGGTTTACGTAATGGACTAGCGAGACGAATCGTGACATTTTATGGTAAGTAATTGGGTGGAATTAGTTCAACTATACAAACTTTATTTATTTTTTTCACATGACAACCTGTGTTCTCTAAGGGACAGTAGACAGAAGTCACTAACTTCTGGTCGTCTCAATATTCCACGCTATAACTGATATCAAAATAGTGCACATTAACAGCTTTCCCTCCAAGTTACTTTCAGCATCTACACGTACCCAAGCTTCAATAAAATGGTAATTAGAATTTCGACCACGACCTTCTACGTCAGTTTAATTCTACCAAAGGGAGTCGTAAGTACGTGGCTCCGCAAAAGGTCTACCATTTGCTCCGCAAAATTCCAGCAAGGAACGTGTTCAAAAATGGCCCACGACAGATTGTCGACACAGTTTCGGATTCAGGGACCCAGAAGAACGTGACTTCACAAAACCTATTGGTCTGTTCGACCTACTCCGACAAAACTAGTCCACCACTTTATTATTCATCCTGCCTCGCAACGTTGAACGAAAAACGTGCGTCCTCCGCGGGGGAGGGTAGCCAATATCCCCTAGGATTAATCATCGCCAAGGGAGCGAAGTAAAGAAGCAATTTCCACGCGCTAATAGGCAGCCAGTCGGGGCGAATTCGATAAACGCTCGAGAGAACGTTGCGCGCGACGAGAACCTTCTTCAGCATGGCTATTCAAAGGGTTAATCATCGTGCATGAAATTCGCTATTTATACGTTCCTTCCACGGGGATCGGCAGGACGAAAATGTCTGCGGAAAAACTGACGCAGCACCCAACAACAACGATCTAGACGTAATTTCCATCTCTTTCCTGGCATTTAATTTCCGCGGAATTATCCGTCAAACGGGTTGCGAGACCTGCCTCTCTTTCTCTCTCTAGCCCCCGCACGTGCAAAATACGAAACGTTGTTCGAATCGGTGATAGGAGAGGGTGTGGGGGCGAGAGGCGCCGCTTTCGAACTCGACTGACAGTGAGAATTATTTCATTCCATCCCGTCCGAGGATCGGTCGCGAATCTCGTCTGCGGCTGGCTTTTTTCTCTCCGTTTCTGCCCCCTTCGATATCCGTTTGACTTCGGGGGAAGAAAAGCGTGGACGAGACGCGGGTGGGTCGAGGTTCGCCCGTGCAAAAGCGCACCGCCGTCCTCCTCGCTTCTATTTATTCGCAATTATGGCCCGTCTGGGCTTCATCCCGCGGAACGAGCCGCGTTTGTTCGCCTCTCGCCGGAGAACGTCTCGATTGGCAGCCGTCTCCGTTCCAAAGCGACGTCTCTCGAGTATCCGACGCCTGACCGCCACCGACTGTTACTCCGACTAGAAAGGAGAAAAAGAGGCCAGGAGACAGTGTGGCGTTTCGAGGAGGACGGGGCATTCTGGGCGAAGCTTCGAGATTATGGAAATTCCGACGGACGAACCGTTATGGAGCCTGCGGAAGGATATTGCCCGAGTTCCCTACACGGCCTGTCCTGTTCAACAAGAGCGTCGGGGATATCTGCGTTATTTTAGCGAAAAGGGGTGAGGTCTAAAGAAGGGCTGCAGATACAGGGGATACATGTTTTGGGGGGTTGAATATTTTAATCGAAGTGTCGGAAGTGGAAGCTTTCTGGATTTGAAGATCATTGTTAGTAGTTTGAGATGAAGTACACTACTGTAGAGTTAACATACAGCCTGTCAGAAGTACTAATTTACTACTATATCCAGGAAATCGAAGCAAGCTTTTATGTACAAACTTTTTAATCGGAAACGTCAGTCAGAAGAGTCTTCGTTCAAATTCTCCTGACACACATGTGGGTCATAGAACTGTGAATGTACTAATCGATGAATTAAAAATAAATACTAATTTAAAATATTTTTGAAAGTAATATGTTATGTAAAAATTCATATTTTTAATGCTAAAAGAAGCATTATACTTCATTTCGTGATGAAATGGTTCTTATCAGAGTCGATGAATTTTTATGTAGGTTAGGTTATTTGAAGATAATTTTAATTTATTTAAACTCGTTTTATATTCAAGATGTAGACACATTAAGAATAAAAATGTTAATAAAGAATGAATATTTATCTCTCGGTACGTGAGTTTAAAAAGGTTCACCATCCCAGATTCGTATCGAGACGATCACTTCTTTATCATATCTGATTAGAGGTCCTAACAGGAACGCCAACCGAGTTTACTCGACCAAATAGTCGATAAAACGGTTCCAAGAAATACAATCTCGAGTCATAATTACTTTCATAGAGGGCTGATGAGTTTGAATTAAAAGATAAAAAGATAAAGGGACCGTTTCTGATGTGACATCCGAGGGCAAACGACAATTACGAGACTGGCCTAGTTGGCACTTGCCCAAAACTAAGAGGAAGAAGCCAATGGAGGATCAAGCACGGTGATATCGTCAGAGCAAACAATGGAAATAGTACCACATAAGCTGAGGAATATGTAACGCGACACAGAATTATGGTTTAGGACTATGAGTCAGTGTGGACTTGGCGATTCCACTTTATGGCTTAAACTTCGCTCTTGATTTTGGATCTAAGCTGTTTTTCAGGCTTACAATCTCTTTTGAAGATACTACTTTGATACAATCATATATAATAGCTATAGATAATAATATAAATACTATTTAGAAAAAATTGACTCTCAAGGAATCATTTATTGTGAATATTTTCCTTCCATATCTTCAAACCTAGGTTTAGAGATTACCAAATGTTGTGCTTATCAAGCTTCCACATGATTTACATCCCTCTACGCTTCTATCACCTCCACAAACACATACTTCAAATATACATTCACAAACAATTCCTATTGATAATTTAGGTGTTATCGCGAAGCTCTATTTCCCATCGCCCTCGATGGCAACCAGCTCAACAATGTCCCAGTTCATATAAACGCAGCGCAAGGGTATCTCGTCCTACAAACACGACTGTAAATATCCGTATCAGTTTGAAGCTCGAAATATCAACTCGAAATATGTATAAGGAAAATCAGACGCGAGAACGAGCCCTTTTAGCCCCATCTATTTAAGTTGTCGCGTTATCTCCACCCTGGGAGCCATTATTATTTTCTCTCTCATTTATTATACACGGCATTGTTATTTCTATGGAGCCTCCTTATCTCGCCAGCTGGTCGCTCGTCAGGACCAAGTCGACTATCTTGAAATCTCAGGCAGGATCGAGTTGCTTATTTTTTCCTGGGACAAGGGTCGTCCTGGTAACCTGATAGTTTCGGAGCGCAGATCTGCAGATTGCTCTACAATCATTCGATTTGTCACGGGAGCTACCACCCCTTCGCAGAAAGTATTAACCCTATCGTTGCTCTATTGATCGTGGATCGAATAAGGTGACCCGAGAGAGCTATATAAATCTACTTCAAGGGAGCATCTCTACTAGAAGAATTTGAGAACTTTTTTTAGAAGAATTACCACGTGCAACAATTTTATTTTAAGTAGGTATATTCTGGAATTTTATTGATCTCTAATTGCGTGACAATATTTAACACATCTTCAAGGGATGATTGAAACTTCCTTTATTATCCTTGAAAAACTTTGGGACACGTAAAAAAGTCGAAAATGTTGAATTTTGGATTTTCAGTTTCTATTTCAATCTGAAACTCTATGTAGGTAGAAAAATTTGACTTTCCACCTGAACAGGTAACGCTCGCGCAAACAAATTATTGCACAATATTGATTGTCAACATATTGACAGTTGCGACCAAGTCGACGAGAAAAGCCAAATTCGAGAGAAAACAGGATCAACTGCAGGGGATTAAAAAGGCGTCGAGGACCGAAATTCCATTTCCGATTTATTTCCATCGGAGTTTCCATTCACGACTTAACTAACTGCAATTCGCTCCTAGTTCGTCCCAACTTGTCCCCAATTCTTTCATTGACCAAAGATTCGGTGTCCCTTGCGATTTGAATTTAATTTTCCTGCGGTTCGGGATCCACTCAGACTTTTAACCAGAGAGCTCGAGGTAAAAAGAGAAAGTAGATCGAACATTTCTGTCGTTTAAACGGCGAAGCACGCACTGGCATGGCTTATTACCGAGGCCAGCCATGTCACCAATGGAGGAAAAAGAAGAATTAAGCGCGAAGATAGGGTGGCTCTGCACGATGAAGGGAATGAAATTCGAAGGGAGCCAGATCAAAGGGCGTTCGTCTCGCGGCTAAAGCAAGAGGAAGAAAGAGAGAGGGACTTTCTCGCGGAGAATCTCCTCCGCGCATTTCCAGCGCTCAGCTTACTCAGTTTGCGCTCTGCTGGATCCGTATATTATCGTCTCCTGGATACACTCTAGTTCGAATCGAAGGGGACCCGACACCCGAAATTTATTAGCTTTAATTCCTTTCATGCCACGGTCAAAGGTAAATCTATGGAGCTAGGAGGCAATGTCGTACAAAAAAATCCCAGAAGGGATCTTCTGGGATAAACCTCACATTTCGAATTTTAAATTTTCCTTCTGTGACGGTGACGAGGAATTCATAACATTTTTTTTTGTGATTCTTAGAAAGTAAAAAATGAAACTGAAACGTGTGCAAGTGTTCTGACTCGTGAAATTATTGAAATATTCAATCAGTTGTTTCCGCTCTGAAGTTCTATTCTACTGTTATTTTTCTATCACTTTCCTACTAACAAGTACACAGGTTTCAAGGTTTTATTTTTTTCACCGTAATCAATAAGCACTAAACTCTTTTTCTTTATCGATAATAATTAACAGTATTGACATCTCTATACTTTTTAACTAGGGATATCTCAAAGCTTTACCTTATTCGTTGCTACGCGTTACCCCGACTGTACCTCTGTATCAAAGTGCTTGGAAAGACGGAATGAGCTACATACCTGAAACATAAAACCGGTAAATCAGATTAATACGATTCCTCCGCGAAAAAAGTCGTCGTTCCATCGTGCAAAACCGTTCGTTCTCAGCGAATCCACGATGCACGTGGGAAATAAATTATTTCCTCTCGATTCGCGTACAAACACGACGAAAAAGTATCGGGCTTAATAAATATACCGTCGGTGAAGCCTTTGATATTTTCTTTTCAACTGCGATCCGCGCGCCTGTAAATTCACACACTGCATCGATAATCAATCGCGGAACGATAAACGATTCGCCTTCACTGCTACTTGCTCAACTTTCAAAACTAAATTTTATTTATAGAGGTCAATAGGTGCCTTTGTTGGAAAGAATAATTTGCTATGTTAATTATTGATGCGTTATTGAGGCTACAGAATAGAGAGGAGAAATACAGATAGTTATAATAGTGCGGCAGGAAATCGAGGGAAACGTCTAACTGCAGTTTCAACCCCTACAGGGGGTGAACCGAAAGGGGGTTGATTCCAATCCTGTGAATTCGTTTCTGGAACAACACTCACAGTTGATACGTGACTGTCGCGTGATCCTCGAAACAATGCTGAACGTTTAGCGTTCGCGCTTAATGCCCTCGTGCACGCGACAACCAGAGCGTTACTCGCGCTGATTGCGCCCTCACGACGGTTCTACGATTTATTAAGATTTCTGTTTTCGCCGAAGGAGGACTCGGTTGTTGGAGCTGTCGAGTGTGTGGATTAAGTAAGTGGAAATTACTTGTAGCTTTAAAATAATAATATAGTATGGAGATCTCACAAATATCTTATGAAAGTATTGAATATTCAAGAAAATTCTAATTTTTGAGTAGAATGTTTATTGTTGAGTTGAATGAATGTTGTTGAAGAGGCATGATCTCGAAATCTGATTAGCACTCACTCACGATTGCAATGTGTGTATATTAGTACTACGAATATCTTGCACTCAACAAAGTAATTTACATTTGCATGTATCCTAATTTGTGCATTATTGTCCCGCCTTTGTAAAAGCAAACTAACAACGGAGCAGATATCTTGCTTCTCGATGAGAATAACTCCTTCTAGGATCATGATTCTCGCAATTTTCATATAACAGTTTTTTACTAGAATAAGCATTAACCTAGAAATTTCAAAAATTAACTATACCAATAGGAATCTTTCAGTGCAAAGATGAAATGAACCTAAAACTTGAGAATCCATTCCCACGGAAGAATCAATTCACTTGCCAAGATCCATTATGAAACTCTAAATACGTATTTCACGCAAAGTGTCACTATTATTCAGAAGTCTGACTTTTGAAGTTTCCTCGTCTTCAGTCCTCGAACTCAGTCGTGCAAAAGAAAAGAACTGGAGTTCGTCTTCGTGTGACATAACACAGCAGCGTGACGGTCACGCGATCGCCGGTTGAACAACCTTCAGTGCAATATACATACGGCTATTCGATATTAGCATTTACAATTTCACTGCACGCTAAACGAGCCATCCCCAAGCGTAATTTAGCTCAGTCGCATCGCCTATCACAGGGGCAGCGCATTCGCGTATCTCATACGAGACTTGATGTTTAACTTTCGACCGTTTGTCACGCGCTGCATATCCTGGGAACACTTTCTGTTTACTTATTTATTCAAATCTTGAAGAGAAGTGTAGGGATCGCGAAAGAACACGAAACTCAGGCGAACAGTAACCAGATGACGGGATTTATTAGCAACCTGACATACTTTCGTTATCAGGTCATTACGCCCAAAAAGGAAAATTATCTAGGTCAGAAAATGGTTGGTTTCAGTTGTGTTTAATGACGCATACGAATGGGCATGATGAAGTATTTCGGGGCATGCGATACTACCATTTGCGAGTTTCGAGAATGTTAAATTTCAAGCTATTCTTCTTCTCTCTAATGTGTTAATCTAGGATGCATCTACTGGATAGTTGCTCCAGAAATATAACTTGGTTGCACATGAAATTACTCAAACAATAAAATAAATATGTTTAGAACAATATAAAAGCGAATATTAGAAGATGAGGGGGTCTCAGAGAGTGTTTCAGCTTCTTGCAGGACCACGATTTGCTGTTATTATCTGTTTATACTTATTAAAAGATACTTCGACTCTATGCTTCAATTTACCACCCTATATTTCTAGTCCAACTATATCTAACTCTGCTCTATAGAAGCGAAGAAATATTGAACGAAGGCGAAAATTCGGATGCCAGGGGGAAACCAAATTGTTTTGGACGCCACGAATCGGAAGATGGGATCTCTCGGATAAATACTATTCGAGAATCGAGCACAAAGGCGCATTGCCCTCGATGGAAGGGCAGCTCATCAAGAGGATTATGCAGCCCCTATCTTCCCAGACGGAGTAAACGCAATCTCTCTGAACCCTTCCTTCGAGACACTCGATTCGAGTGGCGGTCCCCTAACCACGGCAGATTAACGTTTCAAGAATCGCGGAGTCACTCGCAAAAATTACGGGACATTGATGATTCGCGGCCAGGACTCGACGAGTGGTAGGATGCTGGATTAGCGACGGAGCGTTTCCTCTGTCGAGGGATCCTCGAGAATCCTTACCAGGAAATGTTCGGTTGTCTGAATAGGAACGAGCCACGGTGAAAAAAGCAACGGGGAGGATAGGTTATGGGGGGCCGATTCTGAGGACAGTTGAGAGACTGTTAAGTGAGTCAGTCGTTTCACATTGGAATGTGGATTGTGCGAAGTGCTTGAGGTAGATTATGAGAGTGACTTCTGTGTAGGGCGTAGGGGAATATCGCGTGACAATTTTAGGTGATCAGTGATTAGTCATTTCAGAATTCAATGCTGATTGTCACCTTATCTTCGAATTTTGTCTTAATCGAGGTTCTGTATATTGTACAGAAGGTTTCAAATTTCGGAATCCCAGAAATATTCTATATATGTACTTCTATCAACCAATCTATAAATAATACCACATTCCACCCAGCAGCGATTATACAACAAATCACCACCCAGTAAACGAACGAAATTCTAATAACAGTGCACGGTAGCAGGGCTCTATCAGAGCGCAATTGAAACCCCAGAAAGGGCCGATAACGTGTTCCTATCGTTTCGTTGAAAGTTCTTGGTGATCCAGATTAAGCCCCGGTCAAACTTCTTGATTATATCTGTTGCTCTGTCCGCGGTGGACTCGGGGCTCTGCAGCCCCTGATAGTTTTGATGTTACCGCGATACTCGTGGGCCAGCCGTCGAATCCGGATTACCACGTGGAAACTCTGCCTCATTAACGAAATACTGCGAGAGCTACCTTCCAGAGACGGGCCGCGGCAAAACGTTGGAAGCCGAGGGTGAAGGCGAGGCGGCTTGAAGGGGATTCGAAGGGACGAGAGGGATCACGGGGCTGGCTTAGGGTGGCGAAAGATCAAACCGCGACGAAACGGTAAAGCGTGGCCGTGGCTGGGGCCCTTGGTGTATGCGTTACCGCAAGGTAGATAGAAGAAATAGGAAGGGGAGGATGGAGAAGCCGGTCGCTGAGTGATTCCAAGTGGCTCTAGTTCTACTTTGCTACACTCCACTTTACCCTCCCACCCTTCTGAGCTCCCTACGGCAACCTTGCCCTCGCTGCTTCTCTCCCCATCTCGCGTGGCTGAGATTAGCGAGCGTGGATTTGCGTGCAGTCTTTCGTTTGGGGGTTCTTGCCATTCTTGGGAAAGCACGATGGATATGTTAGTTTTGACATAGTGAAATGATGGGCAGTGATTCGTGGGAGTTCAATGCAGTGAAAACTTATAACTACAGATGAGTTCTCAATCGTAATATTCTTCAATAAACTAACTCATATCTATATACTCTTGAAATTTCATAGGAACATTCAAAGCACTTTACACCTACAATCCAATAGTACATATCACCACTATTTATCAACTTCCTGTCAACTGAAAACGTAAATCTCCCCCTACACAAACCACCATAGTTATTCCCAATACAATCTAATCATCGAAGTCCCCTGAATTTCAGGCTAGCACTGTCCGGCAGCAGACCAGCAAGGCAGAGTAGCGGGCTAGTTTAGCCATTCCGACTGTTCTATCGGCGACAAATCTCTTTAATGGCAGGTCTGTGTCCCGTTCCTTAGCGACTAAGCGTGCAGTTACGCTGTTCGCGCAGCAAATTGATTAACGAAGAGAAGTCGTTGTCGCGTAAATGTTAATCACCGAAACGGCGGTAATCGTCTCGACAACTTCGCCGAATAACTCCGGCGTAAAATTTCATAAGCCATCGTCCAATTAGGTGGCCGCTCGTACACGATGTACAGGGTTCTCGAACGAATTCTCGCGCGTAGCTCGAGGACAGGCGGTAAGATCGGCGGGGGAAGTTCAACAGGGGAGCTCAAGGGGGAGGAAAACGAAATCCCATCGTCTAAGCTGGATGTGACGGGTCCGTGGCCCCCTTCCCACCCCCTGCCCTTTGTCGAACCCTTGTACTGGGCGCGACGCAGCAATAAGTGGCGGGCGTTATCATAAATAAAGAGCGGGCTAAATTAGATTTCCAAATCAAGATGGCGACCGTATTGTCTACGACAGAGGCCGAATTAATTGGATTTCAGAGCCAACTTTGTCGCGTCTCGCGCCAATCTACCTTGCCCCTCGCCCTTATCCTCTTCGCCAGGGCCTGGATCTTCCTTTCTTCGAGGCGCCCATCTGTGAACGCCTCGAAGTGCGAGTCACGGCCTGCAGGATCCTTCTGTGCTTGTGACGAGGTTCAAAGGTCGTCTCGCGAGCGCCAAACTGCGAGCTTTGGCATCGAGTTCGGGACGGACTTGGTCCTCGAAGGCCCCGTGAAAGGAGGGAGCAGAAGAGGGTCCGTCTGGGACACGCTCGAGGATTATTGAGGGATCACCGGGTCGGACAGATGGAAGGACAAACAAACTGGGCGTAATGAACGAGTCCAGATCGGTCTCGAGAGTAGGATGTACAGCCGCGGTACTTATTGTCGCGGTGCCACCCTCTCCCCTGCCCCTGGGACAGATATATTAAATCAACGCGATTGCTGCGAAATAGGGTCGCCTCGGCGAGCTATGTTCGGACGTTCCTTTCTTGCTAGGAATGGACGAAGCTCGCGATGGAACTCGACCATCCCAGATAACCGTTACCCTTTTGTCCCTAGATAAACTGCGATTGCCATGGGGAAGGGTGCGCGTGCACGGGGTGGGTTGATGTAATTAACTTTGCCGATTTTCGTCCGAGTGGCGGTGTTATCGTTGATACTCGGCGGGCTTGATTTGATGGCGCTTTGATGTAATGAGTTTGCCGCGTGATTTCTGGGTATATCATCGTGAAAGGTTGCTGCTAAATATAGAGGAGTATTACCCTTGTTACTATTTAGTTATTATTTTTAGTTATAAAGTGATAGGAATATTGGAAGATGAGGACTTCAGCTTGTTGTTATCTATTTACATTAGATAGCTCGTGCATTCGATGCCTCAATTTACCACGCTATAGTTCCATTCCAACTGCACTGTGTACTTCAGTTGACTTCAAAAACCTGTTTCTCATTATAAGCTCATCAGGGATCCGTGTATCTGTACCAAGGAAAACACTGTGCTTGTAGAAACATTCTAGAGACTACGTCTAAAGAATATCCAAGTACCATCAGTAGATTTTGAAGAGTCATCTGACACCGTAGCCTAAAAAGGATCAAGTGTCCAAGATTCTACTTTTGCTCCGGTTACAGCGGTAAATCTCAGCCCCCGCCAGCTGTTAAGTATGTCACTTCGACTGCTCCACATACTTTCAAAAGCTTCCCGCTTTCAAGCCCTGTATCCTTCTTTGCATACCCTATAAAACCACGCGAACGCTTATCACCTCCATCGACTTCACTTGTGAGCAAACTCGCGAAGAGGAGCTCTGCGACCACAAGTGGCAGTAATTCAGCTCCCTCTGTGGTCAACGATTCCCCTAAGGATGCGAGCATCCAGCCAGCGTTCGACCACAGAGGATTTCAAGCATGATTGCTGGCGACGAAAAGGAAAAACGAAGGAGAACCATAGAGGAGGACTGGCTCGAGTAATTCCAATCCCTTTCAGATTACACGTAAACACTCGGTGATCTACGGTGCCGTCTGGCCGACAGGGGTGGCTGGCTCGTGTTGGTAACAGGGTGACGGAAGGAGGTTAAAAAGAAGAAGCGTGTAGCCGAGGGAGAGTGTACACGGCGAGCAGGAGGGGGAGGAGGAGAAGGAAGGAAAAAGAAAGAAAGCTGCGGCTCTCAGGGACGGTGGCGTTGGTGGCCGAGGAGGAGATGCTTCCGGGAGCCAAGAAGTACTTTCAACCACTTGCGTTCAATTACTAGTGGCGAGGTTATGGCGGGCTTCTCGTGTCGAGGCCGTAGGAGTGGTCTGTTCGCTCTACCCCCTCTCCCACCACCCTTTCGCTCGCTTTCTCCCCACGAACCTCTTCCAGCTAACGTCTTTCCCTCCGTGCACCCTCTTCCCCCCTTTGTTCGGGTTCTATCGGGCTATCGCGTTCGAGGCATCGCGGGTGAGCTTCGTCCAAGTTTACCCCGAGACTGGACGCCATTTGAAGCACATCTAATTGACCAGGTCTTAATGAAAATGATCCCTGGGACTGTTCCAGCCTGGCCACCCTTACAGCGATTCCTCCATTACCAGCCTCGACTCTTCCCTGGCCAATGACGCTCGCTGTTGTCCATTCGTCCACGTAAGTACACCGATACGGCTCGTTCTGTACTTATTGCCAGCATCTGGATATACTGCAGAGCTGCAAGATCTGTTGGAGATAGTTGGCCCAATTAGGCAAACTGAGGGACGTCGTGAATGACCGAGCGTGGTAATTGCTGCGACTGATAGTGCGTGCTATTTGTGCCCCTTGGAAAGAGCTCTGCTGAGTCCTTTGGAGGACTAGGGGATGGTAGTTATGGGATTATGTATTGAAGAACTTATGGATTTCTAGTAACAAGTCATACATAAGTAGAGCGGTAGAAGAGAATTATAGTGGTGCTAGAAGCTATTCGAGAAGAGTAAGGATGTCGAAATTAGTGGAATGATGGCAATTTTTTAAGTGAACAGGTGATCTCAAAGACTTCGAATTTCTTTTTCTTCTACCCTTATTTTCCGAAAACCTAGAATTTTCTCTACCAGCAAAATGGAAAGGAATATACCTGTCTGCAGGAAATTGGAAGATAATAATTTTGGGGCAAATCAGATACGTTCAAACGAGGGAAAAATACCAAGGAACTTTCTGGCCGCAAAAGCCGGAAATGCTAGGACGATTACAGTAATCCCGTTCCGAATCTAATAAGCGGTTGACACAAATTACAGAAGCACCTGCCCTGATCTTCGAAAGTCGGCGCTACTTCCCTGTGATTTCTGGAAATTAGATGCCCTTCTGAGAAAGCTTCGCAATGACGTTCCAAATTTGCCCTGCTACCTTTTATCCTCTAATTTTCTTCCTAACCTACTTGCAGGTGCACCGACGATAATTAGGTCGATCGAGATCTAACTGCTTTGAACGTATTCTTTTAAGAATGGTAACTATTTTCTCTTCTTGAAGGACTATTATTATAATACTTCCTACATTACTAAACATTATCTTTTCTTTGCTGCACGTTGGATCATTTCTGCAGTTCAGGTTCAGCTACTCCTGTTGTTCGAACCTTAACAACAAATCTATATAAAATATAATTCGTGTATATCCAATCAATTTTCAAGTCTAGATAGACTTGGTCCCTGATCTTTGTCAGTTCTCTAAAGATTAAACAAAAAGCAATACGAAGCGATAGCAACGCGATGGTTCACGGAGTCGTGACCACGCTTCCCCGTCATCTTTCAGCAACCCCCTAATTAGACGGCCGAGAACGACTCTTCGAGAAGCAATTTCACGCGACTGGAATCAACGGCGACAGGTCAGAGAAACGGAACAGGGTGGAGTAGAAGAGAAAGAGAGGCGTAACTGTGCGAAAGCGAGAGGTCGTTGAACGGCAATCACCGGGGCGTAGACTGGTCCCTCCCACAGGGACCCGGATGTCCAGTCTGTCATTCATTCAAATTAATCTCCTGAATGTTTCAACGACCATCGTCCACATCGTAAAACTTGCCGGTTTATAGCGGCCCCAGGGCGAACAACAAAACGCCATGACAAATTCGGGTTAATAAGTCGTACGTCGTTTAACGAGGTCACGTGTAGAGCGGGTTTTGCTTAACCCCTTTTCGGCGACCAGGGCAATTGCTGAAAAGCGCTGGTCGATCAATAATCTTATGCACTTCACCTTAATTGTTTCTCTATTTCTTGTTTCTCAATTTGGAGTACTCAAATCTTTCTTGCTGTCTGTGGAAGTATGTGAGTATCTTAATTAGAAGAGAGTTACTGTCGTAAAAGGATTGATAATATTTTCGAATGATATAAGCAAATATATTCTGGGTTAAGTAATTCCACTGTCTATATAGCAGAATGTGAAATACTGCACATGTGAAAATGTGGTTTAATTTATTAGAGCCCGTATTGCTATTATCAAGTGGAGTTTCTGGAGCTCTGAAGATCATCTGAATCATTCTTCATATTTCCACCTTCTTCATCAATATTTTAAAGATTCACTCTGTTTGATCAGATTACCCCGAAGTCAAAGGAAAGAAAAACTGGAGTAAAATAACGCAGGTCCAATAACACCAGAGTTATTTTTCTCGGGTTCTACGACTAGTACATTAAAAATTCATCGTCCCACCTTTGGTTTCTACTCCGTCAGCTTGTCGCCAGTTTTCTATCCCCCTGCTCTATTATGTATGTCATCAGGTTTAGCTGTGCCGCTGCGTGCAGATGTATCTCGCTGGCAGGAGCGCAAATTGAACACAGATTTTTTGGAATCGTTTCCACGTGTCTGTTTGTCATAAGGGAAGCATTCCATCGAAATCATTCTAACTCAGATCTCATAAATAAGATTCTTATCCAAGTCCCTTGCCAACTCTTGGTCCTTCTTCGCGAATCGAAAGCTAGACAGCCATAGTGCATGCACTTTTTCATCTTACTTTGTTTCTGGGTCGAATTGCTGCTACTTATTTCGAACTCGAGAATGGTTAAATTCACGCCCGTTGGAACAAACTCTGCTCTAATAAAGTGTTTCGGTTCGAGAACTATGGCGTTTCGTAGCACCGTGGTGGAGGGGCAGAAAGTAACTAAGTCAGTACAAGTGATTTATAACACGCAGGGGCTATTTCGTGCCATGTTGCAACGCAGTCAGCATGACGATGATCCCGAGTCATGCTGATCCCTAATAAGGTGCTATTGCGGCAAGTTTGTGGAAGAATCAGGGGAACTAGGGGTTAAGCTACTTCTCCAGTTTTTTTCTTAGTGGAATTAAGATAAAAACATAGTATGTTAGAAAAGTCGGTCCTCTTTGCTGGAAAGGATGGCTATACACATGGTTAGATATATGAATTTCAATTTTATTTAACCTTACCAATGGTAGGGTCTTTCCATCAAAGGCTTAAAAATCCTAAAGCAATTCTCCATTGAAGTTAAGGCTGAGTTAGTAAGTCAGTCTTATCAGACTAATTCAACAACTATTTGTGTTATGTACTGGTCTGCGACCTTAAAGTCCGAATACAATAATAATTCCTAAAAGGGTGATCCTTCCTAAACACTTAACCAAAAGAACACTCTAGAAATCTAATCAGAGAAATAAAATCCTGCAATTGTGGTCCAACAGAGTGCAGAAGTCAAAAAAAGGTTCAAGCCCAAGAAAGAAACGGAAGCTCTGAAGGCAAGGCAAGCTTTCCCTTCAATTATTGTTTCCACTTTACGGCTGCTTTATCCCTGATGCAAGGAGAGCCCTTGGATGAAATGGCGGGCGAATTTTCGTTAAAGATCGCGCAACAATGAACCGGTTAAGGTAGATCGGTTCGACCCACTTTCGGTCGAATCGGCCGGATTTTATAACCGAAGTTAACCCTGCGGAGCTTTTCAATCAACCTGCCCTGGAAGATTATTTTTTCCCCGGAATAAGATCTCCGCCAAGTCGAGGGAAGCTGTTTGCAAGATTATGGGCGAACGCCGCGCGAATTTCTTTAATCTGATTCCTTTCGATCGTGATCGAATTTCTGCTCGTTCCGAGGCGAGCCTCGAGTCCAACTAATGTCTGAAGAAAAATCCTTCCCCCTTAGAAAGAAGGAAAAAGCTGTCGATGAGTTAGTATCTTTGTTGGGAACAAGTTAGCGGGAAAAACTAGGCTGACCCACTTGCCAAGCCGATTCTGTTTCCGAAAAATTAAAAGTTAAATGAATCTCGAAATTCGAACCATCTGAAGAACTTCTCTAATTGGTTTCTCATCTTCCTCGAGACAGTATAAATACTCTCAGTCTCACTCGCCGCGGGTCCTCCAGCGGGTGCGGATCCTCCTCGGGATCCTGGGGGGACTCCTGGGCCCTGGACGTTGCTCTTCCTCGGACTTCGGACCACACTGGACAACTGGACAGTGGGTAGCTTGACCACTGGTCAGTTGGCAGCTTGACCACTGGTCATCGTGGACCACCGATAAGTTTTGCTCAAATTTCAAATTTATTTTTTCCGTTGTCTCAATTTTTTTGTGTGTTCTGACCCTCTTCCCTGTTTCCCCTTATTTTTTTTTTATCTATCCTACACCTCTCTTCTGCTTTCTTCTATTCTTTATGTACTCTGCTCTACCCTATCATCTAATGATAATTTTTCCTTTTTTATTCGTGTTTATGGTTTAATTTTGAATTATTATTTTATAACGTTGTATGGTAAGCATCGAATGAAGATAAATTCAGTTGATGTTTTTAATTTGTACACTAACAGGGTTTAAGTAATCATCGATTAATAATCATAATTCCTATATTTGCTTTCCATTTATCTTTTTGGCTTACTATATTAAGGTTTCGATTTAAAGATTTTTGCACAGGGAGATCGATAGAACATTGAGTTTTTGCATATAGAGAAAAAAGCATTACTTATTCTGTCTATTCTGTATATGTACTCGTCTTTGTCGATACGATGGCGATAGTTTCAACACAGCTTTCTGCCGGTTTACGTAGACTTTCTCCTGGAGTCTTCTCCTTTTAGCTTCCTCAGGGAGTTATGTTTTTCTTGGAACCTGACTCGTGATTCGAACTTGGATTTAGGTTCAGCGTCTTGAGGGAGTATTCGCGTTTCTTTTTCAAGAAAATTATGACATATAGCATTTTGAAATGTTTATTCTCCATTCTCCAATTTCTTATATTATAAAATGATTAGAATACATCAAATTTTTTGAGTGGTAACAATATCTACAGCAAAGGTTTTAGTGAGATTTTAAACATTTTCTGATTCTTCAAAATTTCGATATATCTATTCGTTTTTACTTTTTATTTCATGGATGACGTTACCTAGTAACAGACAGGAATTAGAATTGAACTCTTCTATAGATAAACTGCATCCCAGCTCGAGCGAAAATTGCATCCCTGATAACCGTTCTAAATTCGAGCAGACGGACGAATCTTCGATAACACGGTATCACGATCAAAACCGTGGACGAAGATTGACGTTCCACCGAGTGAACGTGAAAAATCGTTGAAATTTTTTCTCTCCCGCAACGGGTTTATTTGGAGGATTCTTGAAACGCTAGGCGGTTTCGATCTCAAAGGTTTTCGAAGTATTTTTTCTGAAAGTGTCGACAAGTAGACTTTTCACGGGAACGAATTTTTAATTCGACGGAAGTTCGAATAGGGTCACCGGAAAACTCGGGGAATTAGTTGGCCGCGAGCCTTCGATAACTTGGCGTCGCTTAAAGCCCGAAACTCTCCAACTTCAGATAGCTCTGATCGCGGAAAAGGAATGATTATAGGAGGTGAATGAACCCTTTCTAGATTCTTCAAAAGCCCTTCGAGGTTAATGAAAATATAAAGTTGCTTCCAATTCTCTTTTTCGACGACTTAGTATCGATTTCATTATAAGAGCAGTCTTCTTCTGTTGACATTAGAATCGTAGAAGCTTTCTGTGTTAAGATCAGAACAAATTAATAAATTTTTGGAACTTTCTCTATCCTATTCTCCATGATAGAGTTTTGCGGTTGAGCCAGTCCACTTACAATACAACCAAGAGAGTTCAATTGGACTCTTCTACCTTCTCCACACACAAAACTCTCAACTATTAAGTCCCGCAGAAAACAAATACCTCAAAATGTGGTTTTTGGATTTGTTCTGTTTCTCAACTCACCGATTCAATTGTTGTTACTTATATAAAACCCTAAAACTATGAAAAACCCTGCTATAGTGAAATCTAAACCCTCGCGGCTCTTCATCACACTTCCTCCGTCGACTTTTCCACAGCTCTCGTTCCACACGCTATCTAGCATCTGCAAGGTATTAACCGTCTCCTCGGGTGCGCCGGACACGCTCACGAAAACATTATTTCCCAAGAACAGAGGTCGCTTTGTGAGCGGGACAGTTTCAAGTG